>NC_063336.1:53625250-53654461 GCF_021869965.1 Rhincodon typus
TTCCTGCTCCTCTGATGCTGCTTGGCCTGCTGTGTTCATCTAGCTCTACACCTTGTTATCTCAGATTCTCCAGCATCTGCAATTCCTACTATCTCTGATAAACATATTCTGTTTCAGTAACTCTGCTGTTAATTGCTTTGTTGCCTTAAAAACAGGTCTGCACTATACCTGTCCTGGCTTCCAATAGCATGTTGCAAGAGCTGAGTGTTGGGATGTAAGTTGTGTAGGAGTAATCAATTTAGATAAAAGTTAGGGCTAAAATCAAAGGAAATCACAGTAAGATGAAAAATAGTGAAAAGAAGGAAAGGTGTCTTGTAACCAAAGGGAGAGAAACATAGGCTCAGAATGCAATGTAAGCGGATTGTCATGAAGGCTAATGCCAGTAGTCTAGCCCTGAGGACCTGGATGCAATGACATATGTAACAAAAATCAGTGAACTCATATAGGGGTCCAAATTAGTGAATGTATCTTCAAATGACATATCCTACCATATGTGCCATGAACATCACACACTACCGACTACACCACATCCCTACCAATAACACCTTTTAAACAACATTAAAACTCTACCTCAGCCCTACATATTTAACGCTGCTGCAAATCTCACAATTATTATACTGCTGAGGCTGTAAAGGCTCTGGTCAGACCGCATTTGGAATATTGTGAGCAGTATCTGGGTCAGGATTTGCTGGTGTTGAGGGGCTCCAGAGGAGGATTACAAGAATGCTCCCAGAGATGAAGAGCTTGTTAAATGAGTAGTTGAAGATCCTGGCTCTGTACTCAATGAAGCTTAGGAAGACGAGAAAGGAATCTCATTGAAATTTAAAGAATACTGAGAAGCCTGGATAGTGCGGATGTGGAAAAGATGTTTCCACTGGTTGGAGATTCAAAGACCCTAGGGAAGCCTCAGAGTCAAGGGAATACCCTTTAGAAGTGAGATGAGGAGGGATTTCTTCAGCCAGAGGGTACTTAATCTCTGGAACTCATGCCTCAGAGGGTTGTGGAGGTCAAATCATTGAGTGTATGTAAGACAGAGATTCATAGGTTCTTAATTGGGAAGGGGATCAAGGTTATGGACAGAAAGCAGAAGAATAGGGTTGAGAAACATATTGGCCATGATTGGAAGAGCATCAAAACACTGATAACTAAAAATCATAACTTGATTTCACGTGGAGGTCTTATGGCGCAGTAGGATATCCCAGCCTAATTGCTGCAGATGCATGCTTGTGAGCCACCCTAGGAATCAAAGACTAAAGAAGATACAAACAGATTGTAAATTCTTTGAATCCACCAATAGCAGGCAATGTGAAAGCATGAATCTCCTGTTCATCCAAAACCATGTACCAGCTGCAGTGCAACAGCCTTCTCATTATGATGCATAAAAATGAAAGCTTTTGTTTTCAATTTGCAGACAGCCTGACTGAAGTTGGAAGTATGAAACAGTATCTCCTAGAGAAAGGAGTTATTTTAGAGAAGATAAGAAATAGATTACTTCAGTGCAAAGATTTTGGTGTTAGTTAGAACTCCAAAAGGTTATTTAAAGCAGAACCAGTCTAAGCTCAGTGCAGTAAATATTTGAGGAAGAGGCCACCAATCTCTTAAGACCATGAATTGAAAGCAACATTTAAGACAAACCTATAGATGTGGTAGAGAATGAAATTCTCTCTCGAGTTTGAGTATTGTGAAGAAATATTGTTGGGATAGAAGGAATATCATATTTTTACTGTGTATTTGAAAATATTTCAAAATGTGCTATATATAAATAGTTTATCCTTCTTTATCTCCTTTTTGCGTCATACATTGCTGTTTTATTGTTAAAACCAGATCTTCAGCATTACATGCTTGTGAATTAATGAAAGACCATTTGCAACACAAACCACAACTACCCAATGTCTGCTCAGACTGCTGCCGTTATAGTTTTGGAGTGCAGTGTACAAAGGAGTGTGCAGGATGCCACCACAATCTGACAATCTGTGCTCCAACATAATACTAAAATGGATGAGGCCCTGTCCCATAGAATGACACTCACTCCATGGAGTTCAAGCCTGCTGTCTCTCAAGAAGATAACGCTTCTCCTCCCACCGATATCAGTCTTCCAATATTCTTGTTGCTGTCTATTTGGTGGATCCTTTCTCCCAGACGAAATGAATTTGTGTTTCAAAATGCATCAATTAATGTAAGCTTTGAGTTAACAAAGGAGTGAATTTGTTAGTTACTGAATGTGAAATGAAACAATTAAACAAAACATATATTTGCAGATTAGGAATAAGAAGTGAGTCCAAATAAGGCAAGAGTTAAAAGATATACAGATTAATGTGTTTGGGTTTGTGAAGAGTATATGTTGCAACATTGATAGTTAAGAAGTTGATTTCTGTATCCTTTGTTTTTGTAGGTTAGTTATAATCGTTTTATCCTTGATTCCTCTGATGGTGATTGGCTGGCAGCACTCACAGTGAGAGAGCGTGTTGTTTCCTTCTGACTGGTTTGTTGGAAGTTGGTTTCTTGCACTTGGAGCGACAGCATCCTTTTACTTCACAAGATTATAATGATGTAGAAAGAGGCCTTTCTGCCCATGTTATTTGCACTGGCTCCATTATTTAGTGACAATCTCTTGTTTTCGCTCCGTATCCCTGCACACTATTAATACCGAAGCAATCATTCAATACAGTGCAATGCAGGAGTGACTTGTGGGGTGGTTCTTTAACCTGTGACCTTCTAAAATGCATCAGTGCACAAATCCAGGCTGGTCCACATGAACATCAGTTCATTTACACACCTGCCCACACTAGCACACACAGACCACAGTTTCAGTCAATTCCTACCCTTTTTTGTTATATTCACAGAAGGGCAAAACATAGAAGTAACAGCAAGAGGTAGCTTTCTGCTGTAAAACTATTAGAGGGAAGATAGCCAGCCCCTTATTATCTATTCTTGCTATGTTTTTCTCTCTGACACTCTACAAGTGTGCCATTCCATGGATCCCACACAGGACTCTGCCAAACAGCGCTGAATTTACATGTATAGCCTTGCTTTTGTCTGTAGTAGTCTTCTTTTTCCATAAAAATAAACACATTTTAGTTAAAGTTAAGTTTAAAATGTCTATAGCACTTCAGGGTTCTCATCCTATATCATGACACCGCTTATAGCCGTTCTTTGAAGGAATCCCTTTGAATTTTTATGCAATACAAAGTGGATATATGATGCCTTCAAACTGACATTCAAGCAGTCGCATTAAGAGATGTAGATGTTACATCACTGGCCCACCTTCTTCTGTCTGGAAAGTAAAAATGAACGATAGCTAGACCTCTTTTTTTGAATTGAGGGGCTCAGCGACTTGCCCTACAGAAGAGGGGATGGCAATCTGTAAAATGTTGTAAATATCTCCAGTTTCAGTCTGGAAGGAGTAGGTCACAGAAGTTCATCAGCACAGCGGTCTTCATAGCTATCACTAACAATGCAGTCCTTGTGTTATTTTGATGTTGAATTTGTGGCTGGTGCAAATGATCGTTTTCAATGTTGCCTTCATCAATGAACCACTGGGCATTTTATTTTTTTGCTGAAGTTCAGATCAGAGAATTGCTCGCTTAACATCCTGCATGGATATGACCATCTGCTGGCAGCCCTTTTTTGTCCATTTCCAGTAACTTGTTCTATTCTCTGTGTTTTGTGCTCATTCTCCAAATCATTCCTGAAGAATTATCCACTAATGCATCCACATCTGGGATCAAGTGACTAATGCAGAACCTTAACATCAGCTGAAAGTGTCTCAGTGCCTGTCACACTAGTCCATATAGACTTTTGTAACTTTAATCAACTAAAAAAGCACCAAACGCACGCATAATTGAAGCAACAGCCAGAAAAGTCAACCAGCAAACTGTCCGCAGTTTATGAACTATTTAAATAACGCTGGTGGCTGGGAGGTTCCAAGTTTCCAGTAAATAGTTGTGCAGTTGTTAAGAGAGGATGTTATCTGGAACATGAAGCTCTAATTGAGATCCTTGGCATCAAATCAGCATTGCACACTGGTGCCATGATCTGCACACTTTGTGTTGCTTCAGTGCTCTTTCTTTGTACACGTTAACGTCCTCATTAATATGGTCTCTGGTGCAATTTGCCTCAAGTGTGAGTGCACACACGCCACAACTGCTGTTTTAGAGCTCCAAGGGCACTTACTTTGTCCAATAGGTGGCTACCATCAAGCCAAATTTCTTCTGCAATATCTGGAATAATTTTACAGTTATATGAGCAAGCAGATAGCAGAATAATTCTTATTCCACCACAGTCAGTTGGATGCTCAAATGTGAGTTACATTATTCTGTTAGTTAGTATTCAATGAGAAAGATTTGTCAAATATTTTCACAAAGGTGGTATCTACACAGAGACTGGTCTCATCAGGGTCATTTTTTTTTGTGTCTGCTCAAAAATTCACGGAAGACGTAACCTTTATTTGTCTGCCCTGGCAGACTTCCCACCCTTCATTTATAACCTGACCTGGCAGGGTTACAGCTGGGATTTGAGTAATTTGTTCTGACAAATTCTAATTTAAGTGAAAAATAAAAATGTGCACATTCCTCAATTGTGCAGGTGGTAGTACAGGGGAAAGGCAGTGTAAGGATCTAACAACAAATGTATTTTGAAATATCCTTTGTAAAATTGACTTTAAACTTATATGCAACATTTGAAAGAGTCCTGAAATGTAACACCTTTGATGTCTTATTGATTCGTTTTACTTGTGCCAGATGTTGCTAGTTTGATAATTGTGGAACAATCTGGGGGGACTCTGTGGCACAGTGATAGTGTCCCTACCTATGAACCAGGAGACCTGGTTTCACAGTCCCTCCTGCTCCAGTGTGTACTGACACTTCTAACCAGATTGTTTAGAAAATACCTGGAACAAATTGGGATATTCCTAGATGACCACAACTAATGCATTGTGATGTTGTCACCTCCACTAACTTTAGTATTGGGTAAGGCTGTTTGACCTAGTATGGTGTTACCAATCCTTTGTTTCAGCTTTCTCTTGGGCTTACCTAATGACTATTGGTAGAATATCTATCACAATAGAGTGTCTTCAGAAGTACTGTTCTTGGGTAGCAAGCAGGTTTATTGTGTATTAACAATTGTTAATTCAGACAAGTTTTCCAAAGTTATTACAGTTCCAGATGGGATACCCCAAATTTTCATGCTTCCAGGTAAGGGAGGGATTAACTAAATCTTGTCTTTATTCTTCTTTCACATACTAAACGGCTGGAATATTAATTTGTCAGATACTGTCTGACCTGCTGAGTATTTCTAGCTTTTTTTTCAATGAAACTAAGCAGAGGTCTGATGTATTTTACAGGCATATTACATTAAGCATGTAGCTTTTTGAGATACATTTTATAATACAGTACAATAAAATCCATAGATACTGATGATATCAATTGCTCAGATTCCTTGAGTGCTGTTCTTAGCACTCTGCCAATTCTTGGTACGCTAAAGATTTAGCCAAGCTTGAGAATAAAAGGGCAGCAAGGTTATGCTTGAATGATATAAGACACAAGTTAGGCCAAAGCTGGAGAACTATATACAGTTCTAGTCACCACAGGAAAGATACAATCAGTCTAGAGAGGATACAGAGGAGATTTATGGCAATGCTGCCAGCACAGAAGAATTTTAGCTCCGATCAGCTGGGGTTGTTTTCTTTTGGCAGTGGAACTTTATAGGAATTTCATACAATTATGATATGCAACTATAGTGTTATGCAGAATAAAACTGAACAATATGAGTGCAATCCCTGTATCATCTGTGGTAGCTCTTGGACAGATGTCACCTCACTTTTACCCCACACTTATGGTGTGGTTATCTTCAAGCAACGTATAACCAATTCTCTCTCCTCCCCTCTCTCAAATTGAGAGAGATGTCTATGGTCTTTTGTGGACTATGGCTGCATATCCTAAAATTATGATGGCATAGCTCACGTGGATAAGAAAAGTCTATTTTCATTAGCAAAGGCTTCAATAAGCAGACGTGATAGAATTAAAATAATTGTCAAAAGGATTAAAGGGGAGTTGAGGAAATTTTCTTTTTCACTCAAATTGGGATACAGGTCTGGAGCACATTACTAAAATTTATCAATTTCTGTCAGCACATCTTTAATTTCAAAGCTTGGCAAAGAATCCATTGCTAGTGGCTATGAAGGTGACTACAGCGATGACTGTTTTGGCTAGAACTGGAGGGATCATCAATACCTCTCAGGTCATACTTGGATGAAGGTCACAGAACTGGTTTAGCAGCTTAATGGTCTGTGATATCAATGTTTTAGATAAGACAAAGGAGGAAGCAAAAGAGGTTGGGGAGTTGTATTACTGGTTAGGGAGCATATCACCGCTGTGTTAAGAAAGGATGTGTGAAGGAATCCCACAGAGAGGCATGATGGGTAGAGCTCAGGAGTAGAAAGGGTGCAATCACAATGCTGGGATTGTACTACAGACCTCCCAGATGCCTGCGGGAGATTGAGGAAGAGATATGTAGTCAGATTCTGGAAAGATATGAAAATAACAGGTTTGTTGTGGTGGGTGATTTTAACTTCCTCCACATTGACTGGAACTCTTTTAGCACTTGGGTTTTGTATGGGGAACAATTTGCTAGGTGTGTCCAGGAGGGTTTTTTGAAACAGTATTTGGATAGTCCAATGAGGGAGGGGTGTCATGCTGGACCTGATATTGGGAAATGAGCTTGGCCATGTGATTAAAGTTTCAGTGGGGTAACATTTTGGGAAGACTGACCATAATTCTGTAAGTTTTCAGATAATTATGGCTAAGGACAAGAATGGATCTTGGATAAAGGTGTTAAATTGGGGGAAGGCCAACTGTAACCGAATTAGGCAAGAATTAGAGAATGTGGTTTGGGAGCGGTAAATCCATATCTGACATGTGGGAGTCTTTTAAAGACCAGCTGATTGGAGTGCAGGACAGGCATTTCCAGTGAAAATGAAGAACAGGAAAGACAGAATTTGGGAACCTTAGATGACAGGGGAAATTATCAGCTTAATTAAAAAAAAGGAAGCACACCTAAGGTCTAGACAACTAAAAACAGAGAAAATCCTTGAGGAATTTAGAGAAAGAAGGAGAGCTCAAACAGGGAGTTAGGAGGTCTAAAAGGGGCCATGAAATTTCCTTGGTCAGTAGGATTAAGGAGAATCCCTTTGCATTTTATACATATATTAGGAGCAAGAGAGTATGTAGGGAAAGAGTAGGTCCACTCAAGGATAAAAGAGGGAGGTGAGCCCGAGGAAACGGTTGAGATCCTTAATGAGTACTTTACATTGGTATTTATAGAGTCATAGAGTCATTCACCAAAGAGAGAGAAGTGAGGAACGTTGAGGTTAGGGAAAGGTGTATGAATACTCTCGGGCAGGTCGACATATTGAAGGAGGAAATGTTGAGGGTCTTGAAAAGCATTAAGGTAGACAAGTTCCCAAGGCCAGATGGAATCTATACCAGGATACTGTGGGAGGCAAGAGAGGAAATATGTGGGGCCTTAACAGACATCTTTGCATCCTCTTTGGCCACAGGTGAGGCTCCAGAGGATTGGAGAATGGGCAATGTTGTTCCTTTGTTTAAGAAGGGAAACAGAAATAGTATAGGTCAGTGAGACTGAAGTCAATGGTGGAGACGCTTTTGTAGAAGACACTGAGAGACAGGATTTATTCACCTTTGGAAGAGAATGGTCTTGTTAGTGATAAGCAGCATAGGTTTGTGTGGGGAAGGTCATCTCTCACCAACTTGGTTGAGCTTTGTGAGGAGGTAGCAAGAATAATTGATGAGGGAAGAACAATGGGATTTTGTTGACATGGACTTCAGTAAGACATTTGATAAGTTACCTCATGGCAGGCTGCTGCAAAAGATAGAACCTCATGGGATGCGGGGTGTGCTGGCTAGATGGATACAGAACTGGCTATGTCATAGAAGACAGACACTAGCAATGGAAGTGTGCTTTTCGGAATGGAGATTAATAACAAGTGGTATTCTGCAGCGATCAGTGCTGGGACCTTTGTTTTTGTAATATATATAAATGATCTGGAGGAAAATGTAGGTAGTCTGATTGGTAAGTTTGCGGATGACACCAAAATTGGCAGAGTTGCAAATAGTGAGGAGGATTGTCAAAGACTACAGCTAAATATAGATAGATTGCACATTTGGGCATGTAATGGCAGATGGAGTTTAATCCAGACAAATGTGAGGTGATGCATTTTGGAAGATCAAATTCAGGTATGAATTACACAATAAATGGCAGAACCCTTAGAAGCGCTGACGTTCAGAGGGATCTGGGTGTACAGGTCCACAGTTCCCTGAATGTGGCAACACAGGAGGATAAGGTGGTCAAGAATACATGCAACAAACTTGCCTCCATTGGCCGAAGCAAATCGAATAAAAGTTGGCAAGTTATGTTATAGCTGTATAAAATTTTAGTTCGGCCACATTTGGAATATTGCATGCCATTCTAGTCACCACACTACCAGAAGGACGTGATTGCTTTTGAGAGGATGCAGGTAAGATTTACCAGGATGCTACTTGTCTGGAGGTTTTTAGTTTTGAGAAGAGGTTGGATAAACTTGGATTGTTTGCACTGGAAAGACAAAAGTCGAGGGGGTGAACTGATGCAGGTCCACAAAATTATGCAAAGCATAGATAAAGTAGATAGTCAGAGGCTTTTTCCCAGGTTGGAAAGGTCAACTACAAGAGGGCACAGATTGAACGTGAAAGCGGGATGTTGGTGGTGGGTGCCTGGACTGCACTGCCAGTGGAAGTGGTGGAAGCAGGCATGTTAGCAACATTTAAGGCATATCTTGCTGGAACATGAACAGGAAGCGAACAGGGGGATAGAAATCGCACATGGGCAATAAGTAGCAATCTAAATAAGGATTAGGAATCAGCGCTGGCTTAGTGGTCCAAAGGGCCTGTTCCTGTACTGTATTGTAATGTATTGTGTTGTATTACAACTAAGGCCTTGTCAAAGAGAGACAAATTTGATTTATTTCTTTTTTACAGAATTTGGAGAACTAAGCATGAAGTGTTAAAATGTTTGTACACTTTCCCATTGTGCAAGGTGATATTGATGGAAGATACATTGCTATACATCCACTTATGTCAACTCTGCAGTGTATCTGAACAAAGATTGTAGTCCCTCATCCTGCATCTTAGTCTTAAATAGGTGACTCTAATACTTTAAACTATATCTACTTGTTGCAGACTCTTCTAAACCCTTCAAAACCCACACTGTCATTTGTGATCTCAAGTCTTTCAATAAGATCACTTCTCTATTTTTCTAAACCGTAAAGTGTATAGACCCAATCTGTTCAACCATTTCCTCATCAAATAACTCATTAGCTCAGGAATCTGTCAAGTGAGTCTTTTCTGATCTGCTTCTAATAGAATTCTATCCTTTATTAAATAAGGAGATCACAACTGCATATAGTACTCCAGATGTGGTCTGATTAACGTTCTGTACAGCGGCAGGATCCTTTCTTTGTGTTTTATTTCCATTGTAACAAATGCCAACATTACATTTTCTATCCTAATTACTTGCTAAATTGGCATAATAGCCTTTTATAATTCATATGCCAGAACACCCAGATCTATCTGTACCATTGTGTTCCATAGTCCCTCCATTCAAGTTTCCTATTCTTACTGCTAATGTAGACATTTTCTAACATCATACACCATTCATCAATATTTTGACTACTCACTTGAGCTATCTAACTCTCGCTGAAGACTCTTATGCACCAATTTCATTCTGGGTTGGGCATAACAAGCACTTGAAGAATATTCGACTCATTTCCAAATTTCCGTCTGGGGTAGGATTGGGGCTGGATTGGAAGTCATATTGTGTGATTTAAGAAGAGTTGAGGAGGACGCAAGTTGCCAAGCCTACCTTAGGGCTGTGATCAAAAATTAAAATAACAATTTTTAATTAAATTTCTGTAATCTCTATCTCTTGCAGCCCCCTCAATCCTCTTCAGCTCATCAGATCATCACATAGCAAGCTACTCACAAAATCTTTATCACTCCCAGCAATCACAGTGCATCCTTCCTTTAAGATGTGCAGCCTAGATTTAGGCAGGTCTAGGAAGTAATCATATTGAAGGCCCTACTGATTATGCAGCAAATGATCAGTGCAATTAGCACTCTGCACACTGAAATCATTGCTTAAGCAGGAGGTTAGTGTGCTGTTTTGTTGAACAGGATTGGCTAAATTGTGCACCACAATCTCTAAGCCTATTTTCTGTTTTATTAGAGGTCAATAGCACTTATGTCAGTCGCTCATTTATATGTGATGTCAGATTACATGCAACTAGAACCAGAGGAAACCTGAGTCTGGCTAAAGTCTGTCTCTGTAAATGGGTAATTAGTGAGTAAAAGTTCAGTCTTGCACTAGCATGGTTTCCAGCTTTCTTCTATCAAAGATATGCAGACCCCAGGCATAGTATTAATGCATCTTCAGGGGCTATTGAGTTTAACACAGCATACCTCACTTTTATGGCCTTTATAAGAGCTGCATGTGCAAATGACACTGGATTTAAAAAGATTAGCCTAAGGTCTTCATTTTAAAAAGCACACATCTACACTTAACAGTCTCCAGGCTGACAAGGTCAGAGTGTGAATGTGACACTGTTAACCCCTAATGCAGATAGAAAATGTTAAGCAGGTGAAGAGTCTCATGAGCTCAACGTAGGAGCAAATTACTGCAGATACTGGAATCTGTACAGAAATCAAAACAATGCTGGAAATCACAGCGGGTCGGGCAGCATCCGTGAAAGAGAGCAAGCTAGTGTTTCAAGCCTAGATGACTCTTCATCAGAGCTGATGTGAAGTGTGGAGGGGACAGCATTTATGCAGTAGTGGTGGGGCAGAGTGCTGAGGCTTGGGAATCTGCTGATAGACTGATACATGATGTGAGAGCAGTATGGATGGACCTGCTGGACAAACGGAAGTTGAGTTCCCTTTGATCTAATTTAAGAGAACAAATTTGAGCAAGTTTCTGCTAGTGTGTTGGAGGTAGAGCCTAGCCCAGCTTGCAAAAATGGGTCACATTCAGGTTAGATGTTTGGTGGAAACCTTGTCCAATTTTACACGTTAAAGAAGTAAAGTTGGGGTTTATATCTAACTATGATCAATGGTGGGACAGTGGTTAGCACTGCTGCCTCACAGCACCAGGGCCCCTGGTTCAATTCCACTCTCGAGCAACTGTTTGTGTGGAGTTTTCACATTCTTCCAGTGTCTGCATAGGTTTCCTCCCACAGCTGTGCAGGTTAGGTGGATTGGTCATGCTAAATTGCCCGTAGTGCTCAGGGATGTGTAGATTAGGTGGGTTATAGGGGGATGGGTCTGGGTGGGATGCTCTGAGGGTCGGTGTGGACTCGTTGGGCTGAAGGGCTTGTTTCTACACTGTAGGGATTCTAAGATCTAAGAAATAAGATCTCATCAGATTCAAGGTGTGAAGAATTCAAACTTTACACCTCTACCAACAGAATTATTTGTCTGACATCAAGATAAAGGCTCAGTGACTGTGTAAGTTGCAAACTTGTGTGGCTTCTAGTAGACTTCCTTTGAGAATGGAGGTAACTGGATTCTGACAGTAATTTCTAATGTCATAACTGTGTTGATGACATAACACAAATGAAATTCATGAACGGGGGGTGGACCCAGATAAAGCAGGTCATATTGCAATTTCTGTTACTCAAACAACATGCGGATCTATCATCTGGAAGGCTAACGGCTCATGATACTTAGTAAGAGCGCAGCAACGTTGCTTTTTCTCCCATCTCGACTGCCAAGACTCTGTTAGAACAAAAGAAGGTTCTGAATTCACAGGAGATGAGCAGGGCCCACTGTTCGCTGATGATGTAAAATGACAGGAAAAATGTATCGTGATAAATGGTGGGAAAATCTGATAACTTTTTATAAACTCCCTTTGAGATGCATTATCATTTGAGGTAATTGCCTGCCACTTGTAAAATGCTGGTATGATAATAAAGAAAACAGAGAAAGTTAAACCTTAAGTGCTTGTTATCTGTTAACATCTGGAATGTGTTTCATAATCTTTTTTGTGCGCAGAAACATTCTTTACTCTATCAGTGTAGTAACAGTTTAAGTAGAATGATACTTTTGTATCATTAGGCGTAACATTAGCTTACAAATAATAAAAAGTTGTTCTGGCCTTAGGATGGAACTCCAAAATGGGCATCCAGATGGTGCTGGGATATTTTATTGTAGGGCAAACTTGTAATTAGGTATGTATATAAATTCCTGGTTGAGGTAGACTCAATTATATCATTTCCTCTGCACAATGATACTGACTTGCAAATTTACAGATACCTGTGTATCCATTGGACTTTTCTGCAAGTGTAAGAGTGCCAGAGTGCTCTAAATCAGTTAGCGTAGGAGGGAGTCAATTTGCTCGCTGGTTTGTTATGTAGAGCAATGCCAGGAGTGTGGGTTCAATTTCTGCACCAGCTGAGATCACCATGAAAGTCTTGCCTTCTCACAGACTGCAGCAGTTCAAGAAGACAGCTCACTACCACCTTCACAAGGACAACAAATGCTGGCAACCAGTAAAGCCTATGTGCCGTGAGTGGATTAAAAAAATGCCTGCTGTCTGCCTGAATGAACAGGGAAATGAGATGAGGTAGGATTGAGTAAAATTAGTTGCTCCCTTCCCTTTTAGTTGATAAAGGGCATAAAGTCTACGAAAGGCAGGGAACTTCAATGCTCGGTACCAAGTATGAATCAGTGGCACCTTTACTGACTGAACTGTTAAAGTCCAAAAGGAAATATTAGGCTTGTAGCATGTAGTGATAGAAGCAATTTAAGTAAGAACCAACTCATCCTCATCAATCTGGCTGTTGCAGAGATTCTTTCTGTAATGGTATTGGTAGAATACAGAGAAGTATAGAATGGTTACAGGACAGATGGAGGTCATTCTGCGGTCATGTCTGTGTCAGTTCTTTAAAAGAGCAACAACCTTATCTCCCCTTCTCAGTGATTCCCTGAAGTCCTGCAATTTCTGTTCTCTTTTCAGCTAATTGTTCAATTCTCTAATGAAGATCAAGAGTAAACGGTCTCAGACAGAAAACTCCAAAACAAACAAGGTTACTGTCCATGCTTTGGACACTTTGACCAGTAGATGTATCAAAAACACTTTGGCCAAGTGCTCTTATCAGTAAAGCCAACAAAAAGACACAGAATTCAGTTGGTGATTTAACTCAATTTTAGTAACAAAATATTCCTTGTAAAATCACTATGTATTTCCCAAATTCCCACAATATTTATTCTTTATTCAGCTCTAGCTGTTGGAGAAAATATATTTTCCACAACGATCCATGTGTTTGAGCTGGGCTGTTGGAATCTCCTTTTTTTCTGATGTAGGGTTGGATCTCTTCCACAAAGGTGGGTCTCACAGGTCAGGGTGGATCTTCTCCTGGGTCTAATTGACTTGCCGTGCAATCTTCTGTCACAGGTCTTGCTGTGAGTCTTCCCTGAGTCTTTGTTGTATCTTCACTGAAGACGGGTTTCCAGGTATCTGTTTTTATTCCCCATTGCACCAGACCTTGCAGAATGTTCTGTGGCCTTTGGCAATGGGGCCATGAGATGGATTCAAATCATCCAACAAGGTCCCACCAACACCCTTCACAGTTGCTATGCCAGGAGGTGTAAAGTGCACATACTCAGGTAGTCAAGATAGCAGAACATCTGATTGACACTTTTCCAATACACAACCCCGGACTGGTTGTAACTGATCCCCTTGAATCATGTTACCTCTTGGATCTTGGTTTCTACTGTTCTCTGTAACCAATAGCTACTGGCTGCTGTTTAATTTAATTTGGCCTGTTTTCTGTCAGGCCTGATTTCGCCAGCTATGGGACCAATTTTGGGCCCATGGTCTCTTGACCAGAAGGTGCTGCAAAAAAGTTTTTGCTGTTGTTACTATTGCGTCTTTTGGAATCACCTTAAATCAGTGTCCTTTGGTCCTCAATGCTTTGTCAAGCAGGAATATTTTCTCCTTATCATACATTGTCCGGGTCCTGCATGATTTTTATAATCACTATGAAATCTTTGCTTAGGTGTGATCAATAAAATATAACCCTGTGGAGACAAAGTAAGAGTCTCCATACACAAATGCTAGGCAACAATTATCCACAAACAGAGAGTATAGCCATTGCATCTTGACATTCGATGGTATTATTATCGCCAAATCTCCAACTATCAACATCCTAGAGCATTGTCTTTAAGCAGAACCTTAAATAGATAAACCATACAAATAGTCTGGCTACATGAGCAGATCAGGGAATGGGAATTCAACGGAGTAAATCACCTCCTAACTCCCCAAAACCATATACAATGGATGGGCCAGGAGTGTGATGAAATACACTTTGCTTGCCTGGATGACTACAGTTTCAACAGCGCTCAAGAAGCTCAAAATGTTCAGGACAAATCAACTTCTCACCCATTATTTTAACCTTCACTCCCTTCATCATAGCACCATCCTGCAGCATGTACCATCTACAAATTGAAAAACAGCTTCTGACAAAGGCTTTGGCATTTGTACCTCCCAAACCAATGATCTCCACTGCCTGAAAAACTAAGGAAGAAAGTATATTGGAGCAGCACTACCTGCAAGTTACCTTCAAGTCTCCACACCATTGTGACTTGCAGATATATCACTGTTCCTTAGCTGTGGCTGGATCAATATCTTGGAAATCCCTTCCAAATAACCCTGTGACTGTACCTATATGAGATGGACTACAGAAACTCAAACAGACAGCTCGGCCCTATCTTCTCCAGGTTAATTTTAGGTGTACTACATTTGACCGAATTTGATATACAGGACTCCTAGCAAAATCGGAATCAATGGGAATCAAGGAGAAAATTCTGCCCTAGATGGAGGCATACCAGGCACATAGAAAGATGGTTGTGTTTGTTGGAGATCAATCATCTCAGCCCAGGACATCACTGCAGAATTTCTTCAGGGTAGTGTCCTTGGCCCAACCATCTTCAGCTGCTTCATCAATTACCTTCCCTCCATCATAAATCTTCAGAGTGGGAATGCTGGCTAATGATTGCACAACGTTCAACATTATTTGTGACATTTCAGATACTAGAACAGTCTGTCTCCATATACAGCAAGACTCGGACAATATCAAGGGTTGGGCTGATATGTGGTGCGAATGTAAATTGCCACTTAAGTGTCAGGCATTGATCATCTGCAACAATTGAGAATCTAACTATTACTCTTTTACATTCAACAACATTATCATCGCAGAATCCCTCACTACCAACATCCTGTGGGTTGTCATTGACCAGAAACTGAAGTAGAACAGCTACAAGAAGTACTGTGGCTACAAAAAAAGGTCAAAGGCTGAAACTTCTGGAGTAAGTAACCCATCTCCCCACTCCCAAAAGCTTGTCCGCCATCGACAAGACTCAAGTCAGGAGTGTGACGGAACACTCTCCAATTTCCTGGATGAGACTACATTCAAGAAGATTGGCATTATCTAGGACAAAGCAGTTCATTTGAATGGGATCTCAACCGCCACCTTCAATATTCGCTCTCTTCATCACCGATACACAGTAATAGCAGAATGCAATATCTACAATATGCACTGCATTAACTCATCAAGGCTCCTGCAGTAACACCTTTCAAATCTGTGACCACTACAATCTCGAAGGAAAAGGGCAGCAGATGCATTGGAACACCATTACCTGAATTTTGAAATACACAGCAAAGTGTTGATTTATTTCAAACATGGAGTCCTTCTCTGGTTGTCTAACAACTCTGTACTTAGCATCAGGAACTATGTAACATAGTACCATGATCACTGCTAAACTAATTTTGAATGGAAGCATATTCTCTACAATCCAATGTTACAGACAAATGCAGTCTGTAAAACATTTACGACAATACAAAATTTGATTTTTGAAATAATCAATACTGTTATGCCATTAAGTAACTCAAAGACTTATTTTTGCAACATGTTTAAGGCAGCTATAAGGTTTCACATTCTGCTAAAGTAATTACAACATTTTATATCATTGGTAAAAGCTGACATTAACTCAGAATTCAAAGCAGACTGATTGAGATGGCTTCTTGTGCCATTATTTCTGTTTTATACAAAGAAAAACAGTAACAGCTGAAACCTAAAGAAAAATAATGTCAGTTTTCCATTCATCATCATTAGATACCCCTAACGTATCAATTTGATTTTAGAAGGCTGATTATTGCAAATCAGCTGCTTTCAAAACTGCAAGGTTGTGTATTATTTTCAATGAGAATATATTAATATTTATTTAGGAAAACTATCACAGATTGGGAAAGGTGTCTTGACAGTGCATAGAAATGATTAAACATGTGAAAGAATGACTAAGAAAATGTAACCCACTGTTAACATACCTTGCCAACAGCAATAAGTAACATGAAGCCTATTAATGAGGGGAGCTTTTAGCATTTGTACTAAATTGCCATAAATAGTGGCGTATGCAATAGGATGGTGCAGGAATTGTGGTCAGAGGCATTTGATGTGATTGCAAATAATCACCTTCTTGTCATCCAGGTTGTTCACACATAATTTCCAGAAGAAAATGCATTATTTAACAGAACTTATGGTTGAAATTCATATTATGTAAGTTAAGATTTCAATGAGCAATGACGTTGGACCAGCATGTGTAAAAATGGATTAAACCTCATTTTGTCGTCAGATGGCATGTTTCTAAAATGATTAAATCAGGAGTAGCAGTACTGATGGGAAAATTAATAAGAAATATATCATCAAAGCAGTTTCAAATCTACAAATCAATTTGCATCAATCCTGCAGTAAATGAGACAAAAATCATACTTTATTTATAGTTGAACATGATCACTTCATCCATGTGTAGTGCTCCCTATTTGAAAGAGAATGGCTTTGAGGAAACTAAGTCCAGAATTGAGCCAGAAGTATTTTGTCCTGGGATTTGTGCTTCTTTCAAGTACACTACAGTGCATTTTAGCATGTAACATTCTCCCTAAAAATTTAAATGCACAAATGATATAATTTGGAAATTATCTACAAATTCAGAGTTGGTGATGATAATGTGTGGCTTAGAAGCTGCCGCACAAAAAAATGTCCAGTTTCTATACATTTAATTGCCTCATATTGAATGTTGCAGATGAGTAATCTGGGATAGAGATTTTATTTCTAACTAAGTAAATAATGAGATATCCTTCAGTTATTTTTCTTCTGTAAGTGGCGTTACTTATTGTAGAGGTCAGACAATTTAAAAGGGAACTTTTTTAATACTGAATATGTTTTTGATTCATATTTACAGAGAACAGTCTTGCGGCTTACAATATTAAATCTGTTCTTTCATTTCAGAACTGAATCATTTATCCAGATTGCACTGGTCTATGGACTTACTGCCAGGATAGTAATGTCTTTTACACACACAAGTCTCCCTTTATCTGGAATAAAATGGTAGTAATATAACAGGAGCTTAAAACTTCCTAAGCATTTCTCAGAGGGATTGAAATAATTGATAGAATTTTTGTGGTGCATTCATGTCATGTTCCCTAGTCACTAACTATTCATTAAGATAACATACACAAAGGTTTAAGACGAAAACATTAACGAGTGCTCCAAAAATAGTACAGAGAGGAATTTCAACTCCATAGTGATTACATGGCACTGTCAAGGCCTGTCCTTCCTGCATGATGCAGAGGAGTGGAAGGGTGAGGGGTAAAAAGATTGTATGCAGACTACATATGGCAGCATAATAAAGAGCTTTAGAAAGTATTAAAATGCTTAATGTGTATATCTGAACAATGACCTGCACATATGAAAAATTGGGAATAATACCAATGTTTGCAATGAGCATCACAGGCATCAACCTGTTGTCAAGTACCCCTGGAAAAGCATCACCACATTTAACCAACTATATTCTGAATTCAAAAATATTCCCACTTATATTTAAAGTCATAGGCTCATGGAAATTTTACAGCATGAAAGAAGCCTTTCAGGCCATCATGTCCATGCAGGCCATCAATATCTACCTATATTAATCACATTTTCCAGCAACATGCAATGGCATTTCAAGTGATCATCTAAATAGTTCTTAAATATCTTGAGGGCTTCCTATCTCTACCAGCCTTTCCAACAGTGAGCTCCAGATGCCCACAATCCTCTGGGTGAAACAGATTTTCCTCAAATTTCCTCTAAATGTTCTACTTCCTGCCTTAAAACTGTGCCCTTCCGCCGTTGGCCCCTCTACTAAGAGGAAAGTTTCTCCCTGTCTATGCCCTTCAGAACATTGTACACCTGAGCAGAATGAGCCCAGCAGCATGGAGGAGAGAGCTGGCCCAGTGACACCAGAAGAGAGACTGTCCCAGCTATTCAAGATGGCAGCACTGGCATGGTAGGCTTGTCCACTCCAGGCTGGCCACATTCTTTTTTGTCTCTCTTCCTTCCTTCACCTTCTTGACATCATGAGGAGGCCGCAGTGGTGTCAGCAGTGACCGGAGCAGGGACTCCCAGCTTCTTAGGCCCGATGCATGGACTTCTAGAATTGGTGGCGAGGCATCAGCTGCACTGATGATGGAATTGGGCCTCCTGGCTGCAGTAGGCCCAGAGCAGGGATCTTGCAAAGACCTTGCATAAGTCCTGGAGCCATGATTGCGACCCCAGCTGATAAAGACAAACTTAATTTCAGTACTTTCTTTTGTTCTTTTGTACCTCAAAAGGCCATGGATTGTGGTGCCAGAACACTTTTCACTATATCTCCCTAAATATATGTGACAATAAATCATTCATTCATTCAATCAGATCCTTCTCAGCCTTCTCTGCTCTAAAGAAACAACCCCAGCCTATCTAATTGCTTTTTATAGTTGAATCACTCCAGTCCAGGCAATATTCTGTTGAATTCTTTGTCAAAACAAGAAAGGAGGCATCCATAAGTTTTAGGAAACTGAAGACAGTCAGAGACCTCAAAAAATACAAAGATTGCAGGAAATAATTTAAATGAGAATTTAGCAGGGCTAAAAGGGGCCATGAAATGTTTTTGGTAAACAGGATTAAGGAAACTCCCAGGCATTTTATACACATATAAGGAGCAAGATGGTAGCTAGAGAAAGGATAGGTCCACTCAAGGGCAAAGGAGGGGATTTATGCGTGGAGCCAAAGGAAGTGGGTGAGGTCCTGAATGAATACCAGTATTCACAAAGAAGAAGGACGTGGTGGATGGTGAGGGTTATGTTGACATTCTGTGGCATGTTGATATGCTGTGGCATGTCAATATAAAAAAGGAGGTGTTGTATGTTTTAAAAAGCATTAGGCTAGACAAGTCCCCAGGACCTATCGGATCTATCCCAGAATGCTGAGGAAGGCAGATGAGGAAATTTCTGGGGCCTTGCATGAAATCATTGTACCTGCTTTAGTCACAGAGAGGTCCCAGAGGATTGGAGAGTAGCCAACATTGTTCCTTTGTTTAAGAAGGGCAACAGGGATAATCTGGGATATTACAGGCTGTTGAGCCTTACGTCAGCGGTAAGGAAATTATTCGAGAAGGTTCTTAGGGACAGGATTTACTGACATTTGGAAAAATATGGACTTATTAACGATATGCAGCACAGTTTTGTGAGGAGAAGATTATGTCTCACAAACTTGCTTGAATTTTTGAGGAAGTGACAAAGATGATTGGTGAGGGCAAGGTGGTAGATGTTGTCCATATGGACTTCAGCAAGGCCTTTCACAATGTCCCTCATGGCAGGCTGACATAAAAGGTGAAGTCATATGGGATTCACGGTGAGCTAGTCAGATGGATACAGCACTAGCTTAGTCATAGAAGACAGAGTGTAGCAGTCTAAGGGTGTTTTCATGACTGGTGGTGGTCCACAGGGATTAGTGCTGGGACTCCTTTTGTTCATGGTATATATATATATATATGGTTTGCAGGAGAATCTAATTGGCCTGATTGGTAAGTTTGCAGATAACACAAAAATTGGGGAAGCTGTGGATAGTGAAGAGGATTGCTAGAAGATACAGCCAGACATAGATAGGTTGGAGACTTGAGTGGAGAAGTGGCAAATGGAGTGTAATCTGGGCAAATGTAAGATGTTGCATTTTAGAAGATCCAAAACAAGGGAAGTATACAGTAAATGGCAGAACCCTTAGTAGCATCAACATACGGAGAGATTTAGGTGTCCTCAGTTCCATGAAAGTGGCAATACAAGTGGATAAGGTAGTCAAGAAAGTATGCTTGCTTTCATCAGTCTGGGTGTAGAGTATAAAAATTGGCAAGTCATGTTGCAGCTGTATAGAACTTTAGTTAGGCCACATTTGGAATACTGTATACAGTTCTGGTCACCACATTACAAGAAGGATGTGGAGACTTTGCAGAGGGTACGAAAATTATTTACCAGAATATTGAATGGTTTGAAAGGTATTAGATATGATGAAAGATTGAACAAACTTGGTTTGTTTTCACTTGAACATTGAAGGATGAGGGGTAACATGATAGAAGTTTATAAAATTATGAGAGTCTTGGATAGAATGGAGATTTGGAGTCCTCTTCCCAGGGTAGAAATGTCAATTACTCGGGGACGTGATGAGATAAGTTTAAAGGAGATGTGAAAGGCAAGTTTTTACACAGACATTGGTAAGTGCATGGAATGTGCTGCCAGGGGAAGGTGGCAGAAGCAAATACAATAACAATGTTTAAGAGGCATCTTGACAGATGTACGAACAGGCAGGGAATAGAGGGATACAGACTGCATAGAGAAAAACAGCTTTTGGTTTAGAAAGGCATCATGTGTCAGTGTAGTCTTCGTGGGCTAAAGGGCCTGTTCGTGTGCTGTACTGTTCTTTTTTCTTCAAATCTTCGCTGCATCCTTTCTTGTGCAATCGCATCCTTCCTATTGTGTGGCGACTAGAACTGCACACAGTACTCCAACTGTGACCTAACTAGTGTTAAATGCAGCTCTATCTTAACCTTCTTGATCTTGTATTCAATGCCTTATGAATAAATGCAAGTATCCCATATACCTTCTTAATCAACTTATCAATCTGTCATGCTGCCTTGAAGGATCTATGGACATATACACAAAGGTCCCTTTGACCCCTTGCACTTCCTTGGATCTTAACGTTCAACGTGAACTCCCTTGTCTTGTGAATCCTCCCAAAATGCATCAC
Organism: Rhincodon typus; assembly: GCF_021869965.1. Classification (NCBI taxonomy): domain Eukaryota; kingdom Metazoa; phylum Chordata; class Chondrichthyes; order Orectolobiformes; family Rhincodontidae; genus Rhincodon; species Rhincodon typus. The sequence goes on from NC_063336.1 coordinate 53,646,447, forward strand.
CTTGCACTTTTCAGGATTAAGTTCCATTTCCCACTGTTCAGCCCATCTGACCAGCCGGTCTATATCATCCTGTAGTCCAAGGCTTTCGTCCTTGTGACTTATCACACCAATAATTTTCATGTCATCTGCAAACTTACTGATCATCCCTCCTACATTCACGTCTGGATCATTAATGTGCACAACAAGCAATAAGGGACCCTGTTGTACTCTATTAAATCCATCAGTATCTCTCCTGAAAGAAAACAACTCTTTAATCAATCATCCTTACAAACCGTCACCCAGATCCAACGTTGTTTTTCTCTCCATCTCCTTGGAGCTGTCATGAATGCAAAAGTTTAATATTTTTCTGTAGCGTAGAATACCCTCAGGAGGTCAAAACTTTTGAAGTGCAACAACAATTGATATGTCGGCAACCAATTAGCCTTCAACAAAATCCCAAGGACAGGGAAGAAAAATATTTCATTGTATTGTTCAGAGAAGTAAAGCTCATCACAGCAGCACTGTACTCTTCTTCAATCCATTCCATAAGTTTTTTCTTGCCTTTCAGGTGAACAAGTGAAACTGGACCTTGTCTTACTATTTTATCATGAAGCAGGTTTTTCAATTAGTGCACTAAACATATCGGATCATCCAGGCTCATTACATTGGAAAATTGGACAGCGATGCTTGTACATCAGTAAATTAATTGATTAATGATCAAGCATACAAAGTTAGGAATAAGATTAGGCCATTCAGTTCTACGAGCTTGTGCACCAATGAATTGATTGTGGCTGATTTGTGACTCAAGTCCAATTATTTGTTCTTGCTTCCATGTTCCTTAATATCCTTTTTTAACAAATCTATTAATCACAGTTCTGAAGTTTTCAATGATCGCTTGTCAATAGCTTTAAGTGGGGGGCGGAAGTGAGTTTCAGATTTTGAATACATTTTGCATGAAGAAGTTATGTCTGATATCATCACTTTAATGCATCAGACTCCCTGGACAACTGAAAGCAAAGCTGCAATTCCTGTTAGACTTTTAAACAGAACTTCACATTGTCAAGGACTGAACACAGCTCTCAGGAGAAATGAACCTGTTAAACTGATCAGAGAGCATGAATGGAGACCTATCACGAATTATCAAGCAATATGGACATACTGTGGAACTACGGGAGAACATGAATGTAGAGTCTGCAGATCAATGTGATCAAAACGTGAATGTAATCAGGAATCTAATGCCATTTGTTCAGAATCACAGAATTGTTACTGTGCAGGAGGAGGCCATTTGACACATCATGTCTGCACTGGCTCTCTGGGCACTTTGACTTAGTGTCAATCTTCTTCCTTTTCCCAGTAACCCTGCATGTTGTTTCTATTTAAATAGTTACCTTGTGCCCTTTCAAATGCTTCAATTGAATCTGCCTCCTCCACTGTTCCAAGCAGTGTCTTCCAGACCCTAGCTACCCACTGTGTGAAAAAGGCTTTTCTCACCTCATATTTGCTTCCTTTGCAAAAAAAATCTTTAAATCTATGGTCTCTGAGTCTCGATACTCTTTAGCAGCACAAATAGTTTATCCCTACTTATCCTACTGGGACCATTCCTTTTCTTGAAATCTTCCTTCAGATCTCCTCTTAGCTTCTCCTCTCCAAGGAAAAAAGTTCCACCTTCTCTCATCAATCTTCATTACTGACGTTTATGTTCCCTGAAACCATTCCTGCAAACCGCTTCTGCATTTTCTCCAAAGCATTCACATCCTTGCTAACATGTAGCGATCAGAGCTGTATACAATATTCCAGGATAACCAAAAGAACTGCAGATGCAGGAAATCAGAAACAAAACTAAAATTGCTGGAAAAATTCAGCAGTTTTGGTTGCATCTGTGGAGAAAAAGCAGAGTTAACCTTTCAGGTCCAGTTACCCTTCCTGGGAACTGGAGTCAATGGGGACAGGAGTGAGGTGGAAAATCCTGTCTGGTTGGTGTCATACCTGGCACATAGGATGATGATTGTGGTTGTTGGAGGTCAGTCATCTCAGCTCCAGATATGTCTGCAGGAGTTCCTCAGGGTAGTGTACTAACCCCAACAATTTTCAGCTGCTTCATCAATGACCTTCCATCTATCTTAAGATCAGAAGTTGGGATTTTGCTAATGTTTGTTCCATGTGCAGCACCATTTGTACTTCCTCAGATACTGAATCAGTCCTTGCTTAAATAGAGCAAGACCTGGACAATATCCATGCTCAGGCTGACAAGTGGTAAGCAACATTTGCGTCACAAAAGTGCCAGACAATAATCATTTCCAACAAAATTGAACTCAAAGGGAAAATAGTTAGATTCGATGTCATTACTATCACTGAATCCCCTACTATCAACATCCTGGAGATTAACGTTGACTAGAAACTGCAGTGACTACAAAGGCACGTCAGAGGCTATGAATCCGGCAGTGATTAACTTACCTCCTGACTCCTAAAGCCGAGCCACTATCTACAAAGACACAAGTCAGGAGTGTAATGGAAAACTCCACACTTGCTCGGATAAATGTAGCTCCAACAACAAGCACCATCCAGGAGAAAGCAGCCCACTTGATTCGCACCACATCCATAAATATTCACACCCTCCACCACCAACACTCACTAGCAGTAGTGTGTAGTACCTACAAGATGCACTGTAGAAATTCACCAGGTTGCCTTAAGTAGCACTGTGCAAATCCATGACTAGTACCATTGAGAAGGATAAGGGCAGCAGATACCTGGGTACAGCGTTATCTGCAAGTTCCCCTCCAGATCACCCACCAATGTCATTTGTAAATATATTGCTGTTCCTCCAATGTTTTTAGGTAATTTCCCTCCCTAACAACATTGTGGGTTTACCTACAGCACATGGACTGTAGTGCAGCAATAAGGCAGCTCACCACCTCTTTCTCTAGGGACAGGCAATACAGTTCTGAGGAAGGGTCACCGGACCCGAAACGTTAACTCTATTTTTTCCTTCACAGATGCTGCCAGACCTGCTGAACTTTACCAGCAACTTTGTTTTTGTTCCTGACAGGCAATACATGTTGGTCCAGCCAGTGATACCCATAGGCTATGAAAGAATATTTTTCAAAAAGTTTGCCTTAGAGGCAAAGACCAATCCAAAATATTAATTTAACACCTCTCCCATGCCAGCTGCCTTCATGTGTAGTCTCCTTTTGGTCCCTAATTGGTCCTGTTTTTAACACCTTTTTAATATTGATGTGCTTATAGAAGACTTTGCTATTTCCCTTCATTTTAGCTGCAAATGTTTCTTATAATTCCTCTTTGCTTTTTTTATTGCTTATAGTGTCCTTTCTGAATTTTCTATATTTAGATTGGTTTTCCAATCTATTTTCTACTGGACATCTGTCATAAGTATGCATTTTCTTCCATAATTTCTATTTCCTTCGTCATCCAGGAAACTTTGGATTCCTTTGCCCTACTTTCTCATTTTTAGGGAATACACATTGCCTCTGCCCAATCCATCTGCTTTTTGAATGCTCCACTTCTGTTTTTCCTACCAACCTTTGGCTTGTCCTCCAGACCTCTAATAATTAGGTGCATCTAATTAGATTCCGATATATAGTCACAAATTTTTTTTTTATTTGGTTGTACAAGAACAAAATCATTACTTGCATTCATGTGAATGTGGCTCCAGATACAGATGAGAAATACAATTGAGACCATGTCTTGATAAGACATCCTTTATCTGCACTTGCACAATGCATGCCTTCATTTCTCTTGGTACGGGTGCAGCAACACAGTCTCGAATGAATGAATCAGGATGAAACCACAAATCTAGTTACAATGCAAATTAGTATTGGGATTGTATTCTGATTGCATCTTAAAGTATTTTCAACATTTTTCACAATCAGAACAGTTATTGCAGAAATAATATGACCATCATGTTTGATTCTCGACAACTATTACAGTAAGATATAAAAGGTAATTATTTTTCCCAAGGGAATAAAAGCCTGTCCTAAATCGATGTTGTGCCTGTTAGAAAGTTTGAACTTATCATGCAATTTTTGGGCTAATAGATGATTATCGTGATTTAAATGTGCCTGTAGGCATTAAAACTGACACTTGCAAGTTTAGCATTCAAGGGCTGATTAGATGCAATTTGTCTGGAACTATGTATGCAGTATTCATTCAACCACTTCCACTGAGTGTATGGAATGTGCCAGTTGGGAGAAAAGCCAACATTGAAGCTAAGCTCAGAAACAAAGTTACCCAGCTTCTTGTTGGTGGCACTGGAAATTCTTGTGGAGGAGGTCTACAGAGCCATAGAGTCATACAGGATGAAGAACGTCCTCCATTTGCAGGAAAAGAAGTGGGCATAGAGACAGCTAGTGCCACATCTGGCAAGAGATTGCCTTGGAAGTTACAGCCAAAAATGCTGGGCCCAAGACGTGGTGTTGCGCTATCAGAAATGTGTTGGCTTGTCATGAGCAGTCAAGGTAAAATCACAGGTCACAAACACATTTCTCAATAATTACACCACCATCATAACCTCAACATAATACATGCACCATCAAACCGTGCACTGATATTCACACAGGCACTAGTCACACCTCAGCCATATTCATAGTCTTTATCCATGTTAAGTATTAGGCAAATACTCACACAAATACAATTTGTTCTCATTGTCCACAAACTCATTCACAATCACCATTGTTTTTGCTCTTCCAGGAAATAAAAGCATGTGATAGATAACAAGATATGGGCAAGTCTATATATTATCACCTGAGGAGGCAGAATCAGCCATAATTGGATGCTGATGGGGCGATCCCATAGCCAGAGACAGAATAGAGAACAAAGCACTTATGTATTTGGACTGAGATTAAATTCATTTTCTTAGTTTTGTAGTCACTGATATTGTATTCATTTGCACAATATGAACTTGCAATCTATTTAGGGAACATGGCATTCCAATGGCAACTATGTTCAACTGTTCTAATGGTTGCTACATTTAATCTTCAGTTGGGGACAAGCTTTTCAACACACATCACTCAAATCAGTTCATGGGTCACTGAATAGTATTTCAAGGGACACGGTGAGTATTAATCAGCTAGACAGAGGCTGAAAAAGTTGGAGGTTGCTACTTTCGGACTGCTGGCCAGCCAGGCACTTAAGGAAAAGGAGAGAAGGTAGCTTCATTCTGAAAAGGGTCTGACACAGTAGGGCCTGCGCAGCGAGCACTCAGAGAAGTCCTGGGAGCCAGTAAGTGCTGCTAAATCTTGAGGGTCAGCATTCAGGGAAAGTCCTGGGAGCTGTGGCAGCTTGGACAAAGTCTGTGAACCATGAACAGTTCAGTGCAGCTGAGAATGCGGGTGAAGGAAGCCCACAAGGAGTTTTTAGTGCAGCTGGGAAAGATTAGAGCTCAAAGAAACCCCCGGGGCTATACTGACTTTGTGAACTAGCTGCCTGCAAAGAAGCTGGAGGTTTGTCAGTAAGCAGGTGCCAGGTGCAGTCTCAATAGTTTGAGGATGGGGTGGGGGTGAGGAGGACAAATCCAAAATAAAAATAGAGCTGGAGAAGATCAGCAGGTCTGGCAGCATCTGTGGAGAGAGATGGATTTAATATATCAAGTCTGATATGGTTCTTTTTCAGTTCCAAAGATTTATTCGTAAGCTGCACATAGCCTCAGCGTGCACATCTTCGTTTAATAGCCACAGTTGTTGCTCACTATCTTTCTCAGATTTATTACTGCAGGTTCCAAGGGGGACGATTAACCTCACTTCTTCTGGAAAGAGTGAAAGAGGACCAATATCCCTGAAGGAGGAGGGGAAAAGATGATGATGCATTTAGAAACCACATATAGAAATTAATGCACTGTATCAGGGCGTACAACCATTACGGGTTCCAGCTCAGAAACCTACACCAGAAGTAATTTGGAGCTCTTCCCACTTCAGAATACATAGGCACAAATGAACAGCATGCTGAATAGTTTAAGATGATAAAGAAAAAAGAAAGAACAAAACAGTACAGGGACAGGCCCTTCGGCCCTCCGAGCCTGAACCGATACATTTTGCCCTTCCATACGAAAACTATCTTCACTTACAGGAACCATATCCCTCTAGTCCCTTCTTATTCATGTGTTAGTCCAGTTGTTTCTTGAATACGGCTATTGTGTCTGCTTCCATCACCTCCTCTAGCAGCGCGTTCCAGGCACTCACCACACTTTGTGTGAAAAACTTGCCTCTCACATCTCTTTTAAACTTCCCTATCCTGCCCCCATACCTTGAACCTGTCCCTCTAGTAATTAACCCCTCCACCCTGAGAAAACATCTTATACTTTCCACCCTATCCATGCCATTCACAATCTTATAAACTTCTTTCATGATGTCTCTCAACCTCCCGCGTTTCAGTGCAAACAAACCCAGTCTATCCAATCTTTCTTCATCGCTAAAATCCCCCATACCAGGCAACATGCTGGTAACCTTTTCTGTACCCTCTCCAAAGCATCCACATCCTTCTGGTAGTGTGGTGACCAGAACTGTGTGCAATATTCCAAGTGTGGCATAACCAAAGTACGATAAAGCTGCAGCATAACCCGTCTATCCTTATACTCAATGTCCCTTCCAAAGAAAGCAAGCATGCCATAGGCCATTTTTACTACATTATCTACCTGCACTGCCACCTTCACTGATCTGTGAACCTACACACCCAGAACCGTCTGCATACCAATACTCCAAAAAGTTCTCCTATTCACTGTATAATTTCTACCTGTACTTGACCTTCCACAATGCATCACCTCACATTTGTCTGGATTAAAATCTGTCTGTCATTTTTCTGCCCATGCCTCCAATTGATCTACATCCTCTGTATCCTCTTACAATCCTCCTCACCATCTGTAACTCCACCAATCTTTGTATTATCTGCAAACTTACTAATTAGACCAGCATTTTCCTCTAAATCATTTATGTAGACCACAAACAGCAGAAGACCCAGCATTGATCCCTTTGGAACATCACTAATCACAACCCTCCATTCCAAAAAGAATCCTTCTACCACCACCCTCTGTCTCCTATGACCAAAGTAGTTCTGTATCCATCTTGCCAGCTCACTCCTCACTCATGGTTCTCTCATGCTTTTTCATTATTCTTACATGGAAAGCGAGCATTATTGATATTGTTGCCCATTCCTAATTGCCCTTTAACTGATTGCCCTCAACAACTGGTTACAAATAAATAATGTTTCTGTGGAACTGAATTGTATGTGGCTAAAAAGGTAAAGATGGCAGATTTGCGGCCCTAGATGACAGTAGGGAATCAAATGGATTTTTAACAACAATTGATAATCATTACATAGTTTCCACTGGACTGCGTTTCTTTTCTATTCAGTTTTTTCTTATTGAATTCAAATTTCATCATTGACCATGTCTTCACAGCATCAGTCTGGAGTACCAGTTCAGCAATACTGCCACAACACCACTGTAGTGATGATGGGAAGTGAATAGTGTTGAAATTTGTTTTATTGCATTCTTCGTGGAGGAAAGGATCAGAAGGATTATATACAGATGGTGAATTGCCTGAGGATTACATCAGGAATATTCATCTCCTGGCAAGAGTGCTCTAGAGACAGACAGGGGAAGATGTCTCTCAAAAGTGCTCCTCAACAAAATAACAACTAGCAACCTCTCAGGTGTGAGCTGCACAACCACGAAGCCCCAGGTGCTTCCCCAAGACCCCCACCCCACACAACTCCCCCAAATCACATGCACACCACCACACCTCCGACACCCCTCCCCACAGACACACACCATGCATACACATACACCACACACACCACACAGACAGACACAGAGCCACACACACACACAACATGCGCACGCGCGCACACACACGCACATGCATGCACACGCGTGCACACACACACACGCACACACAAACACATGCACGCATACACACACACGCACACACACACACAAACACATACACGCACACACACACACACGCACACACACACAAACACATACACGCACACACACACACGCACATGCACACACACACGCACACACA
>NC_063336.1:53654561-53694777 GCF_021869965.1 Rhincodon typus
CACATACACACACACACGCACGCACACACATACACAGACACACACACACACACGCACATACACACGCACACACAAACGCGCGCACACACACGCGCGTACACACACGCACGCGCGCACGCACACTCACATGCACATACACGCACACACACGCATGTACGCACACACACACACATACACAGACGCACACACACATACAGACACACACATACATACACACACAGACACACACATACACACACACACACAGCCACACACAAAGACACAGACACACACAGACACACACACATGCACACACACCTGATAATTATTGTCAGTAATGTTGTCCTCTTGAAATTGTCAGATTGTGGCTTGTGTAATAAATCCTTATAATTCTGAAAATATAAACAAAGAACAAGATTAGGCCCCTCGGCCCTTCAATCCTGCTCTGATATTCAGTAAGCTCATGGCCGATCCCATTCTAACCTCAACTCTACATTCTGGCATATCCCTGGTAATCTTTCATTTTCTTGGTAATCAAGAATCGATCTACCTCTGCCTTAAAAAAAATTTAAAGATTCTGCATCCACTTCTGTTTGAGGGAGAGGATTCCAAAGACTCAAAGCCCTCAGAAAAATGTTCTCCGATGTCTCTTTTTATTGGGAGCCCCTTATTTTTAATCCTTGTTCTAGATTCTCCCACAAGAGGAAACATTCTTTTGACATTAACAAGACAAGTTCCCTCAGGATCTTATGTTTCAATTTAGTCAGCTGGACTCATCTAAACCCCAGAAGATACAGATCTAGTTTTTCTTCTTTAAGCTATTTGTTCATTCCTTGTATTAGTTGAGTAAACCTTGCCTGAACTGCCCTTGACGCTTTAACATCCTTCCGTATGTACAGTGACTAATACTGTACACAGTACTCCACCAATGCCCTTTATAACTGATGCATACCCTCCCTACTCTTGCATTCAATTCCACTCACAATAAAACACAACAGTTATAACCCCATTGCGATGCCTCTTCTAGGGATGCCCACTTTGAAGAAGTTGTCCTCCTCCCTCCAGAAAGACCTCAGTGAATCTCTCTCCCACTGCAACCCTCTGGTAATCTCTTCAGCCCTGAGCTCTTCACACCATCCCACCTACCGTCCCCAGCCCCACCCCTTCTCTCTCTATTTATTTCTGAGCTCTCTCTCCCCTCCCCCATTTTTGAAAAAGTGTCCCAACCTGAAACGTCAACTTTCCTACGCCTCTGATGTTGCCTGGCCTGCTGTGTTCCTCCAGCTCCAAATGTGTTATCCCACATTCTATTAGCTTTCCTAATTACTTGCTGTATCTGCATGCCAACCTTTTGTGCTTCCTGCACTCAGACACCTATTTCTCTCTGAACCCCTGATCTCTGTAACCTCTCACCATTTAGATAATATGCTTATTTTTATTTTTGCTGTAAAAATGGACAATTTCACACTTACCCACATTGTACTCCATTTGCCAGATCCTTTTCCACTCACTTAACCTATCCTTTTCTTATTGTAGTTGTGGTATGTCATGTTAGGACAGTGTCCCTTTAGGAAGTGAGTCACTTGAGCACTGGAGAGTTACATTGGTGAGTCATGAGCTATATTTGTGGGTTTGTTCAGAATTGTTACTGGTTCTTACAGAGTGCACAACTTTGGAATAAAACTTCCCTGTTTGGTTGACAACGAGATCAGATGTTCTTTATTACTGACTGGAGCCTAGTAACTGCCCAGTACAGAATACTACTTATACACATTTGTTGGCTCCTTTTATCCTCTTCTTACCTATTTGTATGTCATTAGCAAATTAAAATACTATGACTGTGATCCCTTCATTCATATCATTGACATGCGTTGTCAGAGTTGAGACCCCAGCGCTGATCCCTATGCTTGTAACAGCTTGCAAGCCTGAAAAAGATCCATTTATTCCTACTTTTGGCTTTCTGTTGGCAAAATCTTCTATCCATGCCAATGTGCTACTCACTACACCATGAACTTTTATTTTCAGCAATAAAGTGGCAGGATTGGGCAGAGTCAGCATGGATTCATGAAAGGGAAATCAAGCCTATTGGAATTCTTCAAGGATATAGCTAATAGAGTTGATGAAGGAAAGCTATTGGATGTGGTTTATTTGGACTTTCAGAAGGCTTTTGAAAAAGTCCCACACAAGATATTAACACGTAAAATTAAAGTGCATGGGATTGGTGTAATTTATTGAGATGGAAAGAAACCTGGTTGGTAGACAGGAAAAAACGAATAGGAATAAACAGGTCTCTTTTCGAATGGCAGGCCATGACTAGTTGGGTACAGAGGACTGGATGTCACCTAATGAAGTTCAACTTTACAGGAAAACTTTCAGGCTATTCAAGCTGGCAGAGGTGGCAGGGTAGGAGGGAGCCCGTCCACTCCCTCTTGCATGACCGACTACTTCCTTTTCTTTTGAATTTTACTTTTCTTCATTTAACTTTCAAATCAAATTCATTTTTCCTTCTTTCTGCAGCTGTGGCGATGGAAAGAGGATGCAGGGAGCTTGTTGATCGGTGGATCTGGTCAATTCCTTGTTGCCATGGTGGTCCCAGCTTGAGCAACTTTTCCAAGGTCAATGGATTGGGGCTGATTCCTTTCCTGACGTGTTTTGGCGGCATGTGTGATGGTGGAGAAGTGAATGATCCCTCAATCTTTGGGAGTTAATTTGGATTGTGGGTCAGTCCTCAGAAATTGGGAATTGGCCCCGATCCTCGAGAGTTGGGTCAGTCCCCTGGGCTTGGCAGGGGCTGGAGTGTCGGAGGTGTTGAGGTGGCTTCAGCAGAGGCAACGGCTTGGGTCTGGTCAGCAGCGGCAGGGGCTATGTCAGCATTCTTCCCCCTTGGTGTTGTGGCCTCAGGGACAGCTTTGGCGGTTGTGGAGTAAGGCACATTCCATAGCCACTTAGGAAATCAAGAATACATTGAAACAAAAAATGAAATTTGTCTTAACTTTGTATGCATTACTTCTTTTTTATAATTTATGTAATTACAATGACACCAGATTAATTATGGCAAATTATACACATTTTAATGTATTTTCATAAATACTTGGAACAATAAATAACTATACTATATGAAGAAGGGTAGTGGTGGTAGACCAGGAAACAGACCAGTGAATCTAACATCGGTGGTTCAGAAACTCTTGGAGAAAATAATGAAAGAGAAAATTAATTTTCATTTACAGAAGCAAAGTTTGATCAGGAGTAGTCAGCAAGGCTTTGTCAGAGGAAATTCATGCCTAACTAATCTGGTGGAATCTTTTGAGCAACTAACTAAGTGTTTGGATGAGGGTAGGGCAATTGAAACAGTTTAAATGGATTTCAGCAAGACCTTTTCTAAAATCCTACACAGGAAACTGATAAAGAAGGTAAAAGCTCATTGGATTTGGGGTAACTTAGCAAGTTGGGTTCAAAATGACTCAGTGACAGGAGACAAAGAGTGGTGATAAAAGGTTGTTTGTGTGACTGGAGCCCAGTGCGCAGTGGCATACCACAAAGATCAGTGCTGGGTCCCTTATTGTTTGTGATATTCATAAATGATGTGGATGCCAATGTGGGCTTGGGGAAGGGGGCTGGGTGGGAAATGATAAATAATTTTGCAGATGTCACAAGGATTGGTCCAGTGGTTGACAGTGAGGAAGAAGGTATTTAGATTCAGGAGAGTATAAATAAATTGGTCAGATGGGCAGGTTAGTAGCAGATGTAATTTGACCCTGATAAATGTGATTTGATGCACTTTGGAAGAAGGAACAAAGCAAGGGACTACTCATTAAATGGCTGGACATTAGGAAGCTCAGAAAAGGGTTCTTGGGGTGCTTGTCCACAGATCCCTGGACGTAACAGGATAGATTAATAGGGTTGATAAGAGACCATACACTAGACTTTATCAGTTGTGGCATAGATTATGAGAGCATGGAAGATCATGTCAGACACCTAGAGAAGTCTGGTTAGATGACGGCAAGAGTATTGTATGCAGTTCTGGTTATCACACAATAGAAGCAATGTGATTGCACTGGAGAGAGTACAGTGCAAAGGAGATTCACCAGAGTGTTGCCTGGGATGGAACATTTAGTGATGAAAAGAGCCTGTATAACCTTGGGCTGTTTTCTTTAGAGCCACAAGTTTGAGCAGGGCCTGATAGAGGCGTAAAAGATTATTAGGGGCATCAGTAGGATGAATAGAAAGCAGTAGACCCCCTTAAGCAAAGGGTCAATAACAGGGGACATAATTTTAAAATGAAAGGCAGGAGGCTTAGAGGGGATTTTAGGAAAAACTTTTTCACCCAGAGGGAGTGTATTTGAGGCGGATAACTCATAGCCTTTAAAGAATGCTTAGATGAGCACTTGAAATGTCAAAGCTATGGACCTAGTGTGGGAAAATGAGACTGGTGTAGGTAGTAGTATGTTTTTAGTGGTTCAGGCTTGATGGGCTGAAGGGCCTATTCTGTACTGTATGATTCTATGATTCTTTCCAGTAACAATCATTCTCACCTCATCTTTCATGTTAAATAAAAGAAGAAGACACAGAATGATTTTTGATTATCGTTATGAAATAGTAATGTACAGCTGGAGGCAAATAGTCTCACAAATAATTTACATGCTTATCGTTTTCATTTGAACAATATAGCAACTATAAGTTTTGACTGGTGCTCCTTGAATTCATCTCAAATTTTACGGAAACAAGTTTACTTTGCTGCAGTAATCCTGAATTTTCAAAACCATTTTATTGCTTAACTCCAATGCACATATTCCTGCAAGAACCCAAAGCCTTTTTACATTTCTTTAATGTGTTCCAAGAAAATATATTTTGGTTGATGGATATATAACTTGGAGTCAAGGGTGAATGAAAGGTGGAAACTCCCAAATAAAACACTGTGAAGAGTTGAAGTCTGGTAATGGCTGAACTTGCCTGCTGTTGCATCCGTTGGGAATTTAGCTTCCTTTAATGGGTCTCCTGGAAAAACAAGCAAAATAATGAAGATTGTTTCTATATTCGGTAAGGCATGAATGACAATCTTCCGTAAGTGTCTTTTGAGGCATTTATACTTTACCACCTGGTACAAAGTTCTGCTGCTTTTTTGGTCAGACATAGGGTGAGTTGTCATGCCTCTGCCCTCGTGTCATCTAAGTATGAATCATTCTGATATTCGACTTGAAACGTATTTCAATGATAACCTTATTAATGGGAGAAAATGATTTCTAGCAGAAATAAATCTCCTTTAGAGAGAGGGAAAACCTCTGTCATTCAACTTTGCACATGCCAGATGTATGAGAAGCAACCATTGCACTCAGTAGGAAATTAGTTCCCTGAAAAAAAAGTGTCTGAAATGCTTGTGAAGCAGGCGAGAGCGCATAGGCAGGTACTGTTGCCCTCAGATGGGAGGGAGATTTGATTTGGTTTGATTTGATTTATTGTCACGTGTACCTAAGTACAGTGAAAAGCTTTATTTATGAGCAGTATAGGCAGGTTATGGTAAGCAAAGACATACAAGTCATGGGTGAAGAAAAAACTTAGAAAGAGGCACACAGATTACATCGCACAGGGCAACGTTAACATGATCAGCATTATTTGAAGTGAGAGAGTCCATTCATAGCTGGGAAGAAGTTGTTCCTGAACCTGCTGGTGCGTGTGCTCAAGCTTCTGTATCTTTTGCCTGATGAAAGAGGTTGTAGGAGAGCATTGTCAGGGTGCGATGGGCCTTTGATGATGTTGACAGACTTTCTGCAGCGACAAGCTGTGTGAATAGAGTCCATGGCTTTTGTGATGATCTGGGCTGTGCGCACAAACTTCTGTAGTTTTGTACGGTCCTCGACAGAGCAGTTGCTTTACAAGACTGTTATGCACCCAGGCATTTCGCTTTCAATGGTGCAATAAAAGTTGGTTTCAGCCCTTATGGACATGCCAAATTTCCTGAGCTGCCTGTGGAAGAAGAGGCATTGTTTTGCTTTCTTTGACTGTAGCATCTACGTGGGAAGTCCAGGGCAGGTTGTGGGTTATCGTCACTCCTCGGAACTTGATGCTTTCCATCTTCTTAACCCCAGTTCGGTTGATGTAGTTGGGGGTGTGTCTGCTCCTTACCTTCCGAAGTCAATGATCAGTTCTTTAGTTTTGCCGACATTGAGAGAGAGGTTGTTCTCATTGCACCACGTCAAACAGAAATGGCAGCAAACTGCAGGAAGGTGGCAGCCATTAATTGCAGCATCATCAGAACAAGGATTCCTGTCTGCAAATGTTTCAATTATATGACCCATCAACATGGGTTTCTTCCACTGATTAAAGTAATTCATTCCCTCCCTTAGTATTCTAAACATTTTTCCTCCCCTGAGCAACATGCTTTCCAGTTACACGAAAGGAAACACTGTATAAACTCTCCTTCTCCTTCCAACCAAACACTTACCCGTTAATGCTGCTTATAACAGGTGCATTAATATTGAACAAGTATATTGCTGTGTGCTACTTCTGCTTTCTCCTCTGAAAATGAAAGCTGGGTTTCACAGACAGCAAAATACCCCAGTTTACATACTTGATTGAGAACACCACCTGCTGTAAGTGAGTAACTGAACCATCATAATGAAAAACCTGAGCAGTGGATTGGAACAGGGCTAGAATAGGGTGGTAAGTATTCAGCACCATGATATTTTGGGCTGCAACAAGTTCATTTTTGCCAGTCAAGCAAGTTAAAATCCTCTCTATGGTGTAAACAAGGCAAGGCGAATTGATGATATCACCATACTAGTGATTCAGAGATACGTTCTGGAAATATGGGTTTAAATACAAACTGCAGATGATGAAACTTGAATACAATAAAAATAAGAAGGAAGTATAAAAAGCTAGTCTAATGTTGACCATGTAACCAGTCTCAATTTTTGTGAAAAATAAACTCATCTGGTTCACTAATGTCCTTTAGGGAAGGAAATGAGCCATCACTACCTGGTGTGACCTACTCATGATTCCAGCAATGTGGTTGACTCTTAACTGCCATCTGGGCAAATAGAGATGGGTAATAAGTGCTGGCTGAGCCAGTGATGCCCACATCCCATGAATGAATAAAAATATAGTGTTGAATTTAAAGCGGAATCTAAGCTGCATGAGAATATGAAGTTTTGCAAAGAGAAAATTCTCTGATATTACTACAGACAGGGGGAGGACAGTCAGTTTGGTGAATAGCAAGTTTTTAAGTATCAACATATTTCAAATAAGTAACATTTAACTGCTTTTGGCTCTCCTAAAAGTTAAGGTAAGGCAAGAATGTGAAGTAATTTTCTTTCAGCCTTAGGCAGGGTAAATGTGCTGTACCAAGAATATCTGATTATCAGTTAGGTAAATTGGTTCAATCTAGTTGTTGCAGTGTAGTTCCAAATGATATCAATGCAGAAGTCTCAGTGCAGCTTGAGTTTGGTGAGTGATGAATTAGATGAAGGAGGTGGAGGTTCACTTCTTTTTATCCTTAAAACTATTGACAGTATATCTCACTCAGAGATAGTAAGAACTGCAGATGCTGGGGTCAGAGATAACACAGTGCAGAGCTGGAGGAACACAACAGGCCAGGCAGCATCAGAGGAGCAGGAAAGCTGACGCTTCGGGTCAGGACCCTTCCTCAGAAATGGGAGAGGGGGAAGGGGGCTCTGAAATACATAGAGAGAGGAGGGGTGGCACTGGGGAAGGTAGGTGGGATGGTGATAGGTGAGTGCAGGTAGGCAGTGGTGGGGATTGGTCAGTGAGGTGGGAGGGGTGGATAGTGGGAAAGAAGACGGACAGGTCATGGAGGCGGGGGTGAGAGGGGCTGGGGAAGGTAGGTGGGATGGTGATAGGTGAGTGCAGGTAGGCAGTGGTGAGGATTTGTCAGTGAGGTGGTAGGGATGGATAGGGGGGAGAGAAGACGGACAGGTTGGGTCAGGTCAAGGAGGTGGGGATGAGAGGGAGGGTTGGTCATGGGATGAGGCCAGGGGTGGGGAGATTTTGAAGCTAGTAAAGTCCACATTGAGACCATTGGATTGTAGGCTTCCAAGGCGGAATATGAGATGCTGCTCCTCCAGTTTCCGGGTGGCATCATTGTGACACTAAAGGAGGCCCAGGATGGACATGTTGTCCAGGGAGTGGAAGGGAGGGTTGAAGTGGTTCGCGACCGTAAAGTGTTGTCGTTTGTCACGAACCGAGCACAGGTGCTCTACAAAGCTGTCTCTGAGCCTCCGCTTGGTCTCACCAATGTAGAGGAGGCCACATCGGGAGCAGCGGATGCAATAGATCACATTTGCAGGTATGGAAGGTTTTTTTGGGTCCTTGGATGGAAGTGAGGGGTGAGGTGTAGGGGCAGGTGTAGACTGTATATCTACCTTTTTCACTGTCCAGTAATTGACATTGATTAGTTATGAACAACTATGATTTCCTCACTGAACAGATTACTCTCCTCCCTCTCCTGGAGTTTGTGTATAATCTCTATTCTCTTGTTCACTCATGTCAGTTCCATTAGCACAGTTTTTGACATATTTTGACAAAATACCCTTAGAAAACTCTCAGAGAAAATAATCTGCATTGGATGCTGCTTTACTTCATCTGACATTGAACAGTTATTGAAAAATCGGTCTCCAATACAATAAAGGGGTTCTGGAGTGTTGTATCATTAGTTCTAGTGCCATGTTGTGAAAAAAATGTATGATTGCTTGAAACAACATGTTGACTGCATTGTGTTCAGTTAGTATTTAATCCAGTCGAGCTTTGTATGTCTTAAATTAATACACTGTGTGTGGCCTATGAAACACCGGGACACTGTAATATCTGCTGAATAAACATTCAGTTAGCAATATTTCACTAAAATTCCACAGGTACCCTGCATAAAAGCAACTGATCACAGGATAAACTGAGTGGCCTCTTACCATATAATTATCGTAAATACATTTTCATTATCCTTTAGATGTAGAGATCTCTTCTACTTCACTTGTATCTGATTTATTTTGATGAATTTAAAGCTTTCATTTCAACTTCTCTTCAGCTTTGCTTTCAATCTAAAAACTTTTATTGTTAATTGCAAAGTAATCCCCAAGATTTAAATTCCATGCTTGAGTTATCAAATTTTGTGATTGATAACATCATTTATCAATGGCTTTTTCCAGAAAATGAATGATTAAACAGAGAGCCATTTCTTGAACTGTTAACAATTCATTTCTCCCATACCCCTTCCATTCATAAATAAGTGAATTAACAATAACTTCATCATTTTCTTTAAAAATACAAATGTGTAAAAATGTGTCTATTGTTACAATATAAAAAAGCTACATATGAATTTGGGTAATCCTCCAAACAAAATCAGAGCTATAATATTAAATTTTCCATCCAATTGCAGGACCATTTGATTTAACACAATTTTACACTAGTGTGTCATTAAGGTCCAGCTTAACAGCTAAAAATGAGGAACAAGCCTCATTCTACTTGCCTTAGCAGAGTCAATCCAGACTTTAGGTTCTGAAGAAGGGTCACTAGACCTGAAACGTTAACTCTGATTTCTCTCCACAGATGCTGCCAGACCTGCTGAGTTTTCCTGACAATTTATGTTTTTGTTTCTGATTTCTAGCATCCACAGTTCTTTTTTTTTAAAATTCAGGCTTTACCACACAACCTTACTTCTGCAAAGTTAATATTAGTGCAAAGCTGAAATCCCAAATTTTAACATGAATCCACCATCACAGACAGCACATTACTAAAAACATTTTGAACACTAACCTGTATAATTGAGGATTATGTTATACCAGATGCTAGAATTAGATGAAAATGATCCTGCTGTCAATACCAGGGGAACACATTGCTAATTGACATTGACATCTCAAAGTGGTTTTATGTGGAGCCCAACCAACATTCAGATAACATTTTTTCTTCTTGCTTCCTTCCAAAATATAACTGCATGGGATATGACACAAGTAATGTTGTGTGCAAAATTGGTATATTGTTATTATCTTGTAAAATAGTAACACTAACTAAATGGCAACTCAAAGATTATAAAGACCTTGCCATGGAATTGGTCTTCAGCATTAACAGGAAATGGGTTTGGAGCAAAACGTGACTCTACGGAAAAGAAAAATAGGTGTAAGTGGAACAGGTTACTGATTTGCTATGACCCTGTATTGTTTCATTAGCATCAATATCTTAGATTGTCTCCTCAGTGAATCCTAACTCATGTTTTCCTTTGCCTGTGAAAAAATCTATACTTGTGATAGACTCCAAACTTTTTCTTGGCTGCTGTCTTGAACTGAAACTCACTGGTCACACACTCAGAGTCCAATTCCTTTCTATTCTCACTACATCTACATTCACCATCAAAATATTACCCATTCTCCTACCTTTATTTCCTTCTTCTATCAAAATCTTCATCTGCTGCCTTTGTCACTTACAGACTCAACTGTCGGAGGATCATTAGGAACTCGAGACATGCAGGAGCTGAGCACAAGACTAACAGAAAACATCAACTTTTTTAATTTCAAAGATATACGTTGTTCATAAAAAAATCTTTACACAATCCCTAAAGTTCTGTTCTGTACGGTAGCATATGAAAAAACAAATAAACATTGGAGTTTGACTGTATCCAGCAAACAAACCCAAGGCATTTGTTACTTGTACAAGACTATATTTACATACATTTGATCCAACGGGAGGGCCCAATAACTGAACAGACCCCTATTTAACTTTGGCAGAAAGACCTTAGGTGGTGGTCTTTCTCCACCTAAGGCCTTGGTGGTAGCTGTCCCAAGCTTTAGAGCATCCCTCAGCACTTATTCCTGTACCTCGGAATGTACCATTCTGCAACATTTGATCAGGGTTAATTTCATGCTCCGGAAGACCAACCTTACATACATAGGTATGGTGGAACAAGGCTTTACCATCACCTTCCTCCATTTGATCTGACATTTTCATGACAGAACTCTTTATGCAAATGTTCAGTAACTGTAGGTAAAAT
Organism: Rhincodon typus; assembly: GCF_021869965.1. Taxonomy (NCBI): domain Eukaryota; kingdom Metazoa; phylum Chordata; class Chondrichthyes; order Orectolobiformes; family Rhincodontidae; genus Rhincodon; species Rhincodon typus. The sequence continues at coordinate 53,665,528 of NC_063336.1, forward strand.
AATGGTGTAGTTAACCCACGTCAATCAAGATGCTTTCAAACTGAATACTCCACTGGAAACCTTTCCTCTCCCTGTATGTGGAGTTTCATTCAAGTGCGAGTAAAACGAGTGATGTAAATTTCTTGACAACTCATTGAGTTTCTGAGCCTATTGTCTGAAATGGTCATTCCAATACAGCCAGTTTTGTACATTTCCTATGGGTTGTCTGAGGTTGTCAGGTGATCACAACAACCATTTTAGATCAATGTTGTCCATTTAACATCATTTAATTCCATGCGAGTCTCAGGTATTGGTCAAATGATGAAATTTAAATACTGGTGGTCTACCTTCACTCTGATCATAACACTAGGCAATGATTGGCAGCAAGGTGGCTCAGTGGTTAGCACTGCTGCCTCACAGCACCAGGGACCTGGGTTCAATTCCATTCTTGGGCAACTGTTTTTGTGGAGTTTGCATGTTGTCTCTGTGTCTGAGTGGGTTTCCTCCAGTGCTCTGGTTTCCTCCCACAGTCTAAAGATGTGCAGGTTAGATAGATTGGCCATGGTAAATTGCCCATAGTGCCCTGCAACGTGTAGATTAGCCAGGAGGTGTGTCTGGGTGGGATGCTGTTCAGAGGGTCAGTGTGGACTCTATGGTCTGAATGGCCTGTTTCCACACTGTAGGGATTCTATTAGATTGTCATTAAAACCCATCTGGATTACCAGCATTCTTAAGGAAAGGAAATTTATGTCATCCTTATCAGGTTGATCTCCCCATGAATTGTAATTACCTTTGAAAATGCCTGGAAAACTATTCAGTTGTATCAAGCTGCTACATAAAAGTTGAAGAAAAATAAATCTGCAATATAACTATTTTGCTAATTCTTTGGTGTTGCTGGATCCAGAAATCCTGAACTTCCTTTCCCTAATAGCATGGTGACCATACCTCCACCAAATGAAGAGCAGTGACTCAAGAAGATGACTTAGAATCATAGAATCCCTACAGTATGGAAGCAGGTCATTCAGCCCATCAAGTCTACAACTGACCCACTGAAGAACTTTCTACCACACCCACCCCATCCTTGTAATACCACATTTCCAATAGCCAATCCACCTAACCTGCACATCCTTGGACTGTGGGAGGAAACCAGAGCACCGAGAAGAAACCCATGCAGGCACAGGGAGAATGTGCAAACTCTACATAGACAGTTACCCGAGGATTGAATTAAACCCGGCTCCCTAGCGCTGTGAGGCAGCAGTGCTATTAACTGAACCACTATGCTACCCTGTTGTTGCTACCTTCAATTACAGGGCATTTACAGATGGACCATAAAAAGACATGCAACTGACACACATACATAGAAAAAAACAGGAAAGTTCTAAAACATGTAATACATTGCAGGGCAAGTGGAAAAGAAAGTGTAAGATACCAAAGGCTGTAAATGGAAAATGTAAAATTGTCATTGACAGCTGCCTTCTAAAACATATCAAAAAAATGGAAGCAGAGATTATGATCTTAAATTGTGAAATGTAATGTTGAGACATGAGGCTGCAGAGGACCTGTTAAAAAGATGAGTCGTTCTTCCTCAAGCTCATGTAAGCTTCATTAGAATACATTGGGAGGTGGAAAAAGAGAATCCAGGGGAGAATAAGTTGAAGAATTAAAGTGAAATGTGATGTGAACTGAATGGAGGTGCTCCACAAAGCTAAATAAAAACCGAAAAAACTGCAGATATTGTAAATTAGAAATAAAAACTGAGGTTGCTGGAAAAACTCAGCAGGTCTGGCAGCATCTGTGAAGAGAAATCAAAGATAACATTTCGGGTCTGGTGACCCTTCCTCAGAACTGATGTTAGCTAAGAAAATGTTGGTTTTTATGCAGAAGATAGGGTGGGGGGAGGGGTTAAGGAATAAACGATAGGTAGAGATAGAGCCCAAACAGAGAAAAGAGCGGTTGGAAACCGATTTGGCTAGGACAGTGAATAGCTGTTAATGGAAAGTGTTAGTGGCTAACAATAGGTAGTATGTAATGGCAGACTATGTGATAACAAGACCTGATGTGTAGAGTAGGGGGCTGTTCTGCATATAAACCAACATTTTTTTAGCTAACATCAGTTCTGAGGAAGGGTCACCAGACCCGAAATGTTATCTCTGATTTCTCTTCACAGATGCTTCCAGACCTGCTGAGCTTTTCCAGCAACTTCTGTTTTTGCTCCACAAAGCTGTCATCCATGCTGCCTTTAATCTCCTTTAAGTAAAGGAAAACACATTGGGTAGCAGTAAAAACAGTGAACTAAGTTGGAAGAAATACAAGTTACAGTTTCACTTGAAAAGAAAGGAGTATTTGTGGTCTTCAATGGTGAAAATGAGAGGAGGAAGGACAGGTTTAGCCTGTGCCTGTGATGGTATATCCTGCTCCAGTCCTCCAATGTTACAAGTTTAACATTCCCATCCTCTTACTTAAACTTTTTTATGCCCTCTCTGCTTTCTCTATTCCTCTGAAACTGGCCTTCCATTAATTACCACCTTTGCATCTTTACCATAGTCCTTCAAGACCCTTCTTAAAAGCCATCTGTATGACAAAACTTTATGTTCGTACAGTTTTGTGGCTTCTTCTTAGATACAGCATCCATCCTTTGATTACCTGACTGTGAAGGAGTTTAGAACACATTTCAACAGTAAAGGAAGGACATCCTCGCAAGTTCTTGTCACTCAATCTCAAACTTCTGTAAGGTTTGTCAAGTGAATGAGTCTGTCTGAAGCCTTCAAAGGAACAATTCAAATTAAGTAGTTTCTGTAGATGGTAACAGCAAGAAATTTCCAAAACTTTAATCATAGCTTATCACAATAATTGTAAACTATTAATTCATTTCTGCTACTCAAAAATATTAACAACTGTTGCAAGAATATATGTTTAGTCAATGTTACTTTTCAATTGTTCGTTTTGCTGAGTAAATCTCTTTGGAAATTAAATGCTTAATGCAATGTTACTCCATTTTCATAAGTCCCCCCCAAAAATGCTCAATAGACATGGCAAATGCAACAATTGAAATAAATTGAAGACAGAATTCTGTTGCTGTGAATCTGTTTATGTAACCTGACACTCAGCAGCATTGTAAGCCAAAGTTCACTCATGTGAAATATATGAAATATTAAATATATTTATAAAGATACATCAAAAACGTAATTCAATATTATTGGAATAAAATATTATTTTTCAACATATTAACTTTAAAAAACTGCAGCAGAACACAATAATTGAAAATAACCATAAGAGATTAGATATTTATAAAAGGAGGAGTAGAATTGTTTATAAATAACACAGTGTGGAGCAGGAGGAACACAGTAGAATTGGTTAATTTGTGGCTGAGGCAGAAGCTAAAGATTTGTATATTAGATAGGATTAAATTCCATTGATATCTACCAGTTACCAGGAAAGTTCAGGGGAATGTCCTTGGCACTTTACTCCAATACACTGCAGATCTATAAACATTTCCATCTTAATATAATAGTTCTCAACATATAAAAGATTCCCATTAGGGACTGATGCACATGTTGGAATATTAGTGGTCTCAGTTAGGAACTAGGTAACAGCCTGGCAGTTCATTAAAGAAATTTTATGTCTGGCAGAAAATGTTTCTTTTAAGTCATTATTGTAGGATAAGGAATTAAGTCTAATTGTAGTGTGCTAATTAGACACAGTACATTTTATCATAGGATGTGATGCAATATCACATGATCTTTACGTATTGCAGCTTCATGGCCAGATGAAGGTACAGTAAGGTATTTCTTAAATGAAATTAATATCATCCTTACCTCAGTAGTTTCTGTAAATGCTTTGTAGCAGCACAGGCCAAGAATATTATAATTATGCGCACACAAATGGTACAGCACTAAATGTTCCGTCAGTAATGCACCTTGTCACATCTGTCCTTTGCCAATAAATACATGTAGTTCTGAGGTTTTTTTTGTTTCCGTGTGTGCACTATTCTGCATTTCCTTTGCTGGAAAGGATATGAGGATGCACAATAACTGGAGCTGCAGCCTGCTGTAATCTTGGTGCAGGATAAATGGGGAATAACTATTCCATTCATGGTTCACTGTCAGACCTAGTCTGAAACATTAAAATTACAAAAGACAAGAAGCAGATGAAGGCTATAGTTGTTTCAGTCACAGATGTTTCCTTTTGAACATCATCAACAAATCACAGTAAATAAGTCAGTTCATTGATAAACAGTGCTTACCAGCTAGAATGCAAAATAAGTGTATCCTCTGACCATATAGAATGAATGAGAGACATAACTCTAAAATTCACAGGGTTTATTTATTTTTGGAAAATAATGGGAAAAAAGTTCACATTATTTAATCAAAAAAGATTTGCATTGGGGTGCCAGCAACCAAATCTTGAACATAATTGTCCAAATTTGCTTTCTCCGTTATATTTGTGGAAGTAATAACATTCATTTTGTCCTATAACAACTTATAGCATAATTTCTCAAACATGTTGATTTGCAATAATGCATATGCTTTAATTTCCTGTTTCCTTAATGCTGAGTAATAATACACGCATGGCTTTATAGTCAGTGAAAGTGCGATGAGTCAAACTCAGGTAATCAGAAATTTTGGCTATGATGATGGTGTCAGCCAGTCCTGCTAGCAGAATAGGAAGCTCATGAGAAGGATGCCATGATAAACTAATGTTATGGACCAGCAGCTCCAGATAGCAGAACTCATGCACTCTTGTCATCTGACAATGTCAACAAATTGAAGCGAAGTTGAGTGTGAAATATTGGACAAATCTGCAGTGATGGATTGTCTTGTCCATTCCTGAAAGTGTATGCAACAAGAGACATTTTTACTGAGGTAACTGAGCTGTTTTATTGTCTTCTACCAGAACACTCTTTAATGTTTACATATGAAACATGTAGTAGCGGAATGCAAAGCAAGGAATATATCACTGCTTTGGCTACCAAGATGCCTAGGAATATTTCTCATCATACTTTACCAAACACATCTCATTAACCATCAAATCTGCCCTTATGAAACTCCTGTTATCTGATTCGAACTGTACTTGCCATGCTTCATTACTGGAGCAACACACCACTCAGTGGATATGCTGAAATTCACTAGCATTTGGCATGCACCCAAATACGCACTTTCAGTCCGATGCTGTCCTGCATGGTTCCTGCCATTTGCCTCAGACATGACAGACAAAGGAAATTTGGTGCCCCACTTTGCAGGCAGGAACTGGATGTCCCGTTGGAATGGCTGGTGTAGAGATGAGGCATCCTCTTCCCCCAGGAGCAGTAATGGTGGCCAGAACATCAAAAGATGCTAGCCTGCTCTGATGTTGCCACCTGGGTTGGTGCAGTCTCAGCCATTTGGACGAATGCACAATAATGTAGGAAGAAGTCAATGACCTTCTCCACTCTGCCAGTGTAACAGTCAACATCTTCTCCCCGATACCACACTCTCACGCTATCTCTACGACAGTACTCACCTCCCATCAAAGCCTGTGTTCGACAACTCTCATCATTGCATGCAGCATCTTCTCTCATTTACTGTCACCCATCACAATCCCCAACAGCACTAGCCAGGCATGCCCTCTGCATTGCCAACTCATTCATTCAGAACACCTTTCCACCTGCACCAAAACTAACAACTGTACAACTTTAGCTTCACTTCATACCTTCCTCTCTCTTATTCAAGGAGGAAAGTAGCTCACAAAAGCCAGCAGAAGTTAAGATGGGGGGAGGGAGTGGTTGCCCAACTTTCCTGAAGTGGAGGGTATCTTGACTCTGAGCCACGCAAGCAGTTGATTGACTCTGTCCAAGCCCCAGGTAGGCTCAGAGTGAGTGAGTGCAATGATAGTGAGCAAACAAGTCAGAGATGCAGCCAGGTCCAGTCCATGAGCTGTATGTGTGTGTCACTAACGCACAGACTCCTAGCTGCCGCATTAAGATGGTAGTTGCCAGTGCAACCCAAGGTGCAGCTTTGATGTGCATAAGTATCCTATAACTGCGTACAGTTCTGGTCACCGCATTATAGGAAGGATGTGGAAGCATTGGAAAGGGTGCAGAGGAGATTTACCAGGATGTTGCCTGGTATGGAGGGACGGTCTTATGAGGAAAGGCTGAGGGTTTTGAGGCTGTTTTCGTTAGAGAGAAGAAGGTTAAGAGGTGACTTGATACAGACATACAAGATCATCAGAGGATTAGGTAGGGTGGACAGTGGGAGCCTTTTTCCTCAGATGGTGATGGCTAGCACGAGGGGACATAGCTTTAAATTGAGGGGTGATGGATATAGGACAGATGTCCGAGGTAGGTTCTTTACTCAGAGAGTAGTAAGGGCGTGGAATGCCCTGCCTGCAAAAATAGTAGACTCGCCCACTTTAAGGGCATTTAAATGGTCATTGGATAAACATATGGATGATAATGGAATAGTTTAGGTTAGATGGGCTTCAGATTGGTTTCACAGGTCGGCGCAACATTGAGGGCCGAAGGGCCTGTACTGCGCTGTAATGTTCTATAACTGGATCAGAGATGTGCCATGAGGACTTTCTTAAGGTGGTACATGATTGATACCAGTGTCTGTGGATGTGATTTCTGTTGCCAGTGCCCCTGGAGTGTGTCCTGAGATGTTGGTACCCCATGTACAACTTGCATGTCCTTGGTGAGCTGAAATCGCCAGGTATCCGATCTGAGTTCCATGCTGAAAGTTCTCAGCATCTAGATTTTTTGGCACATTTGTTGAGATGGGAGCTGAATATGAATGAAGTGTGTTGTGCCATCAACAAGGCATTTAAACAAGCAATAATCCCCCACTGCTTGGCCAGAAACTTTCCTCACTGCTCTGTAAATGCATAAAACCCACAGAAAGTTAGTCTGATATCTAGACAGACCTTCCTGAACTTTTTGTGTGATTCTGCCGCACATCTCACTATAGACCACATCTCTCAGGCCCCTATAAGTTTTAATCCAAACAGTTTTTTTCACTTATTTACTGCATACTTGTGTCTCCATTTTTATTTTAGACAAAGCATTTTTGTAGACAAACCAAATTACCTAATAAAAACCAAAAGAACTGCGGATGCTGTAAATCAGGAACAAAAACAAAGTTGCTGGAAAAGCTCAGCAGATCTGTCAGCGTCTCTGGAGGAGAAAACAGAGTTAACATTTCAGGTCCCGTGACCCTTCCTCAGAACTGATGGTGGCTGGGAAAACGTCAGTTTATATGTAGAAAATAGGGAGGTGGGTGGGGTAGGGAGTAAACAATAGGATAGAGCCCAAAGAGAGAGAAAGACAGTTGGACAGACAAAGGAGTTGCTAACGATCAGGCTGGGAGGGTGAATAGTTGTTAATGGGGACTGTTAGTGACTAACAACAGCGGGTGTGTAGTTGCAGGCTATGTGGTAACAAGGCCTGGTGTGTGGGGTTGGGGGTTGGGACATAGGAGAGTTTAGGCCTTAAAATTATTGAACTCAATACTGAACTCAACATCGATGATATCATCGGTGCTGCTTCCCTCTCTCGTCGAGAATTGGAAAACTTCATCAATTTCGCCTCCAATTTCCACCCTGCCCTCACTTTCACCTGGTCTATATCTGACTCCTCCCTTCCCTTCCTCGACATTTCTGTTTCCATTTCTGAGGATAGACTGGCCACTAATATCCATTAGAAACCCACCGACTCCCACAGCTACCTGGACTATACATCCTCACACCCCACTTCCTGTAAAGACTCCATCCCATTCTCTCAGTTCCTCCGTCTCTGTCGCATATGTTCAGATGAGGCCAACTTCGACAAGGGAGCCTCCGAAATGTCCACATTCTTCCTCAACCGAGGATTCCCCAGCTCCGTTGTCGACAGGGCCCTCAATCGGGTCTGACCCATCTCCCGCACTTCTGCCCTCACCCCTTCTCTTCCCTCCCGCAACAGCGATAGGATTCCCCTTATCCTCACCTACCATCCCACCAGCATCCACATCTAGAAGATCATTAGACGCCATTTCTGCCACCTCCAGCAAGATGCCACCACCAGACACATATTCCCCTCCCCTCACTTGTCCGCTTTCTGCAGGGACCGTTCCCTCCGAGACACCCTGGTCCACACTTCCTTCACCCCCAACACATCCCCACAGCCCTATGGCACCTTCCCCTGTAACCAGCGAAGGTGCAATACCTGCCCATTTACCTCCTCCCTCCCCAGAATCCAAGGGCCCAAACATACCTTCCAGGTGAAGCAACACTTCACCTGCACTTCCAAGAATCTAGTCTACTGTATTTGCTGCTCACAATTTGGTCTCCTCTACATTGGGGAAACAAAGCGTAAACTTGGCGACCACTTCGCAGAACATCTACGTTCTGCTTGCAAAAAAGACCCTGAACTACCTGTTTCCTGCCACTTCAATGCACCATCTTGCTCCCTGGCCAACATCTCTGTCTCCGGCTTGCTACAGTGTTCCAGTGAAGCCCAGCGCAAGCTGGAGGAACAACACCTCATTTTCCGCTTGGGGACCCTACAGCCCTCCGGACTCAATATTGAGTTCAATAATTTTAGGACTAAACTCTCCCATGTCCCAGCCCCCCACCCCACACACCAGGCCTTGTTACCACATAGCCTGCCATTACACACCCCCTGTTGTTAGTCACTAACAGTCCCCATTAACAACTATTCACCCTCCCAGCCTGATCGTTAGCAACTCCTCTGTCTGTCCAACTGTCTTTCTCTCTCTTTGGGATCTATCCTATCGTTTACTCCCTACCCCACCCACCTCCCTATTTTCTGCATATAAACTGACGTTTTCCCAGCCACTATCAATTCTGAGGAAGGGTCACGGGACCCGAAATGTTAACTCTGTTTTCTCCTTCACAGATGCTGCCAGACCTGCTGAGCTTTTCCAGCAACTTTGTTTTTGTTCCGTGTTTAAACCAAATTACTTAGTGGCTTTCTCAGCTATCTTGAAACTCCACTTAACAAAATGTTATGGGTGGACCAGGCAATTTAACCTATCATAATTTCACTGCAATTTTATCCTCAACATTCCATTCCTGTCAACCATATTTACTGTAATTCTGAGTGTATCAGACTTTCATCGGGGGAATCACATCCTCATTCTCTCATTCCTCCCTGGCAGGAGCATTTGTGATGTTGTCCTGAATAACCATCTTCTCTATTAATAGTTAAATTGGAAACCTTTTGAAGTGTTTGGAATCAGCAAAATATCAGTGCACCCTGCCAGAAAGAAGGGAATTTTAGTTGCCCTGAAGCAGCAGCAATCTGTTGCCTGCCAGGATGCTTCAGCTCACAAACCAAGCCAGTTTGGAGGCAAGGCATCAAGTTACTTTTCCCTTTTCCTCCCCTTCAAATCTCTTCATTTTAATTTCATTTCTCTCCATCTCCTGGTTAATCTCCCCCTTTGGCTTCCCTCCCCCATCCATCTGTCAATTCTGATCTACTCTGTTATCCCGCCTTCTTCTCCATCTTTAACCTCCCCCTTTCTTTGTTTCAAATCCAGTGTTGGAGAACATTGATTAAAAATACATTAAACATTTTCCTGTCTATATTTGAAATTTGTACGTCCGTACCTATAATGAACATTAGCTATGCAAACTTGTAATTCTATTATTGCATAACCTACTAGTGGTGACATCACAGTGTCATCACTGCTGGGAGTGTGCGATTACAGTGTGATAAGTTTGTCTTGTCAGTTTCCATTGTAAATGTGAATGTAAGGATTAGAAAAAGAAAAACAGAATAATGGTTTTCAAGTAGTTGGTTAATTACATATACACACTGTACTTCAGATAACCCTGGTCACTCACTCATCGTTATCTGAACTCTAACTTTGCCAGAAATTTCCTTGGAGCTGCTCCTGGTGCACCACTGTAATTTTGCAAGAAACATGTCAAAAGTCAGATTTGCAGATAAATAGACTTCTTGCAGCAATTTGTGAAATTACAGTGGCAGAGGTTTCAGTCATATATTTTGTCTTCTCAAGTGCTGCATTTTGGAAGATTCACAACTAAAATCTAAAGTATCAGAAAATTCTTGGTGGTAGGTTTGAGTATCAGCAATAATGTGAAATGTATGATATCAGCTCAGGCAATTGTTAGACATTTCCTTGACTTTCATTTCTGTGCAAACCAACATTCCGAGTGCAATCTTACAAAGGGGTCTGAGCAAAATGGGCTATGGCAGGATTTGTGGCTGAATCAGACAAGAAGTTTGTCAAGGCCCATCTTGACATCAGGAACATGTTGCTCCATCTTATATGCTTTTCGCAAGCAGTGCGGCAAGTTTCTTGAAAAGCAGAGATGAGTTGCCAATTGAGGGGCAATATTGGTTGCTGAATGGCTTGTTGATGGCCCAACTCAAAAAATTCACAGAATTACAGAACTATTATAATGCAGAAGGAGGCCATGTGTTCTCACCGTGCCTGCACTGGTTCTATGACCCAGTGCCAATCTCCTGCTTGTTCCCAATATTTCCAAATAATCATCCAATGCCCTCTTGAATGCCTCAATTAAATCTGTCTACATTACATTTCCAGGCAGTGCATTCTACATCCTAACTACTCGTTGCATAAAAAAAGACTTTTTTCATATCATTCCTGCTTCTTGTGCACATCACTTTAAATCTATGTCCTCATAATTTTTTTTATAAAGAGCAGGAACAGCTTCTCCTAATCTACTCTATCCAGCCAGTTCATCATTTTGTGAACTTCTGTCAAACCAAATGTGCGCCTCGTTAATATTTGGCTTTCTATCTTATTAAATCTGCCAAAAGAAGCTAGACTTTGAGAAAACTCAGCATGGAAGTCAAACTGGAACCTGATAAATTCAGCTCACCGCTGGCTCTGAATGACCCCTATGTTGGAAATTGGGCACCAACATCCCAGAGCACACCCACACATACCCCACATCCATGGAGATCAACGTTAGATATGTGCCAGCTTCTGACACCTCATGGCACATCTCTCTTCCTTTCATAGGATGCTTTTGCACTTCAATGCAGCACCTCAGCCTGTACCAGTAGCCATCATTGTAACGCTGCGCTCAGGGACACACACCCAGCTCAGGGACTAGACCAGGCTACTTCTCTAAACTGTCCACTCACTATCATTGCACCAACTCACTCTGAGCCCAGTTTATCTGCTTCATATTACTCCAGCTTTGCCTTGCTATTTAGGACAGACAGAATGCCAGGTAATCAGCAGGTCTCAGTATGCTCAAAGGGATAGCCTTCTCTCAAGGACCACCTGCAACATGATTCCAGGGCCAGACAGTCAGCCAGCTATTGGGACAGTCAGAGTTAGGGTGCTCTCCATATGAGGTGTGAGGAGCCAACTTTTGGGCAGCATCTCTCCTTCACCGACTTTAATTCTTTCAGTCCTATTGTGTGTTGTTTTCTTCTTGGAATGAGAGAGAGAGAGAGAGGAGGTATTAAGGGAGATAAAGTGTGTGGCAGAGCTGTTACTTTTGCTGCAGTAGTGGAGGTGGCATGAATGAGTGAGTAGGCAGCACAGACAGCATGCAGGATTAGTGATGTTGGGATTGCGGTGTGCGACAGTGGGGGGAGGAAAATGTTTCAGGCAATAAGAGTGGTTCAGCATTAGATCCGGTGAGAGGTGAGCACAGTCGCAGAAATAAAGTGAGAGGTAGTGGTGACAGGACACTGGTGAAGTGGAGAGGGACATTGGCTTTCATCCTACACTGATGTGCATTCCTCCAGAGAGTTGAAAGTGCTTTAAGCTTGCACCAGGTTGGCATAGTCTGACCTTGTGGCATCCACAGCTCATCCTCGGAGAAGAGGAACCTCCGCCTATGCACCACGCCATCCAGCAGCACATCCAGGTTCCTGCCCATAAAATAGGACACTGATTCACCACTATTTGCCATGTCCAGGGCAAATGTCAGAGACCATGCAGGGTAGTGTCAGACTGACAGTGTTTGTCTGGATGCATGACAGACTTTTAAACATGCCTTGGGATCAAGGGATATCAATAAATTCCAGGCTATATGTTAATTGGTGATTTGTTATGGATCCACTGCATAGTAAGATCGGTCTGGACTCTGACTTGAAAGCCATTATGGGTGCAGAGTGGGTAACTAATTAGGCATGTTTGCTAAGATATGTTGACCAAATGTGTTAGGTCTTCTGGAGGAAGTTCCTCCAAAAAGCTCAATGCAACTCGGACTTAGCCAGTAAAACATAAGATTCAGATCCTTGCGTTTTATACCATGACCAAGTTAAAATTACATCCTTGACTTTTTTGTGTTATTCTTTATGCAATCAACAGGGAAAGACGGATGATCCTACATCCTCTTCTGTAATGGGCCTCCTGTCCATCAGAGTGGGCGATGTTATCAGGATTGTCTTTTCAGAATTTCATCCATGAGGGAGGGCGAAATTAAGTTGTGGCTGCAGCACCCTTCTGTCCAGTTTTCAATTCAATTGACTTATTGAGGCAGTCTAGCAATACCAATTTCCCTTATGTATCTCATCTGTGTACTGACATGGAGAAGCTGTGGCATCTCTGCCGCCCTGCAACAATGGAGATAAAGTCCAAACAACCAAAAATACCTGGATTGACCACACTCTGACTCATGCATTAGAGATGCTACTTTCATCCTGGTCTCCCTGGAAATCTTTTTTCTGTCTTTCTCAGGTTTTCTTTGGCTTTCTTTCTTTATATTTTACCTCTTACAGTTTGGAACTACACAGGACCATTACTTGTGGTACATAAAGTGCACAATCTCTGGCAACACTCACTCAAGGACCTTCATGTGTCAGACGAGAACATAATTGCCAATGAGAAGACAATAGTGGGGCCTTCAAAGATGTGCCAAATTTTATTGTGATCTGCACAAAGATGTGTGGACAAAGATCCATCTGCAAAAAGAACGGGGAAGTTAGCTCACAATGCCTTGTGCATTATACTGATCCCAAGGAAACAAAATTTTGTTTATTAGCAGATATTTTGTTGAGTGTTCCCTAATTCGTGTAATTATTTGTATAATTGGATATGTGTTTTTGACAACAACTCCTCTAAAAACTCAACATAGTATCCATTTTTTAAACTTACATACTCAGGACAGAAATATCCATGGGTGACACAGTGGTTAGCACTGCTGCCTCACAGTGCCAGGGACCAAAGTTCGATTCCAGCCTTGAATGACTGTCTGTGTGGGATTTGCACATTCTTCCAATGTCTGCGTAGGTTTGTTCTGGGTGCTCTGATTTCTTCCCATAGTCCAAAAATGTGCAGGCTAGGTGGAGTGGCCATGCTAAATTGCCCATAGTGCCCAGGGATGTGCAGTCTATGTGGGCTAGCTGTGGGAAATGCAGGGTTACGGGGATAGATCTGGGTGGGATGCTGCCCAGAGGGTTGGTGTGGACTCAATGTGCTAAATCTGCTTCCACACTGTAGGGATTCTATGATCCATCATACTTAACCTTCTGGATGTTGAAAGTAAAGTGATTTTCAGTCAAACAACCCTAATTCTTGTCTGATTTGTTATTTGAATTTTGACTGTAATTATCTCAGATTGAATGGCCTATATAGTTGACCCAAGTTAATGAATTCAGTGTGTATCCAGATGTCCAGAAACCTACTGCAAGTTAGCATTCACCTTCTAGTGATTTTCTTTTAGATGAGGCTTTTGATAGCTATGAATAAAAAAAACGAGGCTTTTAGTCTGAGTTGCATTTATTAATGACAAAAGTTTACTTAAAAGTTTGAACAACCATACTAGAGCCAGGCTGGATACTTAATAGCATCCAGAATAATTTGCATGTAAAGTTCAAAAGTTTATAATGGGCTGAATTTAGCAGTCAGCAGCAAAATAACAATACACCATTAATCAAGAAGATCTAAAGTTTCCAGAGGCACGTATTTCCTCAATATTAATTTGAATCTGACACCTAGTTAAGCCAATCGCCATGCGTCCAGCAACAGTAATACAATCAGCACACTAACTGCCAATCAGATTGAAAACAACTTTCATTACCAGCAAATCAAGAACAAAGCAGAGGTGATGGCATAGTGGTGTTATTGTTGGGCTGTTAATTCAGAGACCCCGATAAAGTTTTGGGGACCTAAGTTCGAATCCTGCCACAGCAGATGGTGGAATTTGAATTCAATTAAAAAATAAGTGGAATTAAGAATCTAATGATGACTGTGAATTGCTTGTTGGGAAAAACCCATCTGATTCACTAGTGTCCTTTAGGGAAGGAAACTGCCATCCTTACCTGGTCTGACCTACATGTGACTCCAGCAATGTGGTTGACTCTTAGCTGCCCTGTGGGCAATAAATACTGGCCTAGACAGTGATGTCACCATCCCATAAATTAATTTTTAAAAATGCACTGATTCTCCGACATGTTTAATTAAATTTACAGAAAATAAGCTAAACGATTGGGACATGGGAGTAAGGTAGAAGTTGAAACATCATTAACTTTATAAAGAATAGATCTTTTTAATAGATGAGAGCAATTTGACATTCCGCAAAGGTAAAATTGATTTTTTAAGATAGTTCTGGATTTCGTTATAAAATCAATTACACCTCATCCAAAAATAATCCAGTGAGGTGTAACATTTCAAAGGCTTTTTTACACCGAGGCTAACAGCATGAAGGACCAGATTTTTAGCAGTTCACTGAATTCCAATTGCTGTCCATGGAGAGCATGATGATAGTGCAGATTGAAAGTCAACAACTCCTGGGTTTCTGGTTTTGCTGTGGTGATGTTGACATCAGGGACTGCACTTTCAATTGGGGTTTGAAAAATGCAAATGGCAGTAAATTCCGAGTGCCAACACTGAATGGGTAATTTAGATATGCCCTCTGGATTTTCCAAGCTGTTGTCAATTAAAGGCCGGAGAGCAAGCTGTCTGTATAATCATTGGAAAAAAGGCAGGCTCTCTAACACTGGAAGGTCAATGAACGGAAGGGAAGTACTCAGTGATCAGCTGGCCCACCAGCTCAAGTAGGACCAGTTGATCTGCTGATGGCTTTGAAGCAGTAATAAAAATGAGCAGAAGGGGTGCTAGCATCATGTGATCCGTCACTATCATCAAACCCTCCTCCCACCATTTTGGTTTGGTCTAAGCCATAGTCTACCCACTATTGCTAACAAGAAATCCCAGCTGGTACAGAACAGTGCCTTAACAAGCTTCATAGTTACCAATAATTGATTCAGTTGGCTGCCTGCTGAGAAACGGCAGCAAGCAGCTCAGAAGCCGGCAATGCCAAACGCATGGCTTCCCAAATCCAATTTGGCCTCCCACACTAATTTAAAAATCCAATTCCAGAGGTTGCTAAGTGCTTTAGAGGTGAAATCAGGCTGGATTTGATTGCTCTGGCATTATTATGCAAAACAGCTAGGGCATTAGTTAGCACTGTTAAGCAAGCTTTCTTTAAGTGATCTCTGGTAATATCTGCATTTTTGAAGGATGCAATATAAAACTGTGACATTCATTGTGTAGCTACTGCTGTGAGCAATTGCAAAATTACTGAGGAAAACCATTAATTATGGTAATACAACAGCGTTGCACTGGTCTACTTCTTGCAGATCCCTAATGCATTACACTTATGTCTAAGACTTCCATAATATACTTATGAGTCGAGTGCGCAGCTGTTTTGTACTCATTATAAATTTAGTATTCAATGATTCCCCATGAGATAATGAAGATATATTTCTATGCATGTGTTCTCCTGATCTGTAAAGTGCAGCCTAAAAAGAGGCAGTTTCAATTGTAACTTTTAAAACAGGAATTGATATATACTTACAAAAAAATGTTAAGTTTTCAGGACCTGTTGGTAAAGAGTGAGTGAGTGAAATTAATTGGATAGTTCTTTCAAAAAGTCAGCATACCTACAATGGGCTGAATGGCATCCATCCGTGTTGTATGAACCATTACTAATATTTATCAAACATTCCTGTCATGCAAGATTGGAGTGTATCTTTCCATGTATGGAACAAAGCATCTTTATATGTGAGTGTGTGAATTTACACACAGAAATATTCTAGCTCATTGAAAAATTAATTTCCACCTGTGAGAAATTAATTATGAGGAATTATTGCATCTCTGCAACAAAAAATTAGTGGACGGCAACTGTAAAGCAGGACAACTAACGAACAGAGTCAACCAAACCTCATCATCTTAAACAGACCCTTGCAGCAATTCTGCAAATCAATTCAGTCCTGTAATTTTCTGCTAACAAAAATCCTTTGAAACTCAGCAGCCTTACAGTCATTCATTGTCAATAATTAAGTTGATGTACTGGGTGCTTGTCACAATGCACGTGATAAACAAGGTGATTTTCCAACCCTTAGGAATCACCTGCTGTTATATAATCTAGTTTGCCAGCAATGTGCAGCAACCATTTTTCTCAAGAATGAGCTGTCAGTCAAGCTGAGTTTCGTAGTTGCTACATCTGAAGCAGACTGCACCTAAGATGAGACTGCAAGAGACACTGGTCTTGATCATTATAAATTCTCAGAGCCTGAAAGCGAAAGGCAAAATCAGCAAAATGTACCTCTTTTTAAGCAGGGATAATAATTAAAAATTAATTATTAAACAAATGATTAATTTTCACAAAAATGTAGGAAGAATGAGCCAGGTATTTGGTAGGGGTCCAGTCCTGATTGCCTTTCGTCATGTTATGCTGTACTAGGGCTCATTGTGCTGCTAAGGAGTAGAGTTTGTTGCAGTAACAAAAGCATTAACTTTAATTTTTAAAAAAAAATCTTACTTTAGCTTCATCTTGCCGCTAGGTTGTAAGAAAGACCAAGGTCATGTAACATTGCATCACTTCCTGTGATGATGTATATTGAGCCTCATTAACTTATCACATAGTCAGACGTAACCCTTTACACTACACATATCACCATGGTAATCACATGCATACGCCATACAATCCATTCATGCTGATCCACAGAAAACTGCTGTTACTAGAACATAATGAAGTATTGGTTAAACATCATGTGTTTTGATATGGATCTGTTATGAAGACATTGTTTAGCTCAATATTTCACACATTGTCAAAATTCCAAATTTAATTTAAACCTTGATCTAACCTGACATGGTCATGTGAAAGTTCAGTAAAATTGTTAACCTCAAAACGATAAGGATGCCGAATATATTCCAAGCTCTGTGCTTTCACGAGCCAATCACACTTAGAAAATTAGCATCCATCCCCTAAGAATTATCGATAAGCAGAGGGACTGAAATTTCTCCCATGTTCTGCAAGACACAGAGCAAAATCTGCACTGATGGTTAATCACTTTGACAAAGAATGAGCTGGTTGCTAATTGCTTAATAACAGAAATTAATTTATAGTAAAATGCTTAAAATCCAATATTAACACAGGGCACTTTAATGAGAAACAAAGCTGATAAGGCCTTGTATTGCTGCTGAATTATTTAAATTTTATCTTTCTGATTTTCCATCACAGCAATCTCACTTTACATATACTTCCCTGTATATCAACCTTTATTAAGTGATTGCAGCAACATTGCTTGGACACATTGTGAGAGTTTTTCTTTCTGTGCATATTCTTTATGTTGAAAGCCATTGTTTTCTTTCTCTAAGAAACCAACATTGTAACATTCAGAAGACACAGAGTTCCAAGATTATCAAGTGGCAACATTTAATTCTGTCTTGTGATGGGGCGGAGCTTATTGCAAGGGTTTGTACAGTTCTCTCAGGACACTTTGGGGGTCACTGAAAAGCAATTCCAGGGGTTGAGACGAAGCTGGAGAAAGAAATTGAGATAGGGCCCGACTCCATGTTAGGATGTCAATTTGTCGCTGTCCTGCAGTGATAGAGTTAATCATTTGAATAGCTCTGAGCTGCTGGAACAAACTTAAGTGAAGTTCTAGGAAGTAGTAGGTAGCGAGAATTTTGAGTCAGAACTCAGAAAATAGCCAGGGAAGCTGTGAAAGTGGGAAGGATTTGTGTTGGGAGAAGCCTGAAGTGGCTCAGAGTAAGTCTGTGAGCATTAATAATACTTCAGTATGGCTATGACAGTGGCAATTGAAAAGCTACAAGCAGTATTTGTTTCATACAATAGAGTAAGATTAGAGGTCAGCAAAAACTCAGGGTAGTTTACAACTTTTGTGAAGCTAGCCATTGTCAAAATGCTGGAATATTGCCAGTGAATCAGTATTGGAGTCAGTTTTGGAGTCAAGGGGAGTGTAAACATAGGACAAGTGGGTTATCAACTGGAACTAGGCATTCAATGACAGAGCTGTTGTTGAGAGGGGCTTTCAAAACCAGATCAGCAAAATTGAAAAATCATAATCTCTTGTGAAGTTTAACGAACTATCGTCTCATTGACGTGTATGGGAGTTGCTGAGACATCAATTAGACCTGTGCTGAATGCATTTACAAATTGATGATTGCTGTCGGGTGCTCAATTACTGTATATAACACATTTTAAGAGGGGAGGTGATGGCCTAGTGGCATTATCCCTAAACTGTTAATCCAGAAACACAACTAATATTCTGGGTTCAAATCCTGCCGTGGAAGATGGTGGAGTCTGAATTCAATAAAAAAAAGTCTGGGATTAAGAATCTACTGAAGGCCATGAAACTATTTGACGATCGTTGAAAAAAAACTCCATCTGGCTCACTAATATCCTTCAGGGACATTATCTCGCCTTGTTTGGCTAACATGTGACTCCAGACCCACAGCAAAGTGGTTGACTCTCAATTGCCCTCTGAAATGGCCTAGCAAGCCACTCAGTTGTATCAATCGCTACAAAGTCTCAACAAAAAGAAATGAATCCTGATGGACCACCTGGCATCGACCTAGGAAACAGAAGAGACAACGACAGAAATAGCCCTGTTGACTCTCCTCACTAACATCTGGGTGCTAGTGCCAAAATTGGGAGAGCTGTCTTAGAGAAGAGTCAAGCAACAGCCTGACAGAGTCATACTCACGGAATCATACCTTACAAACAATGTCCCAGACACCACCATCACCATCCCTGGAAATGTCCTGTCCCACTGGGCGTGACACACACAGCAGATATGGCAGCACAATGGTATACAATTGGGAGAGAATTCCCTCCGAGCCTTCAACATTGACTCCGGACCCATGAAATCTCATAAATTCATGTTAAACATGGTCAAGGAAACCTCCTGCTGATTACCACATACCGTCCTCAGCAGATGAATCAGCCCTCCTCCATGTTGAACAACACTTGCAGGAAACACTAAGGGTGGTAAGGGATGTTCTCTGGGTGGGGGATTTCAATGTTTACTGCCAAGAGTGGCTCAGCAGCAGTACTACTGATCAAGCTGGTCGGGCCCTAAAGCACATAGCTGCTAGATTGGGTTTGTGGCAGGTGGTGAGGAAAACAAGAGGTAAAAACATACTTGACTTCATCCTTACCAATCCGCCAGATGCAGATGGCATCTGTCCATGACAGTATTGGGAAAACTGGCCACCACATAGTCCTTGTGGAGATGAAGTCCTGCCTTCACATTGATAATACCCTCCATTGTGTTGCGTGGCACTATCACTGTACTAAATGGGATAAGCTAAGAACAGATCTAGCAACTCAAGACTGGGTATCCATGAGGCACTGTGGGGCCATCGACAGCAGCAGAATTGTATTCCAGCACAATGTGCAAGTTCATGGTCCAGCATATCGCTCACTCAACCATTAGTATTACCCGGTTCAATGGAGAGTGCAGGGGAGCAGACCAGGAGCAGCACCAGGCATACCTGAAGATGAGGCATTATCGTAGTGAAGCTACCACACAGGTCTACTTGCATGCCAAACAGCATAAGCAGCAATTGATAGGCAGAGCTAAGCGATCTCATAACCGATGAATCAGATTAAGCTCTGCAGTCCTGCGATGTAATGTTGTGAACGGTGATGGACAATTAAACAACACACATTGAGGGGGAGGCTCCAAAAATATCCCCATCCTCAATGATGGAAGAGCCTAACCCATCAGTGAAAAATATAAGGCTGAAATATTCACAGCAATATTCAGCCAGAGGTGCCGAGCGGATGATCCACCTCGTCCTCCTTTAGTGGTCCACAGCATCACAGATATCAATATTCAGCCAATTCAATTCACTCCACGTGATATCAAGAAATGGTTTGAGGCACTGGATACTGAAAAGTCTATGGGTGCTGACTACATTCTGACAATAGTATTGAAGACTTGTGCTCCAGAACTTGCAGCTCCCCAGACAAACTATTCTAGTACAGTTACAACACTGTCATCTATCCAACAATGTCGAAAGTTGCCCAGGTATGTCCTGTAGACAAAAAAGCAGCACAAAACCAAACCAGCCAATTACCGCCCCATCGGTCTACTCTCGATCATCAGTAAAGTGATGGAAAGTGTCAGCAACAGTGCTATCAAGCAGCACCTGCTCGGCAATAACCTGCTCAGTGACGCCCAGTTTGGGTTCTGCCAGGGCCACTCAGCTCCTGACCTCATTACAGCCTTCATTCAAACTGAAATAATTCCACAGAGCCAGTATCCCATCACCAAGTCATCATTTACTTACCCTGAACAGTCCTTGACTTTAGTACTGCTTCATTCAGAGCCACTTACCACAGTCACAGCATCACTGACACTCTCTTTTTTATATGTCACCCAGTGCCCCCTCATGGGACCAGGTTGACAGCACCAATCAGGGAACTCTTGTTCTGGCTGACCTTGTTACAATCACTACATAAACATGAACAAAAGAGCTGAATTCCAGAGGTGAGGTGAGCATGACAGCCCTCAACATCAAGGCTACAATCTACCGAGATGTGGCATCAGGGAGCCCTAGCAAAACTGGAATCAATAGGTATCAGAGGGTAAGCTGTCCACTGGTTGGAAGCATACCTGGCATACAGGAAAATGGTCGTGTTTGTTGGAGGTCAGTCACTTTGGCTGTAGGGCATCTCTGCTGGAGTTCCTCAGGGTCGTGTCCTAGGCCCAACCAGCTACAGCTGTTTCATCGATGACCTTCTTATATCGTAAGCTCAGAAGTGGGGATGTTCGCTGATGATTGCACAATGTTCAGCACCAATCATAACTCCTCAGATACTGAAGCAGAACATTTTCAAATGTAACAAGACCTGGACACTATCCAGGCTTGGACTGACAAATGACAAGTAACATTTGGACTGAACAACTGCCAGCAATGACCATCTCCCAAAAGAGGGAATCCAATCCAAGTGTCAAAATTCAATAGCATTGCCATCACTGAACCCCAATTCACAACCTGGTGTTTATAATTGACAAGAAATTGAATTGGGTTCAGCATATAAATACAGTGAGTACACGAATAGGTCAGAGGCTGGGAATACTGCAGCAAGTCACCTCACCTCCTGCCTCCCAATGCTTGCTTCCGATGTACAAGCCAAAAGTCTGGAATGTGATGGAATACGCTTCATCTCAATAAATGCAACTCCAGCAACAATCCAGAATCCTTCTGCCAAAGCAGCCTGCTTGATTGGCATTCCATCTACAAACATCCACTTCCTTCACCGCTGACACTCAGTAGCAGTTGTGTGTGCAATCTACAAGATGCACTGCAGAAATTCACCAAGTTTCCTTAGATGGTATCTTTCAAACCCACAACCACTACCGAGGGAATAAGTGCAGCAGATACATAGGAACACCACAAGCTACAAATTCCCCTCCAAGCCTTTCATTATCCTGACTTGGAAATATATCTTTGTTCCTTCACTGTCGCTGGGTTAAAATCCTTGAATTCCCTCCCTAACGGCATTGTGGGTCTACATACAGCAGATGGACTGCAGCAGTTCAAGAAGGCAGCTCACTCCCACCTTCTCAAGGGCAACTGGAGATGGGCAATAAATGCTGATCGAGACAGCAATGCCCACATCCCCTGAGTGAATAAAAATAGTACACTAGATGCTGGACTGAATCCAAAGTCTTTTTTTTGGTAAATTTTGATTCATGTTGTGCTTCTTGGAGGCCTTTTTGCCATGAGGCACAGAGTGGTTTCTATCTTTTATTTTTCCCAATCATTAAACACCAGTCATCCCTCTATGGCTTGTTTCATGTCTGATTTTTATCCCATCAACCCCGTGCATTCCTACAACAGCTTTCCACGTTGTGGATTTTTGGGGAAACACCAGCATCCCTTGCATTCGTGACTTACTTAAAAGGCCACTGTGCCCCTGGGCTAGTGTTGGCATTCTGAAGCTCTCCTGATCACTCAAGGATTGAGTGTGAACATGTTAGAGAAGAGAAAATAATATCGCAATTCTTAGACAGCATTCTGGTTGTCCTAGGTGGTCCAGAGGAGACGTGTCCTTTGTGGAGGACTGACAGAGAAGGCTGCACTACTAGTCCCTGTCAGCCAGGATGAGGGTATGGAGGAACAGCCAGAAAGGGACAAAGCTGATCAATGACCTTCTCCACTCCACCAGGATACGTGACACACTCTTCTCTCTGCCACTTTACACTCACTCTATATTTTCTACCGCACCCATTTTCCACCCATTTTTAGGCTTTGCCACACTGTCAGTCTCACTATTGCATGTAACATCTTCCCTCACTTGCTTTCATTTCCCTCCCAAATTTCCCACATCACTATGTCTGCATTGTCCCTTTTCTGTCTCCTCAGTCCTTCAATACATCTCTCCACCTTCCCCCCACATTCACCAGTAATAACAGCTATGTAACGCACTGTGATCTCACTCATTCCCCCCTTTCTCCCATTCCAGAAGAAGATAGCCCAGAAGAGGGCAGAGAGAACCAAGCTGTGTGGACAGGTGCCCAGCATCATGGTCCTCACCCCTTACGACGGAAGCCAACAATGGGAGCTCCTCTGCCACTGGTTTCCAGCCACATCCTGAAGGTACCAGTGAGCACCCAAACATCCACATCCCCTTCAGAGAATCCCATTCCCATTAACCCCACAGTCTTTACACTTCCCCAAGTCCTTCATAGAATCCCAGAAACCCTACAATGTGGAAGCAGGCCATTGGGCCTACTGAGTCTTAACCAATCCTCTGAAGGCGATCCCATCCCCTACCATATCCCTGTAACCCTGAATTTCCCATGGCTACCCCACCTAGCCTGCACATCTTTGGACTGTGGAAGGAAACCACAGCACCCAGAGGAAGCCCATACAGACATGGAGAGAATGTGAAAACTCCACATACTCAGGTGCCTGAAACTAGAATGAAACCTGGGTCCCTGGCACTGCTAGGCAGCATTGTTAACCACAGAGACACCGTGCTGCTCCTTATTGAACCCATTTATGTACTTCTACACTTTCCCACACAGTCGCTGACACATGTGGTGACAATGTCGGCTGTGGTCATTCACTGCCCTCCTCCCTTGAAGCCAGGCTTCTGCTAAACATGGACCATTTCCTTCCCATTTTCTACCCATCCTAGTCATACTTTACCATATGACCTTCACCCCACAAATCCTTCTGCTTCTTCACAATTGCACTGTACCTTGAACCAGAGCACATTTCAGCTCTCTCTACCTGCCTCACTTATTGTCACACTCTGTGTCCCTGGCAACTGACCGAACTCGAGGTAATTTTTCTAAGGGGTGTGAAAGCGTCATAGTAATTCTCCCCCTCCCTGATGTGTCACAGTGTTTGAAGCTCAGACTCCACTCATCAACTCCGACCCAGAGTTCCTCAAGCAACCAACACTTGTTACAAATGTGGTCAGTATGATCCACCAGCTCCCACATCATGTGGGTACAACACATTGCCTGGCCTTGCATCTCCATTTGACTTACTTAGCTCTTAATTTGATCTTTAAAAATGTCTTGGTTTTTTTTTGTTTATAACTTGTAAATATTTCCCCTAATTACCTTCAATCTGAAAGTAATCCACAATAGATAGTCAATCAGTAGCTATAACCAATTAATGAACTTATGGTTTCCCTGTGATGTCACTCCTTGCGCACCCCAATCCTGGCCTTCACTTGTCCTTTTAAAACAACCTTACAAACAATGAGCCAATAAAAGCAAGTAGAAAGCACCTCTTCCCCTCTGCATCAAATTCTCATGTTGCCTCCAAATTTCTCTCTTTGGCTCTGTCGTACTCCAGATGGGATCTCTCTTTCCTGACTGTGCAAAGTTTACTTCTAAGCAACCTGTTATCATACTTTTGTCTGCCATCTCCTGACAGCTGTTTGGGTACTCAGTAGTATAGACATTTTCCTAATAAACCTGTTCAGAGATGGTATTGAATGGCTTTGGACCAGGTGGGATTTGAATTGAGGCCTCCTGGTGTAGGATAGGGACACTACCACTGCACCACAAACAGCCCATTCTATTGCACATTCACAATTATGTGATTGCCCTTCTTTGTTTCGCAGTTCAATCCATTTGATGATCCCTCCAGCATGTCATCCCTGCTCACCGCTGTGATTATTGTTTCAATTGATATGACAAGCCCCTTACAAGGAGCTCTTATAGCAAGGTGATCTTGCTCCTACCTTTGGGTCTGCAGGCCTAGGTTCAAGTCTCACGTGTTCCAGAGGTGTGTCATGACATTTGTGAACAGGGTTGATTACAAATACCTGCTCCTTTTCTTATCCTCCTCTCTTCCGGACTGAAAACTCTGCAGGCAGGAATGTTGAGTAGCAGCCTTGTTCTTCTCTTAAGCCATATTTCAATAAAAGCTGTTGAAATAAGCTTTCAGTGCCTATCTGCATCTTCAGCTCCTTAGGTTTATTCAATTGACTCTCTAGGTATAATTGTCTGCTCCCACCGGTGGTGGGCTTAAAGGCTTTGGGGACATTCAATTTGGTGGGGCGGCACCATACCAAAAACCTTCTGCTTTCCTACTTCCACCAGAATTATAACTGAGCAGGAAGGCCCAAGGTTGACCTTCCCACCATACTGCCAATTGACGCAGCTAAGCAGCTAACTCATTACCAGCTAGGAGCCTTATCCACTGGTATTAACTATATGATGGCAAACCTGTCACCGTGCATGGTGGTGGCAGTATAAACTATACGACCAGCTTGTTACCTCTGGGGCCTCTGGATATTGGGAAGGAAAAAGGCCTGTAATAAGTCACCCCCAGGTCTTGCTGCCCAAGCTTCCTATAACCCTTTCCCTGTGATGCTCAGCTGCAAACTTTTGCCCATGGCACACCACATTTCTTACCAGTGGCTCAGGTCACTCCTGCGTTCTGGGATTCCAGTGGGTGTTTTGAAGTAGCGTTAGCACTGGTGAGCACAAGAGCTGCTGGCCAGTAGGTCTCAGTAGGTGAGGCATCCACCCCAGGGTTGGTTCCAGGGGTAGGCCAACTGGTGGCTTCATTGTTTGATGGTCTTGTGCTTTTTCAGTTCTTCCTAAAAAGGGACAACAGATGTTTCTCAGCAGCCCTTCAGCAAAATTACAGATGCCCCAACAAGATACATCTATAACTCTTTCGTTTTTTGTTATCTAGACTTTATTCTCTCCGCCTTCCATACTCATTTACTAGTAATCAGATAAACAAGTTGGTTTGCCAAATCTATGCTGTGGTTTCCTTTCTGCTGCCCAACTCATTCAAACTTTTATTAGTGGCACCAGTAAACCTGACTACCACAATATCTGTGATGGATGAATCTCTGAATAACGGGATTTGTTCTCAGAGCCTTATGACACACAAAAGATTATCTGCTGGAATTTCTGCACAGACTATCCAATCTCCTTCTTTAATCTCAGTGGTGCAGCAATAATTCCAGAGAAATTGTGAGGATGTCCTTTTATTGCCATTTCTCCAGTGTTTTCCTTGATCTTCCATCAAAGTTATGGCAGGCAATCTGGAAAAGATATTGCTGAAATTGCAGACATACTCCTTCAGTGTCAGATCTTCATAAGCAAAAATACCTGTTTTATTATGTTGCACTATCAATTGGAAAAATTAATAGTCAAGACCATAATGGCTCGTGACTGCAAGAGAAAATTGCTGCTGCGGAAAGAATATAGAACATGCAATGGCAGAAGTGGAAAAGGAAAGCTCATTCATGGCAGACCCTCCATTTTCTTAAGATACAAACATAACTGGGAGTCAAATGTATCGTATTTAGTATTATCTCTTAAACAATGTTGCAATCTAATAAAACATTTTCAGGCATGAACTAAATGTGAAAGAAATGCATTGAAATCTTAAAGCCATCCAAGAGAAATGCAGAAATAATTATACTATCCGAGAGCAACTGCAGGTCAAGTCTTAGCTAAAACAGAGATTTCATTGCACTCAAAAGAATAGTTGCTTTGTATCCAGGCTTAAACAACTGAAGTAGAACAATTGTTCTGTGTTCAGTGCAGAATGACTAAAATTAGAAATAAACTGAAATGGATGTATAAATTCACTGACACCACAGTTTTTTGGTTAGCTTTTGAAATTATAAGCAAATATCACTGTTAAAAAATATTAACTGTTCAGAAGCATGGATGCCCTTGTGAACTGCACAGAAGCATGATCAGATAAGATGACATATGAAAGCATCCAGCTGGGAATCTTTATCCGTACACTGAGAATCCTCAGGGGAGAAATTCTGTTCATTGGAAACAGTCCTATCAGCAGCAACTAAAAATCAGAAGTTTCTGAGCTTTCCACTCATAACTTATATTATTACTGAACACGATAGAGGTAATATTTCCACTAACATTTGACTGCATCAAAAAGGTAGCTGCTGGTTTGCACAATTTTTCAGTTATTTATTTTAAATTATATGCGCAGTGCTCTCAAAACGTGGCCATTGTGAATGAGGCTTACCTTTGAAAGCATAAATCTTAAAAGTCATTGTATAAAGAACGGCAAGAAAAATTTGTAGTCTTTTTCATGATTTCAGATGTACCATATGGTCTATTTTAAATGAAGTACTTCTAAAGTGTAATCAAAATTATAATGGAATGTGTATGTTCAGCAGTGAGATTTGGAACAAGTAATATGTTTTTAATGATGTTGTTTGAGCATACACATCGGAAAGGACATTGAGCAGATATTCCCCCTCTGTTCATTGAATTCATAATATCCCTACAGTGTGGAATGTTTGACACAGTGCCATGGGAATGTAACCTGAAAGGTCAGAAAAGCCTTAGCGTGATGTCTGATCCAAAAGACGGCACTTCTCATCATGCAGCATCTCCTCAGCACTGTAGGTACTATGCTCAAGTCCCTGGAGGAAAACTTGAAATCACAACTTTCTGACTCAGAGGTGAGAGCATGGCGGTGCTACCCAATCAGCCAGAGGGTATCGCTGTCAGGAAGATTATTATAGCTGCTGTACAGTAATGAAGAGGTGACACTATTTTTAAATAGTTAGCAGGTTAATTTGCAATCATTTAAAAATATTCCAGCCGTCACAAAATGTATTCACTTACGCACACAGCTCAGCATTGAAGAACTTCTGTGGTGACTGTTTACATTGTTTTGAGTCCACAGCCTGCCTTAACCAATAAAGCACTTTCAGTATACATCCCATAACCAAAAACAGAACAATTGCGCATTGCAACTGACTCTTGTGGTGCACTCGTAGGTTGCCAATCTTGGAGATTAGTGGCCTGTGTTCAAGTCCCACCTGTCCCTGAGGTCTACCATCACATCTTTAACCAGATTTTTTTTGGAACACTGCAATAAGTACACTCGCATTTTCTTTGTTTTTACTATTCCTTTTATTTTGCAAATTATTACAATTGCTTTTAAATCTTCTGGCTGTGATAGCTATCGAAAGAGTGCAGGGACCATGCGCATGGTCTGACAATGTGCTGTGCATAGATGTATCAAATTCATTATCTAATTTTGATGCACAATAGACTTAACCAATTTGGCCATTGCTGAATTTCACAAACGGTAGACAATCATCAATTGAAACCATTCGGTAACATCCCTTTCTTTGAGAGTGCAAATTTCTTGCATGAATTGCGTTCGCGTTTTCCAGGTTTTGGAACTGAGACTTCCTCCCACAACCACCTTATCTCAAACATTGTACTGCTGCTTCCAAATTGTATTACCTTCCATGCATCAATGTCAAGCAGGAGTATTTCTAACACATTTTCAAATACACTGCGGAAGTAGTTCTGTTTGAGTTCCACAGAATTCTACAATTTTCTTATTTGGGTCAATAGTTATTTTCTTAGTCACAGCCTTGTTCCCTTTCGATTAACTGCCAAAATGTTTGGAAATTCCAATCAGATATGCATGACCTCCTAGAGGCAGTCATCCACCTGAACAAAAAATAAGTAGCTCACATAGCCTACATTATTGATGACCTGCCAAAGTAAAAGTTTATTCAGGAACAAATACTTTTAAGAAGTTAGGGAGTGTATCTTGCTACACACCATGCCCACCTCAAGGTAACGAGAATTGGAAATGTTGCCCACTTACTTTTCAAATCACTTTAATGCAAATGTATGTTGGATTTATTTAGAGAGATCATCGCTCTCAGATTCAACCTGGCGATTGTATTTTCTTTATGGAAAGTTTTACATAATGAAGTGACGTGTAAGGAAGCATAATGTTTGTTTTTATTCATTTATAATTGATTGGGGTGAACTTGAGAGCGAATAAAAGCTAGTTATGTTTTCATTTGTCCCCTCCCAAAATTAGGTTAAGTAAAACTTATGTGGAGTTTTGCAGAAGGAATATTTAATTTTAACCCTACAACCTGACTATGAATTATCTTTAATTGTAGTGTAACAAATAGTTACTGTTTTCTTCAGTATATTGGTAAAATTACTATATACATAATGCACTTTAGTTTAGCAAGCACTTGCAGTCAACTATCACTGATACTCATTATATTTTTATGTTATTATATCTCAGATTCTCCAGCATCTGCAGTTCCTATTATCTCTGAAAAAATATTTTTCCTCAATGCTGTTTTTTTAATCAACACTACTTTTGTAGTTTTTCTATTCTCAGAGCAAGAAAGTTGTTTGGCATTCTCAATGTGACCAAGTGATGTTAGATATTTCCATAGGACAGCCTGCTAGCAGTTAGCTAAGACCGAATTTGGGAAGATCAGAGAACTTAGCACAAGACCAAGCCATACAGCAACTTGAGGTAATGCATCCTACAGTTAGATCATGGTTACCATATATGTCAACTCCATTTGGTGTATGAGAGATAGTAGGAACTGCAAATGCTGGAGAATCTGAGATAACAAGGTGTAGAGCTGGATGAACACAGCAGGCCAAGCAGCATCAGAGGAGCAGGAAGGCTGACATTTCAGGTCTAGACTCTTCTTCAGAAAGAAGGGTCATTTCTGAAGAAAGGTCTAGGCCCGAAATGTCAGCCTTCCTGCTCC
>NC_063336.1:53695177-53800805 GCF_021869965.1 Rhincodon typus
GAAGGCTGACGTTTCAGGTCTAGACTCTTCTTCAGAAAGAAGGGTCATTTCTGAAGAAAGGTCTAGGCCCGAAATGTCAGCCTTCCTGCTCCTCTGATGCTGCTTGGCCTGCTGTGTTCATCCAGCTCTACACCTTGTTATCTCCATTTGGTGTATATTTCTTTACACACTTAGCTAACAAAAATCAAACAATTTTTGAAAATTATAATTTCAGACCCAGAATCCACAGCCTTTTTGTGGAGATGTTGTCAGGTTTCCACTATTATCTATGTGAATAAAGTGCTTTTGACTACTTAACTCTAATAATATCTGCTAGCCTCTCACAACTAAGAAAATATGTTGATTTGGTTTGTTGGCATCCAATGTGAAAGATCTCATATTTCCTCTTATTGAACTTTATGCGATACAACTGTGCTACTCACTTAATGGGTAGAATTTTATATCAGTGCATCGGGTCCCAGCTGTAAACTGGTAAGTGAAAGGCATTGCCACTTGGAGCAGAAGAGAAGGCCAATCGCAATTACCAAGTTGGGGATGTGAGGTCTGGAAAATGAAAAGCCAGGGCAGGCAATGAGGCACTGATCAAGGTATAGGGGTGATGTGAGACCAGGTGCCAGCACTATTTATGAATGCTGGTCAGACCTTACCGTACCTAACTCGATCTACCCATAACTTGAAATAGATCCAGTTAGCAATTAAAAGATTGGACGCTATAAAATAATAGCAAAATAAGCCAATGATAAAGTTTGGACCTGAGTGAAGGCTGCAATAAGCATTTGATAAATCCAAAGAGAAAAGGAAACAAGCAGTGGCACACAAGATGCAGTTAGTAATAAGTTAATGAGTGTTGTCATATTTTTCTCTTTAAAGTCTTGTGCTCGGTTAAACTGAGCTAAGTTAGTGTCCAATAAGTAGAGGCATGGATGAAGAGGCATAGAGTCGTACAGCATAGAAGAGGCCCTTTGGCCCATTGAGTCTATGCTGACTATCTTCACTAATCTCATATCGCAGCACTTGGCCCATAGCCTTGAATGTTATGACATTCCGAGTGATCATCTGCATACTTATTGAAGGTTATGAGGTTTCCCGCATCTTCCCGGGCAGTGTATTCCAGACTCCCACCGCCCTTTGGGTGAAAATGTTTTTTCCTCAAATCCACTCTAAACCTTTTGCCCTTCACCTTTAGATTTATGCCCCTATTGTTATTAACCTTTCAAGTACGGGGAACAGCTGTTTTCTACCCACTCTGACTATGCCCCTCATAATGCTTGAAGCCTCAATCAGGTCAGCCCTTAGCCTTATCTGCTCTAAAGAAAACAATTCAAGTTTATCCAGCCTCTTTTCATAGCTAAAATGCTCATCCCAGACAATTTCCTGGTCAATCTTCTCTGCACCCTGTCCACCACTGTCACATCCTTCCTACCATGTGGTGACCAGAACTGCACATAGTACTCCAGTTTTAGCCTTACCAAAGTTTTGTACAGCTCCAATATAAACCTCCCAACCAAACAATTAAGACATGACCCCCATATGTCTTCTTAATTACCTTATTAACATATCCTGCTGCCTTCAGGAATTAGTGGACAAACACCCCAAGACCACTCTATTCCTCTGAGCTTCCTAGAATCTTGCTATTCTTTTACTCACTTATCTTGTTCCTTCTTCCAAAGTGCATCCACCTATAATCATTGGAATTAATTCCATCTCCCACTGATCTGTCCATCTGAATAACCCATCTATGTCATAACTAAGACCTTCTATCTCTTTGTTAACTACCCAGCCAATCTTTGTGTCATTTGCAAACTTACCGCTCACCCAAACACCCACCAACATTTTCATCTATATCATTGATTTATATCATGGACAATAAGAGACCCAGTACTGATCCTTTTGGTACATCACTGGACATTGACCTTCGGTCACACAAGCAGCATTCTACCACTATCCTCTGTCTCCTATTACTGAGCCAACTTTGGATCCATCTTGTGCAAGGGTCTGGCAGATAGAGTACAATATTTGTAAATGAGAGATCATCCATTTTGGTAGGAATAACAGCAAAATGGACTGTTATTTAAATGGTGAAACATTGCAGCATGTGCAGAGGGACATGGATGTCCTTGTGCGTGAATCACAAAACGTTGGTTTGCAGGTGCAGCAGGTAATTAAGAAAACAAATGAAGTATTGTCTCTTATTGCTCGAGGGGTGGATTTAAAAATAAGGAGATTACGCTGCAGCTGTATAGAGGCTGGTGAGGCCACACCTGGAGTACTGTGTACAGTTTTGGTCTCCTTACCTGAGAAAGGATGTACAGGCACTGGAGAGAGTGCAGAGGAGGCTCACTAAATTGGTTCCAGATTTGAGAGGGTTGACTGATGAGGAGAAATTGAGTAGACTGGGACTATACACATTGGAGTTTAGAAAAATGAGGGTTATAGAAACATGTGAAATTATGAAAGGAATAGATAAGGTAGAAGCAGGGAGGTTATTTCTCTTGGAGGGTGAAACTAGAACTAGAGAGCACAGCCCCAAATTAAGGGGGAGCAGATTTAGGATTGAGTTGAGGAAGAACTACTTCTGTCAAAGGATTGTGAATCCGTAGAATTCTCTGCTCACTGAAGCAGTTGAGGCTACCTTGTTGAATGTTTTTAAGGGAAAGAAAGATAGATTTTTGAATAGTAATGGAATTAAGGAGCGGGCAGGTAAGTGGAGTTGAGTCCATGAAAAGATGAGCCATGATTTTTTTGAACGGTGGAGCAGGTTCGACAAGCCAGATGGTCTACAACTGCTCCTATTTTTTATATTTCTTAAGTTCTTGCCAGTTACCCTGAGTCTATGTGCTTTTAGCTTCTTCATCATTCTCCCATGTGGAATCTTGTTAAAGGCTTTGCTGACATCCATATGAACTACATCAACTGCACTACCCTCATCTGCAAACGTGATTACCTCCTTGAAAAATTCTACCAAATTTGTTATACATAACCTTCCTCAGATAACACCATGCTGACAATCCCAATAAAAGATTGCCTTTCTAACTGGAGATTAATTTTCTCCTTCAGAATTATTTCCAATAGTTTTCCTAACACTGATGTGAGAGTCACTTGTCTGCAATTCTTTGGTTTATCTCTACCACACGTTTTGAAAAGTGGAACTATATTATCTTTCCTCCAATCCTCTGGCAGCTCCCCTGAGGCCACAGAGGAATTAAAAACAGTATTTTCTCTGAAATTTCTCCCGTCACCTCCAAAAACAACCTGGTATAAAACTTATCCAGACCTGGAGATTGGTCCACTTTTAAGTCTGCCAAAATCTCCAATACCTCTTCACTCCCTATGTCAATCTGTTCAAGAGCCTCACAGACCCCTTTCCAAATTCTGCACCTGTATCCTTGAAGCAAAGATTGCTCCCTTCATCCCTACTCATTCTCTGGTTATCCTCTTCCCTTAATATACTTATAGAGTATCTTGGTATTCCTCCTGATTTTACCCACTAGTGTTTTCTCATGCTCCCTCTTTGCTGTCCTACTTGGTTTCTTAAACCCCTCCCCACACTTTCTGTTGATTTCCTCCCTTTGTCTCTGCTGAAAGCCTCCCCTTTCCTTTTTATTCAGCTCTAAATATTCCAAGACATCCAGGTTTCTCTGGGATTATTGCTCCTACATTTCACACATTCCCCCCTGTACCTTCTTGAAGACCCCCTATCCCCCTACCGTCCCCCGCTCCATTCCCCACTGTTCTGATGTAGATTTTCCCACAAGAAGCTGATTCCAGTCCTCCTTGGCCAGATCCTGCCTTCCCCCCATCCAAAGCTTTTTCTTACAAACCATTATTTTTCTTTTCCATATTTAAACTTAACTTGCATCGTGCTGCAGCCGCCATCACTAAAATGCTTCTCCATTTCCACCTTAAACACCTATCCAGCTTCATTCCCTAGAATGGGATTCAGCTGTGCACCTTCCTTTCCTGGACCTTCTATGTGTTGACATCAAAAGCTTTGCTAAAAACATTTCAAGAAATCTATTCCCCTCTAAACCCTTTACATTATGACTTTTCCAATAAATGTTCAGAAAGTTGAAGTCCCCGAATTATTAATATTATTAGTTATTAAAATTACACACCTCAGTGAATTGTCTACATATCGCTCTTCTATTGTCCACTGAGTATTTGAGGATCTATAATACAATGCCAGTAACGTGACTGTCCCCTTTTTATTCCTGAACTCTGTCATTAATTTAGGTGCCATGGTATGACAACTTATGAAATTTTCACTTTTTCTGTAAAAATACATGTGACAACTATTGCTGTTCTATTCTATTCACCAGTGAGTTATCCATCGCTATTTCCCCTAGACTCTTACTCTTCACACTCTTGTATAACTGGATCACCCCAATGCTGCGTAACCCAGTGCAACCCACAATGTCATTGTCTTCCAAAACAAAACAATGTTTATCAAGTGAAATGACCCCTGGGATTTTCCTGTTTGCCTGGGTAGCCTAACCCTATCAAAATTACACAATGTGCTAAGTGAGGACTCCATAACACTTCCTGCGTCCTGGACAATGATAGGAAGTGTTGTCAACTGGACGGGGGAGTGAGGGGGCTCCAGCTCCTGCTTTCAGTGCATATCCACTGCACTGCAGCCCCGGGGCTGACAGTAACACAACAACACGATCTATCGGCAGAGAGGGAATGTGTAACCACCGCACAATGAAAGAGGACCAATTGAGTCATGTAGGATTGAGTCCATTTTACTCCAAAACCAGCATTTGGTTCTGCGCACTAGGGAGAGTGACAGTTCTTCTGGGGAGGCTCAGCCTGGGACAAGGCCACAATGTCATGGATGACAGTTTTTCAATGTGGGAGGAGGATAATCAGGAATCCTGTCAGGTTATTCAGTAGGGAAAGGTGGGCTTTTCTAGAGCTGCTGGTGGTAGTCAAAAATGTATGCTGCCTCCCTGAAGTCATTGACAAAGCATTCCAAGGCAGGGATGTGAACAGTCAGAGACTGCGGCCTGTATGAGTAGCAATGACTTAAGTAGAAAGAAGAATGCAGTCCTACATGCAGATTTTAGAGAGCCAGAAGAAAGATTGGAAAGCAGCATCATAAAGATAGTATTCTCTGGATTAATCCTAATGACATGAACCAGTGAGTGTTCTACGTTTACCAAACTTTAAAAGAATTCACATTTAAGGAGGCAATGTACTATGTGTATACAATGTCAAGACTCTCCTACTGGTTTGCAAGCTACATACCTTAGAAATTAGTTGATTTCTATAATGTCTGCTTCTGAATTTGCAGTGTGTTTTTAACAACTAACCACAGAGTTGATCAATCCCCAATAAGTTATTGATTATTGGACAATTACATGATATCTTGAACAACAGTGGAAAACATTGTGCTGTTGAAGCCTACTGTGCCTGAACAGTTAGCACTCAAGTTAATCTACAGGTAGGGCGCATTGTCAAACATCTTAAATTATGCTAATGTGCATGAGACAACACTCAATACCTTTGTTACAACATTGGAAAGTGTCAAAAATACACTTTGTTTGGTGAGCAGAGAAACATCAAATGAAAGGCCAGTTTAACTCATGTGAGAAGGGGAAGTTACTGTGGTGGATTAATAACAAGCAAGCAAAGGCTTAAGGCGTATAGTTGGAATATCTACACAAAGCCCTAATTTAAACTGGGACTCAGCATACTCAACTAGCAAAATTTTAAATCTTTAAACAACCTTCAGAACTATGGAGCTAATTTTATGGAGTTTTTTTGGCTAAATGTGAGTTGCACCAAGTTTTTTGAAAAGACCGTTGCCTTGATTTGCTAAGATTTCTCATTGTATCTTACCAAACGTGTCTCAGTTACTAGTTACTGACCCTTATGTCATCCCTCATGTCCAATTATAGCCCAATCTTAACAGACACCATTCCCAGAACAACTCGTCATTCAGCAGATATCCACCAAAACAACTGCAGCCTTTGTGTCCATTGTATCCTTGAGATGGGCACCAAGACAAGTATTGACAATCTGGCATTGTCCATTAACAGCAATGTCATGGCACAGCAGCCACAAAGTAATGTTACTCACATCACATGTTTGGCATGGCTGCCACTTCCCTGCATTTATAACCCCATCCTTTGACCCGATCGTCTACCAGGTCATATACTTTACCTGTCCGTACACATTCCATTTGAAGAGCCTCTCTACACCTGCTGCTCTTCTCTAATGCCTCAGTTATCACCAATATCTTGTCATTGTCCAGTAGGGGAACATCACATACAGGAAAGTATTCAGATAAATCCAAACATGAGCTTTTATTAACAGCCAACAAAAGGGAACACAAAGGAAATAAATAAAGCCTGCAGTTTGTCAATGCTGGCATTTTGACCTTGACATTCCATGATGATCTGCTGCGCCCAGTCAGCATCAACTGAAACCAGGTGTCCTTTGAGATCTGTCTGCCGCATAGCATCCAATGCAGCTAAGCTCTGTAAGCCTTAAGGAAATCTTCCTCCAGCTCACCATCCTCATCCCATTCCACACACCCCTCCCACTCACCAGCTCTCCAGGATTTATCACATCATGTCATTGCCTGCTCCAATTGTACAGAGCACTGTGTTCCAGGATGAAGTACCACATTCTGTCTGGATTATACCAGAGGCAACCTTAGAACTTTGCAGAACTGCATATTCAGCATTCCTGTTGCCTGCACTATCGTGGCTCTGTTTACAGCACGTGCATTATATTGTTGAAGGCGCTGTGCTGGCTGAGTGACCAACATGTTAAATCTAAAAGGGAGTGGCCGATGCACTCCAACACCCCCTCCCAGCCTAGAGCCACATCAACCATTCCACTTTCCACTGCATTCATCAGAGACCATTGTCATACATAGATGACATAAGATGCAGGGTTGTTCCCTTTGTCCCACTGCATCCTTGGAAATTCTTCAAGTGGTGGAACGCTTCTGGCCAGCATTTGCCTCCTTTTGTGTTATTGCTGTTATTTGCTGCACTGGCAGCCAGTACATGCTGAAGTCTCTATGTGTCTTACATCAAGATGAGCCCTGGCTCTAAGATTCGTCCTGATGATCATGACAAACAGCCTCTCTATTTGTCCACACAAAGGAACATGTCAATGCAGTATTACTGATAATGTTTGGCTCTGGCTGAATTTTCAACATACTAACAGATATGACAATGGCAAGGCAATGCTTGGATGCTGTGAGCAAGCAGCTAGGCTCTAAGTGTGCAAGTGTGAAGAGAACAAGCAAAATCAGAAATTGCTGGAAAAACTCAGTGTTGGTGGAGAGAAAATAGAGTTAACATTTCGAGTCTGGTGATCCTTCCTCAGAAGAGAGCCAGAGATCAGCCCTGAGATGTAGCCTAGTCCAAACTCTGAGCTGGGTGCCTTTCCCTGCTGCAATGGAAGTCGTGCTTCCTAAGTGGAGTAGAAATGGATTTAAAAGGTGCCATGGTGCCTGTGAGAGGTTGGCAAATGTTGGATGCCAATGTG
This sequence comes from Rhincodon typus, assembly GCF_021869965.1. Classification (NCBI taxonomy): domain Eukaryota; kingdom Metazoa; phylum Chordata; class Chondrichthyes; order Orectolobiformes; family Rhincodontidae; genus Rhincodon; species Rhincodon typus. The sequence goes on from NC_063336.1 coordinate 53,702,687, forward strand.
TATGGATGATGGGTGCAGGTGGCTGCTACCCTAGAATTGTGCCCTGTGTTTGCTGCTTCCTAACATGGAGGCTGTTTGCAGCCAGCAGTGAGCTGAAGTCACCAAGTACCCACCTTGATTCATGTTGAAATGCCTTGATGCCTAGCTTGTTTTGCACATTTGGTAAGAGAGAAAGTTGAATATTAATGAGGTGATTTGTGCCTTTAACAAAGGATTTAATAAACAATAGTCCACTTCAATTGACAATTCACCACAACCTTACAAAAACGTGCTCAGCAAAAGTATAAAAGATGAAGCAAGATGTTGCCCACATTGAGATTAGTCTCAGCAGAGTCCTCATTCAGTTCTAGCACAAATCTCACCATAGCTCATGTCACTGAGAGCCCGATGGGATGCTGCCAGGTTTCTAGGTCAGGTGTGTCTGACACAGAAAAGCAAACCATAAAGATTTGTTCAGCAATTTGGCATGATGGTCATTGCAGACTTAACACATGGGGATTAACAGTCAATGAGCTAAAAGATCCCTAACAGAAATAGAGATAGTAGGAACTGCCAATGCTGGAGTCTGAGATAACAAGTTGTAGAGCTGGAGGAACACAGCAGGCCAGGCAGCATCAGAGGAGCAGGAAAGCTGACGTTTCGGGTCTGGACCATTCTTCGGAAGTGGGGGAGGGGAAGGGGGCTCTGAAATAAATCGGGGGTAGGGGGGCGAAGGTAGAAGGTGGATAGTGGAGCAGATAGGTGAGAGAGAAGATGGACAGGTCAAGGAGGCGGGCATGAGATGGGGGTGCTGGTCTTGGGATGAAGTTGGGGGTAGAGAGATATTGAAGCTTGTAAAGTCCACATTGAGACCATTGGGTTGTAGGGTCCCAAGGCGGAATATGAGGTGCTGTTCCTCCAGTTTCCGGGTGTCATCGTTGTGACACTGGAGGAGGCCCAGGATGGAGGTGTCGTCCAGGGAGTGAGAGGGGGAGTTGAAGTGGTTCGCAACTGGGAGGTGTTGTTGTTTGTCACAAACTGAACGTAGGTGCTCCACAAAGCGGTCTCCGAGCCTGACCTCTCCGACTTCCCTCCCACCTATCCGTTCCTCCCACCTCACTGACCAACCCCCACCCCCACTTCCTGCCTACATTCACCTTTACTAGCTTCACCCTTGACCTGTCCGTTTTCTCTCCCACCTATCTGCTCTTCTGTCCACCTTCTATCATTGCCTCCCTCTCTCTCTATTTATTTCAGAGCCCCCTTCCATTCCCCCATTTCTGAAGAAGCGTCCAGACCCAAAACATCAACTTTCCTGCTCCTCTGATGCTGCTTGGCCTGCTGATTTCATCCAGCTCCACACCTTGTTATCCCCAGCAGAAATAGACTGGGTTCAAAGATCAATTCAGAGTTAGATTAAACTTCAATAATCAGCAACTTGAATTCATGTCACTTCGTCAGAAGCCTATAGAATCCATAGACGCTTTGTGAGCAGATGTAAAGTGAAGGACTCACAATGTGATTTCTCAGATAGGAAGCTAACAAATCGAAGTGTTGAGTTAATGGTCACATATATCCACATGGGAGCTTTCCAGAAAGATTTACTAGACAAAACAGAGACTTAAAGTGTCAAAGATCTACTTAACAGTGAACATAATGACAAAGTGATCCTCACAGAGCAATGAAGGTTTATAGATCCTGAGTACAAACTTGGCAGTTGACACAATCACTAGAACACTAAAAAGTTAACAAGTCATGTAGAACATTTAGCCTTTTGTATGCATGAATACCCAGCTTTCAATCAAATTTGCAAGGCATGTGGCAGGAAAGGCTGCATTTTTATTGTGCATTATGAAAGGAATTGAACATAAATGTCATAAATCAGTTATACAGGGCACCAGTGAGACCACACCTTGAATACTGTGTGCACTTTTGGTCTTTTTCTTTAAGGAAGTGTCTGAATTCATCGGACGCAATTCATAGAAAGTTTACTGGATTGATATCTGGAATAAGCAGCTTGTCTAATGAGGAGGGATTGGACAGGCTGGGCTTGTTTTCAATAGAGTTTTTGAATATTTAATGTTTACAGGTGATTTGATTGAATTTTACAAGTTCCTGAATATCCCTAACAAAGTGGACATGACAGTATGTTTCCTCTTGAAGATGCATCCAGAACAAGGGGCACTGCTTTAAAATTAATGGTCACCCTTTTAGGGCATAAATGACAAGAACTATTTTCTCTAAAAAGATTGTGCAACTTTGGAATTATCTGTATCAGAAGTCAGTAAAAATAAAGTAAACACCAAGGTGCCAGTCTCTCATTACAAAGAGTGGACTGGTGGTGGTTTAACCTGAGGGTCACCACATTTTAGGCAAGGGCTGAGGTTGAGAAGGTAGGATTTTCTTGGTAACCTCAGCCAGTGCAGAAACTAAACCCATACTGTTAACTTCTCTCTGCAACACAAATGAATTCTCCAGTCAACTAAGCTTATGGAAGGCAATTGAGGCAGGATGTTTGGATATTTTTAAAGTGGAAGCAAATAAAGATTTTTTTTTAGGCAAGGCCATCAATGGTTATGAGATAGGAATGTGAAATTCAGAGAATAAACAGATCAGCCATATTGGCAAGAAACTGGATGTGATGAGTGTCGGATCCTATTGGATGATAGGGCAGATTCTTAACTCCAAATTTCTTTTTCTTTTGAATTCAAATTTCACCATCTGCCGTGGTGGGATTCCAACCTGGGTCTCAAGAGCATTAATGATCAGTAATAAACTCCTCTCAGTCATTATTGTCAATGGCAGTTCAGCGTGGAGTTTTGCCTAATGTTTGAAAATATTTTGTGTAGAGCCCTAACTTTTGTTCAATGGTTCTTGCAGTGTATCCAGAAAATATGGTGAAGGCATTGCTTGTCAAATTTCTCTGGTGCTCTTGTATAGACCGAACAGATCCAATGGCAGAAGAGGAGTCAGGTCACAACAGCTTCTCTGTATACTTGGACATTTTTGACTCACACGGTCCTTTTTTACCTGAAAAATTCTCCACCAGAGTTTGTATAGGCTGACATGGTAAAACTGATAAAGTTTGTTTAACAATGGTGACCATTTTTGAGAAGGTAGGGACTGCTCAACATATTCCTTAGTCTGTCCTTCATAACATATAGGAGATGGAATATTTGACAGACCATCATTCAAGGATAGGTCAAGTCTCTTTTATGCACAATTGTAGAGATACAGAGTGGCTTGCAAATCTGGTGCAGAATGAGCAATGCATTACAGGCGTACAAGGGAAGCAATGGCCTCATGGTATCTGCCATGGTGGGTTTTGAACCCAGGTGCCTAGACCATTACATGGGTCTATGGATTGACAGTCCAGCGATGAATAGAATAATGTCCTTTAGGGAAAGAAACTGCCATCCTTATCTGGTCTGGCCTACATGTGACACCAGATTTACAGCAATGTGGTTGACTCTTAATTGCTCTCTGGGTGATAAATGCTGCCCTAGCTAGTGATGCCAACATCCCATGAATGAATAAAAAAAATTCACATAGTGCAGGCCATTAATGCTTACCAAATTCTGCTTTGCCTTGGCCCAGATGTGACTGAAACTAAGGAGATTTCCATTTCGATGGTCTTCATGATACACAACAGAGGACAGTTGACCTTTGATAAGTTGACTATCACTGTTACATAACAATATAAAGAGCAAGAGAATAACTAAGAGAAGAGTGGGACTGACTGGAGATGAATAAGGCAGCTTGAATGTAAATGTAAAAGATGTAGGTATGGATCTTAACGAATAGTAAAGGAGAAGGAATTGCTTTGACACAAACAAAGTGGAAAAAGTAAATATTAAAGGGTTTAATATCTTTAAAAGTAAATAACTCATCAGATTTCAATGAAATATATCCCAAGCTGCTAAGAAGAGCAAAAGAAGGACATTATTGCCTGGTCATCATTTTCTGTTCCACTCTCTAATCATACATGGTCCCAGATGAGTCAAGGACTGCTAACATTAAGTCCTTGCTTAAAAAGGGAAGAAAGAATAGACCAAAAAATTATAGGCTAGTCAGCCTAGCCTTGGTATTGGAAAAGTTATTGGAAAAATTTCTAATTATATTAATTATCATTTAACAAGGCACAAATTAAGAATATGGATTTGTTAAGGGGAAGTTATGCCTGACTGACTAGAAGGATATTTTTTGCGAAGGAGGCGATTGTATCAGGTGTAAATGTCTGAAAGATTAATGCTGAAAAGTGTATCAAGCATACTCAATATGACGATGTCACATGAAGTTGGAAGAGGAACAGTTGTGGACCTTGGAGAACCAAAACCCAACATCAAGGCCTCCAAGCATTTTCCTACAAACAATGTCTATTACTTCAATGTTTAGTTGTGATGAGGATCCGTCAGACAACATAGTGCCAGCAGCTTGCATTGCTTTATCTTACAGCGAAGGAACAATCAGTGGTAGGCTAAAGAATCTTCAGATACAGCTGCAGAAAGGCTGCACATGGGACAGGCAACAGCTGATAGAATTGAACTTTCCATAACAGCACAGTAAAGAGTGTCATAGCAAGAGTCTAAAGGCAGAATCAGCAGTCAATTGTAAAGTGCATTTCTGGTAAGAGACACACATAGGCAAGTGTGAGCTAGTTACTGCATACAGCTGGAGCCCAATTCACATTTAGATAGTTACAGATTAATCGGGTGCTGGTAAATTGATCATCCCAAGTATTGTCCCAAACTGTAGTTCAACTGAATAGGAATAGACTTTGGAAGCTCTGCAAGTAAAGTTGAAATCTCTGGAACATCTTTTTTATGGTGGCACAATTGCAGACTGGAAGAGGCAGAAATAAACAAAATACTTATAGTTTAGATCAAGTGTCATCTCTAAGGAGACCATGAGGCATGGCTATTGAAATGGAAAGCAAGGACTATAGAAGTAAATTTAGAACAACGTCACAAACTCAGGATTGTTGATGATCAAGAATTAAAGTCATAAAGGGATAATTTAGGAACATGAGCTGACAAATGATAATGGAAGACAAAAGCTAGGAAATTAATGAAGCTGCAGAAAAAGCATAAGAACTATCATGCTAAAGGCAGAAAGAATTGATTGAACCATAGGCTCATCCATGAAAAGACTGTAAAGCAATTAAATTATTATCAGCTTTGTAGACGGCACAAAACATCCATGGAAATCTGTTAAAGACAGGAGATTCAGAGAAGGACTAATTTTGTATAGCAAATAAAAGAACACAAAATATTTATTAAAGTTGCGATTAGTGACATCTTAGTTACTGATAAAAGGTCACAGCTTATAGCAGCTGGTGACAGAAAATAAATTAGCTGTCTTCAGGCTTTAGGTATTTTGCTGTACAGAAAGACACAACATCTGTCTCTTGCATCAGTCCAAAGACTTCTTTCATTTTTGTGCATAAGCTGTTTGGTACCTAGGTGCCAATCAGATTGTTGTTGTGAAGCTGGTAGTCTTTGTGATCAACTGTTGGTCACAACTTCAAAAACTTGTTGCTAGCCAAATATCATTTGGAGCAGTGCATCACCACCCCTGCACCCTCCCCCCCATCTCAGTGCTGGCCTCTGCAAACAAATTCACGTTTGCCTGAACAAAGCAATAGTATTAAAATGGCTTACAATTAGTGTTGGTAACTTTCTTGCTCAAAGTGCTGCAATTTTTTCTTTCACAACTCTTAGCTTTAATAGAGTCATTTTTTCCCAAACCCAGTCCACAATCAAATATACCGAAAAATAAGAAGATATCAATTTTACTATGATGGTTATGATGGATTAGAAAAAGTTTCTGAAGCAAATGACAGTGGATAGGCAATAGCATACATGTAAAGAGAGAAGGGGTGAATGACAAAAAAAAAAGCAGCACCTCACATTTATCTAAATTAGATTCCATCTGCCACTCTTCAACCCATTGGCCCATCTGATCAAGATCCTGTTGTACTCTGAAGTAACCATGTTCGCTGTTCATTACACCTCCAATTTTAGTGTCTTCTGCAAATTTACTAACCGCACTTCCTAGGTTCACATCCAAATTATTTAGATAAGATTATATAAACTTTCAGAAGGCTTTCAACAAACTCCCAGTAAGGGATTAACGTGTAAAATTAATATACATTGGATTGAAGGCAATGTATTGAAATGGAAAGAAAATTGGTTGGCAGATGGGAAACAAAGAGTCGGAATAATTATTCATGTCTGGCACAAGAGAGCAAAGAGAGCAGTAGCCAAATCTTGACTTACAAGGGAAGTGAAAGTTAATATTAGATGTGAAAAAAAGGCATAAAAATTGGCAAGAGAAAGCAATAGACCTGAATTTGGGAAAGTTTAGAAGTCAACAAAGGAGGACCAAGGGATTGATTAAGAAGGGGAAAGTAGAGTATGAGAACCATAAGAACTGACTAAAAAAATTTGTAAAGAGAAAAAAAATTGGGGAAAAGTAACGTAGGTCCCTTACAGTCAGAAGTGGGGGAATTTATAATGGGAAACAAAGAAATAGCTGACAAACTAAGCTCATACTTTGCGTCTGTCTTCACAAGGGAGGACACAAATATTGTATCAGGAATGATGGGGAACACAGGATTTAGTGCAAAGAAGGAACTGAAACAAGCCTGTACTAGTAGAGAAATGTGTTGGGGAAATTGATGGGGTTGACGCTGATAAATCCCAAGGGCCTAATTGTCTACATCCCAGAATACTTAGGGAGGAGCCCTAGCTCTAGAAATTGTGGATGCATTGGTGGTCATCTTCCAAGCTGCGTTAGCCTCTAGAAAAGTTCCCACCAATCAGAGGGTAGCTAATATAACCCTACTATTTAAAAAGGAAATTCGAGAGAAAACAGGGAATTATAGACCAGTAAGCCCGACATCAGTAGTGGGGAAGATGCTGGAGACAATTGTCAAATATCTAATAGCACAGCACTTAGAAAACAGTCATAGAATCAGATACAGTCAACGTCAATTTGCAAAAGGGGAAATATGATTGACAAAACTAATGGAATTCATTGAGGATGTACCTATTAGAGTTGATTGGGGCAGCCAAAGGATGTGGTTTATTTGGACTTAGAGTGATAGAGTCATAGAGTCATAGAATTGTACAGCATGGAAACAGACCCTTTGGTCCAAATCGTCCATGCCAACCAGATATCCTAAATTAATCTAGTCCCATTTGCCAGCATTTAGCCCATATCCCTCTAAACTGTTCCTATTCATATACCCATCCAGATGTCGTTTAAATGTTGTCATTGTACCAGCCTCCACCACTTCCTCTGGCAGCTTGTTCCACACACACATCACCCTCTGCATGAAAAAGTTGCCCCTTAGGTCCCTTTTAAATCTTTCTCCTCTCACCTTAAACCTATGCCCTCTAGTTTTGGACTCCCCCAGCCTGGGGAAAAGACCTTGTCTATTCATCCTATCCATGTCCCTCATGATTTTATAAATCTCTACAAGGTCACCTCTCAGCCTCCGACGCCCCAGCCTATTCAGCCTCTCCCTATAGCACAATCTCTCCAAACCTGGCAACATCCTTGCAAATCTTTTCTGAACCCTTTCAAGTTTCACAATATCCTTCTTATAGCAGGGAGACCAGAACTGCCCACAGTATTCCAATAGTGGCCTAACCAATGTCCTGTACAGCTGCAACATGACTTCTCAACTCCTATATTCAATGCACTGACCAATAAAGGCAAGCATACCAAACGCCTTCTTCACTATCCTGTCTACCTATGACTCTAATTTCAAAGAAATTTATACTTGGACTCCAAGGCCTCTTTGCTCAGCAACACTCCCCAGGATCTTACCATTAAGTGTATAAGTTCTGCCCTGATTTGCCTTTCGAAAATGCAGCACCTCACATTTATCTAAATTAGATTCCATCTGCCACACTTTGACCCATTGGTCCATCTGATCAAGATCCTGTTGTACTCTGAAGTAACCATGTTCGCTGTACATTACACCTCCAATTTTAGTGTCTTCTGCAAACTTACTAACCATACCTCCTAGGTTCATATCCAAATTATTTAGATAAGATTATATAAACTTTCAGAAGGTTTTCAACAAACTCCCAGTAAGAGATTCACATGAAAAATTAGAATACATCGGATTGGGGGCAATAGTTGGAATGGAAAGACAATTGGTTGGCAGACAGGAAGTAAAGAGTCGGAATAAATGAGTCTTTTCCTGAATCAGTATAAAGATCCCAGCTATTCACAGTATGTGTTAATGATTGAGACAAGGGAACTAAATGTTATATCTCGAAATTTGCAGATGGCACAAAACTGATTGGAAGGATAAAAGCTGTGAGAAGGATACAGAGACATTGCAGTGTGCTTTGGACAGTCTTTGTGAGTGAGTAAATGCATGGCAAATGCAGTATAATGTGGATAAATCCACTTTGGTAGCAAACATAGGGAGGTGAATTATTATTTGAATGGCTATAAATTGAGACGGGGGATGTCCAACAAGACCTGTGTGTCCTCGTGCACAAGTCGCTGAAAGTAAGTGCTCAGGAACAGCAGGCATTAAAGAAGGCAAACAGTATGTTGGCCTTCATAGTGAGTGGATTCTAGTACAGAAATAAAGATGTCTTGCTGCAGTTATACAGGGCATTGGTGAGGTTATACCTAGAATATTATGCGCAGTTTTGGTCTCCTTATCTGAGGAAGGGTATTCTTGCTACAGAGTGCAGAGAAGGTTAACCAAATTGATTCCTTGGATAGCAGGGCTGACTTATGACGAGAGATTAAGTCAGTTAGGGCTGTATTCACTGGAGTTTAGAAGAATGAGGGGGAAACTCATAGAAATCTATAAAATTCTAATAAGTCTAGACAAGGTCAGAAATCGCACGACATCAGGTTATATCACCAGGTTGATTTGAAAACAAATATAAATTCGTCCCATAGGTGAATTAAGATCGCTGCGGTCCAGGATATTTGGTCTCAGATCTTTGAGTAAATGTCCTCCAAGGCGGGCTTTGGGATACACAACGCAGAGTTGCTGAACAGAGGCTGATAGCCAAGTTCGGTACCCACGAGGACGGCCTCAACCGTGATCTTGGGTTCATGTCGCACTACAGGTGACCCCTCTACATTATACACTCTCACACACAAACACACACACTCTGTCTCTCCCACACACACTCTCTTTCCCTTACGCGCACACACACACATTCTCACTCCCTCACACACATGCACACTTTCTCTCCCTCACACACACACTCTCTCTTTCCCTTACGTGCACACACACACATTCTCACTCCCTCACACACATGCACACTTTCTCTCCCTCACACACACTCTCTCTCTCTCGCACACACACACTTTCCCACCACCCCACCCCTACACACACACAAATCTATGTTGTGAATTTATATTTGCAGATACATTTTATTTTGTTCAAAAAGCACATGATTTCTAGACAGTCAGTCAATATGGTGTTTTATAAATTCCTACTTTAGAAATAAAACCAGTCTGACTCCAAACTAAAACACGAACAGATTCTAGACAAGGCCTCACACCTAACATGCATTGCCTGACCTAAAATGTCACCTCTTCTTTACTTTGATAAAACCTTTAGTTCTCTCAGGACCATGACTTGAAAGGAATTCAGGGATTTAAATATACATATCAATCAGTTAAAACCTTCTAACGGATTAAAGATTTAACAGTATCTTAGGTTTATTTAGTACATCCTCATCAATGGTGTGAACCATTGATCTTTTACTTATTAATTCTGTGTCTGATTCTACCTCTCTCACTAACACATGAAGAAAGACTGAGGCTCCGAAAGCTTGTGTTTTCCAATAAACCTATGGACAATAACCTGGTGTCGTGTGATTTCTGACCTTGTCCACCCCAGTCCAACACCAGCACCTCCACATCAAGTCTAGACAAGTTAGATGCAGGAAGGATGCTTCTAATGACCATGGAGTCCAAAACCAGGGGGCTATAGTTTTAGGATAAGGGGTAAACCTTTTAGGACTGAGATGAAGAGAGATTTCTTCACACAGAGAGTGGTGAGCCTGTGGAACTCACTACCACAAAACATGACGATACTGTTGCTTTAAGAGCTGACGGACAGGTCAAGGGGGCGGGATGAGGCTAGTAGGTAGGAGATAGAGTTGGGTTTGAGGTGGGAGGAGGGGATAGGTGGGAGGAAGGACAGGTTAGGGAAGCGGGGTCAAGCTGGGCTGGTTTTGGAATGCGGTTGGGAGAGGGGAGATTTTGAAGCTTGTGAAGTCCACATTGATACCACTTGGCTGCAGGGTTCCCAAGCGGAATATGAGGTGCTGTTCTTGCAACCTTTGGGTGGCATCGTTGTCGCATTGCAGGAGGCCCAGGATGGACATGGCGTCTAAGGAGTGGGAGGGGGAGTTGAAATGGTCCACGACTGGAAGGTGCAGTTGTTTGTTGCGAACCGAGCATAGGTGTTCTGCAAAGCGGTCCCCAAGCCTCCGCTTGGTTTCTCCAATGTAGAGGAGGCGAAGGAATTGGGAATAGGGGATGGCAGTTTTGCAGGAAGGTGGGTGGGAGGAGGTGTATTCTAGGTAGCTGTGGGAGTCGGTAGGCTTGAAATGGATATCGGTTTCCAGGTGGTTGCCACAGATGGAAACAGAGGTCCAGGAAGTTGAGAGAGGTATCAGAGATGGCCCAGGAGAACTTAGGGTTGGTGTGGAAGGTGCTGGTGAAGTGGATGAACTGTTCGAGCTCCTCGTGGGAGCACGAGGCAGCGCCGATACAGTCATCGATGTAACGGAGGAAGAGGTGGGGTTTAGGGCCAGTATAGCTATGGATGTAGCTCTTGTGGTTAAAGGGATCAAGAGATATGGGGGGGAGGTTGGGGTTGGTATATTGATCTTGATAATCAGCCATGATCATAATGAATGGCAGAACAGGGTTGAGGGCGCAAATGACCCACTGCTGCTTCTATGTTTACAATGGCAACAGCCAATCTACCAGCAAATCACCACGCTGAGCTATAATGAGAATCTATCAAACACTAGATGGTTGTTGAGGGTTAGAGTCGCACATTTGCTGTAGTCTTCATGCATTTTAATGAGACTTTTGACAAAGTCCTGTAGGTAGTTGAGATAATGGTGTAGTGATCACATCAACTAGCTAGCAAGCCAGAAGACCAGTCTGAAGGTCTTGGAAAGTAATTTCAAATCTCACCATAGCTAATGGACTTTAAACTTAATTAATAAAGTTTGTATACAATGCTCATCTCAGTAAAGGTAACCATTTGGCACAAGTCCTTCTTTCTCACTGCAATCTGTTCTGTCGTAAATTTGTGTTTCCAATTGTCAGGGTCCGTCGGGATTCCATTCACTCCCACTAGATATATTTCAGTGCCTCAAGTGTAGTTCGCATTTCAATCTTCCCTGCTGATTTGGAATTGAAATCTCTGAAGCTGATGATCAGTTTTTCAGGGAGCTGTCACAGCGTATATTTTTATATTTTCTCTACTTACACTATAAAAGTACTTTTATTCAGATATTCAGCAGATCACAGCAGTGACTGAAAAAGGAGGAAGTATGGGTTTCACCCTAATAAGATTTGCTTTCATGTCAACGTTACCTTAAGTTACAAAACCAGACTTTTATATCAGCCTTAAATAAATGTGCATTGCCTGCTGATTTCAGCTGGAAGTGATAATTCAGATCAGTCATTCAATAAATAATATCATAAATCCTAGTGGGTATATTATCTGGCTCAACAATCCTTCTGTATAAATTTTGGATGATTTGAGTCATCCTGAAATAAATGAAAAGAATTTGTATTGTAAACTGGAAAATATAAGCAATGTTCTACACTATTAACTCAATGTTACATGTTTGCCAACATCAATCTTGAAGGCTGAGGTGAATCCATTTGCAGCCCTTACAGTTTTCGTGAAAGTTTCCAATTTTCAATTGGGAGAATCTTTTAAGTTTCATTACGTGAATATTCTTAACTATCTTCCTATTGTTTCAAATTTATTTTTCTTACTCATTTGGATTTAATGGAGCCATCACCATAATTTGTCTCTTTAATAAACATTTATAGATGAATAATTAACATAAGGAATATTTTAAAATGATGTTGTAAATACTTTCAAGACTTAGAAGGCAGACGATCTATTCCCCCATAATTTAAAAGGGGATAGGGTATAAACAGCCACAATTGTGAGGATTAAGTCACAGATTCTTAACATCCACTAAATAGTTTGTCCACCAGCTTCTTTTGCAAAAATCATGGCTGACCCTTTGAAGTCCGTTCAACAATTTCAGAGAAAACTCATTAGAATAACATAGACCAAAGGGAATCCTTAGCTGAATGGATTTTTTTTGTCCCATTAGTGCTGAAGGAACTGATCTTTTAGCAACCTACTTGGATAATTGACCTCACTGACCTGGAATGGTGATAAATTCTGATAAAAATAATAATAATAAAACTCAGTGAAGATTGGGGTATGATTGATGACAATTTTGTGGTGGCTTAGAACATCTGAGAAAGAGTAAGTATAAGAATTCTTTATTAAACTTGGCATTTGAGTGTGATTGTTTTAATTGCAACTTTTGCAATTTTAACTGTCTGCTATACAACTTCCAACTCGTATAAAGTTGATTGTTGGCCACACAACGATTTTCATTACAGCCGTTCCATTGGCAGTGAGTCATCGTCAAAATGCACAAGGATAACTTATTTTATGATAATTCTCACTCCAAAACCAAAGATGAAGTACCTCATCTGTCAGGGAGATCATAGAACATATCTAAAGCAAAATGAGGCTGATCATCACCCATACGGGGAAGAGATATTCATCACATGATGGTTAAAATTCTTCACAATACAAAAACAACAACGCACTTATATGGCACTTTTGCAATAACAAGATATCCTAAGGTGCTTCACAGGAACATCAGAAAGCAAAATCTGACACTGAGCCACATAACAGTAATAGTCAAGATTGCATGGTCATAGATATGGGTTTTAAAGGGTGTCTTAAAGGAAGAACGTTAGGTAGAGAAGCACAGACATTTAGCAAGGGTACTTCAGAAGCTCGAGCCCACACATATATATCGTTGATGGAGTGAACAAAATCAGTACTGAACAAGACGCCAATGTTACACAATTACAGACATCCCAGAGTGTTTTGGAAGAGATTACAGAGATAGACAGCGAGAGTAAATACAGATCAATAACAAGGAATTTTCATTTAATTTCTACTGATACAAACTTTCAGACATTGCAAAAAAAAACATGAATTTTCCATATACATACCACTATCTTTCAGTCATGGGCTGAGAATGCCTACAAACACAAGGCTAGTTGAATCTTTGTGTTCTAACTTGTTTCCTTTTACTGAGTTTCCAAAACAGCCTTGCTTTGGCTTGTTTCAAATTTGTTAAAAGCCCATTTAATTGAATGATGAAAACTAACATATTTATAACTGATTATTTGCAAAAAACATGCTGGTAGTTCTATTACAAGTTTCAGCAATTACATTTATCTTTAATAAAGTTTTCCCCGTTTAATAATTTGAAATAAAGAGTGCAGGAAGGTATGCCAGGAGCAGCACCAGGCATAACTCAAAATGCAGTGTGAACCTTGTGAAAATACGAAACAGGACATTTTGTGTGCCACAAGCAGCCTAAGCATCAAATAATAGACAATGTTAAGTGATTTCACAAATAGCAGATCGGATCTAAAGTCTGCAGCCTTGTTATATCCATTTGTGAGTACTAAACTCACTATAGGAGGACACTCCTTGGCTATTCGCATCCTCAATGATGGGGACACCCTACACATCAGTGAAAAAGAGTGAAGCATTTGCAACAATCTTCAACCAAAGTGCAGAATGGATGATCCTTCTCATCCTCTTCCCCAGAAACAGTCATTCTAACAGTGTAGCTACACAGTCACTCAGAGGACCCACGCATGCTGATAGGCCAGCTGATGCATTGACTTTGGGTTCTAGATATTGCTGCTGTGCAAGGATCTTGAAGGTTCACACAGCGGCAGGAAAAATTACAGGAAACGTAGGAACCCAGCTTCATAGACGCCTGTCTTCAGCCGAATCACTTCGCATGATGGCAACAAAAGTGTGAAGGTATTGGATACTGCAAAGGTTATGAGTCCCATCCAACTTTCCAGCAATAGTACTGAAGAATTCTGCTCAAGAACTTGTTGTGGCCCTAGTCAAGCTGTTCCAGTATAGCTACAGCATTGACATTTACCTGACAATTTGGAAAACTGCCTGGGTATATCCAACACACAAATTACAGTCAACTCCAACCCAGCCAATTGCCACCTCATGAGTCTACTCTTGATCATCAGTGAAGTGATGGAAGGTGACGCCAACAGTGCTGTCAAGTGGTATTTATCAAGTTATAATCTGCTCACTTACATCCAAATTGGGTTTTGTCAGGTTCACTCAGCTCCCGACCTCATTTACAGCCTTATTTCAAACATGACCAAAAGAGCTGACTTCCAGACGTGAGGTGAGAGCATCTGCCCTTGACTTCCAGGCCACAGTGTGGCATCAAAGGACATAAGCAAAACTACAGACAATGAGATAAGGGAGAAAGCACTTAGCTGATGTGAGTTGTACCTAGCACAACAAAAGGTGACTGTGGTTGTTGAAGGTCAGTCGTCTTAGTGTCAGGACTTTCCTGCAGGAGCTCTTCGGGGTAGAGTCCCAGCGTGAGCCATCTTCGAGTGCTTCATCAATCATAAGGTCAGAAGTGGGGATGTTCGTTGAGGATTACACAATGTTCAGCACCATTGTCTCCTCAGATACTGAAAATATTTTTGTACAAACGCAGAAGACTTGGACAATATCCAGGCTTGGGTTCACTAGTTGCACCACACAAGTGTTATCCCCAATAAGAGAGAATCTGACGATCAACCTTTGACATTTAATGGCACTGCTATTGCTGAGTCCCCCAATATTCACATCCCATGAAATACCATTGACAATATTTTGGGTCTACCTACAGCAAATGGACTGCAGTGGTTCAAGAAGTCCACTCGCCACCACTTTGTCAAAGTCATCTCGTGATGGGCACTAAATGTTGGCCAAGCCAGCAATGCCTACATCCCCTGAATGAATTCTTAAAAATGTTGACATGTGAAATGATCATTTTTAACATAGATTTTACTTCAGTTTCACAAATAGGAAGTTTTTTTTTATCTTTTTCATACTTCTGATAGCTGATCTGCATTCCCCTAGTAACTTAAAGGCATTGAGACTCTGAATGTACAGAGTAAAAATGACCACAAAGTAACATAAAAGATACTGAGTTCCCGCAGAATACACGGACTTGAAATCTCTTAAAGGGTCCTGACTTGGATGTTACAATACTCATATTTTGAATGCATAGAAGGCCTGGGTAATCTTTCTGAACAATTAGGATAAAAATAATAATATGCTAAAATGAAAAGAATGCTCAGAGAACAAGATTTGTTGTGAAATGCTAGCAGTTCTTTATTTTCAATAAATTATTAAATTTATTATAAAATGTAGGTTTTTTTTGTATTTTTGTTGGCTTGAAAAATATTAGAAAGACATTAGACATTGAAAGTCTCAGTAGATTTAATTTCTGCTTACACTCAAGGGTACTGTTGGAGTTCACAGACATAGCAAGCAGGCAGACTTTTACTCTTCAGGAAGAAAGAGGCGATTTTAATATTTGAACTATGTAGCATGGGTCCAGGAGAATATGTGGTCAAGCCATTCTACTTAATTCAAGTTTGTGATGGAACAAGTAAGGTAGCCTGCGTGTTTTAAATGATTAGTTAATTAAGTAGTCCCTCTGGCACTTTAACTGTTTATATATATATAACTTACTAAAGGGCCAGGCCATTGATATGTGGAGCCAATAAAAATAAAAAGAGAGAGCTTGAAGTTTGTGGAATAGAAAGAGTTATGCTTGGTTTCAGTATAAGATTTAAAACTGCACTAACAGAGTGTACTTAATAACATACGATAACTTGGTGTCAGGGCAAAACCTCTGACAGTGGTAGGACCATTGTGATTCGTACACAAGAAGTATTGCTTGCTCAGCTGACCGCATGTCATTTTCCTCCTTTTGAAAAATATCCTGCACACGTTGGCTAGTGTAGAGGGAGTCACTTGAGCTCTGATTGTAGGGAGCTTAGCTTATGATTAAATGTGAATGACATACTGCAACTGAAAGTTTTGCCGTTTCAATTATGAAGACAAAAAGGGAAAGAGAAATAAAAGTCTTCCTTGTGAAATCTAGATATGCCATGGCAATAAGTACTGCAAAAGGGGGTCCAAAGGTGGCAGAGGGGGCGGTAGGTAGGTAGCAGTGGCTTTTTAGAACATTTGTATCTGTCGTTAAGGTGAGTGAAGACTGAATCAGGGATGCAGAGAATTTTTTGAGTCCCAAGGAGCATTCTGTTCAGTTTTGCTGCCACTTCAAATGATGATGGCACTATCTAGGTTTCCACAAAATACAGAAGTCATGAGTGTTTTCTGGTTGGGGGAATGTATTTGCATAATTTGATCATGAGATAAGATGCACATCTATGAAATAGAATCTATTCTGTAGATAAAAGGATTCATGCTTGCCTTGAATGTCCTGAAGTGTTTCACAACTAATAAATTGCTTTTCAAGGGCAGTTAATGCTGTTAAATAAGCAGAAGTGGCAGCCAATCTGCACAGAGGGGAAGCACCATAGGTATAAGCAGTTGCAAAGCACGCCACGATTGTAAGTAAAATGATGGTAGCACTGTGTATTACAGACAACATTTTGACAACATTCAAATGGATTGCAATAAGTTGGAACAGGATGAGTTACAGCATGCAGCGTTTTATAGATGATAGCATACTTATGATGGGAAAGACAGAACATGTAGAAGCGACTAATTTAGAAACAAGCATATGTCTCTTGTATTAAATAATGGTTTCTGGCAGGCAATGACTTGTGATTTTCTTTTCCCCTTATGTTGCTGATTGTTTCTCTTTAAACATCTTATTTCTCTGTTCCCTCTCATGAGAATTTTCCTTCTGAAGTCGAGTTATTCAGCATGCAGGACCCATCAGTGGTCTTGCCAGTACTATGTTGCAGAGCATTTCAAACTGATCCAGATGCCTAAAGCATGCCTTCACTATTCCAGTTCTTGAATATTTCTGAAAGGTGAAAGTTGATGGCAAAGCTTATGGTGTTTCACTGATTAAGGCAAAAACTAGAAATAATCAAAACAGTTCATGAAATGGGGAAAAATAGGTGCTGATTAGTTAGCATAGAGACATTGATTTACCATGAAGGAATTAGCAGAGAACTATTGGCTCCCCAAGCTTCCATGAAATTCAAAAAAGGTGCAAGGATTCACCATATTTGTTTTATTTGCACAAAACCAATATTTGTATGTGTGTGAATGTGTATGCCATTTCTAACGAACGTATATGAATATTATAAGCTTGCTGATTATTTTAATTAATTGTTAGTGTACTTTTTGGCGCACTCATAATTAGTCATTATGTGCTGTCGGATTGTAGAATCATATGTAACAGTAGACATTTTGTTTTGAGCTTTTTAAGTGCCAAATAATTGATTATGGTTTATACTCTGCCTAATACGAACATTGAAAAAATAACATGCTATTTGATATGATCAGCCAGGTGCTGGACCAAACATTCCAAATTGCAACAGCACATAATTTCATACACAATGTTGCTGCATTGCAGTTGGCGAAATATTCTTTTTGCTTGATGGTAGCATCTATTTGTGGAAGATACCACTTCTATAGACATTGCACAACGACAATCACAGATAACAAGGTGTAGAGCTGGATGAACACAGCAGGCCAAGCAGCATCAGAGGAGCAGGAAGGCTGACGTTTCGGGCCTAGACCCTTCTTCAGAAATGGGGGAGGGGAAGGGGATTCTGAAATAAATAGGGAGAGAGGGGGAGGCAGATAGAAGAAGGATAAAGGAGAAGATAGGTGGAGAGAAGACAGACAGGTCAAAGAGGTGGGGGTGGAGCCAGTAAAGGTGAGTGTAGGTGGGGAGTTAGGGAATCACAAACAGCTATCATAACCTGTTGGTCAACTTTTTAGATACTTTACCTTTTTGCGATAATTTTGCTGCCTGTGAAATATTCTATACAGATACTTTGATCAGTTTATTACTCATAAAATGTGTTTACCTAGGTGCTCCTACTGTTTGAGACACAAAAAGGACAGCAGTTCAACCTTGTTTTTAATAAAACATTCACAAGTTAAAGAAAACAACTCTGACACAAATTAAGCGTTTCCCAAACTAGGCTGACTGCCTGAAAAACACATATAATATCCGCTCTGGTGAACTTGATTGGGCTGCTGGATACAATTCACTGATCTCTGTCTACAGGGCACTCAGGGTCTTCTTCGTATGTAGGTTGGTCCTGCATTGAGTCTTCACTGCAGGAATGGCCAGCAGATGTCCCTTCTTATCACTCTCTTCCTCAACCCTTCTGAATGTTGTCTGACTTCAGCCAATGGAGTCACAGGGCAGTGGTCACAACACCCAATGAAGGTAAGTCAGCCATCCTAGGTGTACCCATCCCCTTTCCATGATATGATTACACCATGGTGCCAAGAGATCTGGCTGAAACTGGAGAATACACAAACATTATATCTCTCTCTATTATTCTAGCCGAGTACTTCTTAATGCGTTGCAGGTCATAAAGACTCTCTCATTGTTCAACATGCAAAACAGGTTCTGGACTGATCCTTTGTCTGCTTCTGACTCATGGTAACCTTGGCCTCTTTGCATTCCATCAGGTCTTGTTTGCAGAAACTGTTTAGCTAATTTTATGTTGGGCCTAGTTGCTTTGGCCATGAGTTACTTTGCCACAATTTGGGATAGGCTAAACTGTTTGCTAGTTATGATGTGGAGATGTCCATGTTGTACTGGGGTGGACAAGGTGAGAAGTCATATCTATCTTCAGCTAGAGTTCCAAGTGGATGATCTATCTTGCCTCTTCCTAAGCAAGTCAGCAAAATGATGGAAGCGGTTTTCGACAGTGCCAGTAAGAGGTTCTTATAAATAAATAACTTACTCATTGAGGCTCATTTTGCCACCCAGGGCCACTCAACCCCTAACCTCATTACAGCCTCAGCTCAAACATGGACAAATGAGGTGAATTCAAGAAGTGAGGTGAGAGTGACTGCCTTTAACATCAAGGAAGCATTTGACCAAGTATGGCATCAAGGAACCCCAGAAAAGTTGGAATCAATGGGACTCAGGGGGAGTCATAGCTAGCACAAAGAAATATGGTTGTGGTTCTTGAAGTTTAATCATTATCTTAGCTCTACAGTATCTCTGCACAATGGTCAATACCATTTGTGACTCCTCAATATTGAAACAGTCCATATTTAAATGCGGTGAGACATGGATAACATTTGTCCTTGGGATGATAGGTGGAAAGTAAGTCTGAGCATACAAATACCAGGCAACGACCATCTCCAACAAAGGAGAATCTGACTATCATTCATTGATGGCATTACCATCACTGAATCCCCCACAATAAACATCCTAGGGGCTACAATTGACCAGAAACTGAACTGGATCAGACATAAAAATGCTGTGGCTACAAGAGCAGGATAGAGGATAGGAACTCTGCGGTGAGTAACTCCTGTATTTCTCATACTTGTGTACCATATACAAGCCTCAAGGCAGGAGTGTGAGGGAATCATCTCCATTTGTCTGAATAATGCAGGTTCAACAACGGTCAAGACGTTTGACACTATTCAGGACAAAGAAGCCTGCTCAATTGGCAACCATCAATCACGTCAACTTTCATTCAATGGTGGCAGTGTTTATCATTTTAGGATGCATTTTAGTAATTCACCCAGACTTTTCAGCAGCTCCCTCCAAACCATCAAATTCTATCACCTATAAGGATAATGGCTACAGATGAATGGGAACACCACAACTGTATGTTCCCATCCAAGTAATACTTCTGGGACAGCACAGTGGCTCAGTGGCTGGCACTACTGCCTTGGAGTGCTTGGGATCTACATTTGATTCCAACCTTCTCCCTGTGCCTGTATAGGTTTCCTCCAGGTACTCTAGTTTCCTCCCATTGTCCAAAGATGCGCAGTTTAGGTGAATTAGCTGTGCTAAATTGCCCAGGCTATGCAGCCTAGGTGGATTAGCCATGGGAAATGCAAGGTTGCAAACAGAGGGGCTGGGTGGGATGTTCTTCGGAGGCTTGGTCGAGACTCAATGGGTTGAATGGCCTGCTTCTGCACTGTATGGATTCTATGATTATCCTGACATAACTTTATTGCCGTTCTTTCACTGTCATTAGGTGAAAATTCTGAAATCCCCTTTCTGACAGTACCCACAGACTGCAGCAGTTCATGAAGGCAGCTTACTATTGTGTTCTGCAGGGTAATTAGTCAGGGGCAATAAATGTTGGCCTATCAAGTAATGCCCACACCCACAAACAAATAGAAAGAAGGCCAAAAACCAGGAGAAAAGGTATTATGATGCTTCTTATTTTGGTGTGTTTTCATACATCCTTTAACATATGTTTTCCACTAATTGAAAAAAAAACAGACTTCTTCTTGGTCATGTCCCGACACCACTGGCATGGTGCCAAATGTGCTTTTATGCGTGGAAGTCTGGGAAAGAAAAAGAAATGAATTTAGAAAATATGCATAAACTGATGAAAAGCTATCAGACAAATTACATGGGAATGAAAAAAAATTAGAAAACTAAATTGCAAGTGGCATAGATTGAATAACTGAGAGATCAGCTTCTTGATATGAGTGCAGTGGAGAGTGCAGTAAAGAACAAATAGCTTGGATATGATATGAGATAATGACAGTGTATAAATGGTGAAAGTATCCAATGTATTTTTTCTTCCTTGAATACTTTTGTTGCAGAAGATTGTGATATTTTTAACCTGACGGTTGAAAGAATAGGAGAAACAGTAATGTTTGTGTTAGTGATTCTTAATGAAAGGATCATAAAAATGTGCAAAGATATCCACTGACCAACAATATCAGCTGGACTGCATCCAAAAAATGTTCAGGAAGGAAGGTAGATATGAAACCCATAATCTGAGCATTTTCAAGCACATTGGGAACCAGACAGTCACAGATACCTAAAAATAGCTAGTATCCCCATTTAAAGATAGCAAAATAATTATGAAAAATAGAGGATGTTAGTTTCTGATATGAAACAAGATAAATAATTAAGGAAACAAAGACATTTCAAAGTATATGATCCTTAACCATTCAAGTTCAGACTATATTCTAATAAACTGTTTTCCACATTACGCAAGTGAAAAACCTTCTGCCCCCATCCTAACTTACTCCAAGTTCTGTTCATTTTACACCCTGAGTTCATTGACCTAAATCAGCTCCTGGTCTGGTAGAATTTCCATTTTAAAATTCTCATCCTTGATTCAAATCTCTACAAGGTGTTGTAACCTTTTAGCTATTTGCTCCCCTGAAACTGTCTGGAACCCCTGTACTCTTCCAATTCTTACCTCTTGTTCATTCCTGGTTTGAATTCAGAGAGATGATGGCCTGGTGGTATTTTTGCTGGGCTCTTAATCTAGGCACCCAAGTAATGTTCTTGGAATTATGCTTTCAAATCCCACCATAGCAGATGGTAGCATCAAATTTCTAAAAATCTGACCATGAATCCATGATCAATTATCAGAAAAACTCATTTCGTTCATTAATGTCCTTTAGGGAGGGAAATGGCCTTCCTTACTTGGCGTGGCATACATGTGACTCCAGGCCCACAGCAATGTGGTTAACTCTTACCTGCCCTCTGGGCAATTAGGAATGGGCAATACATGTTGATCTAGCCTGTGATGCCCACACCCTATGAATTAATGAAAAAAATTCACTTCATTATTGATAATTGTGTTTTTAGGTGCCAAGGCCCTAGCTTCTGAAAATCCTTGCCTAAACATTGCTACATCACTCTCCTTCTTAAAACCTCAGATCAACGTTTTGGTTATTTGCCCTAATATCTCCCATGTGGCTTGATGTGAATTTGTATTTGATAATGTTGCTGTGAAGCATATTGGGATATGTTATTACCATGAATGTACATCTTTTTGAGATAAAACAGATCAAGCTCTGGAAACATATCTAAGTAGCCTGAGGATCTAGCAGAATTGTTGCAAGCTGATAACATAGCGGATGTTAGATATGCAGGTATTTTTAGCAACCATTTTGAAATGATCTCTTACAGACTATTTTGGTAAAAGTGAATGCAGGATATTGTAAAGCTGATTTAAAAATGGGTTAAATTACAGGACATAAACAATAGTAATTATTGCTTATGATTATATTTAGACATTTGTGATTTAAACAGTGCCTTGAAGTCAGTCCTTGAACCTCTGCTGCCAATGATATTAAGAAGTGATCTTGACAGCCTTATTAAAAGATGAACATTTAGATTTAGAAATGACATGAGATTGTGTCAGAAAGTAGCAAAATAAGAACGAAATTCTGCTAGATTTGTGCAATTGTTCTGGCAGAGAATGTAGGCATGAATCTCACTGTATTTTCAGTTTAACATACTGTTAAAATTAAAAGATGAAAAAAAAGTCCTGTAATATTTCAAGCAGTTAGGAAACCAGTTGCAAATTTCAAAACACAACAAAGGTGCATTGGGGAAAATGCACCACAATGTGACTTTTCTCTTCACTTGTTGAACATGGGCGTCACTGGCTGGCCAGCATTTATTGCCCATCTGTGGTTGCCCTTAAGAAGTTGTTGGTGAGCTGCCTTCTTGAAGAGATATTAGGACAAGGGCAGAAAGGCCCTGGATGTGCTGAAGTTTACAACAAGTCGAGGGTAGGCACTATTTGTTGATTCACACCACATACACATAGGTACTCCTTTTAACAGGTGAATTATCATCAACCAAAATTCCTGTTAAGGATGTTACATGCAGAAAAATACCACAAATAGTGGTGAGTGAGTTGTTATTTCTCATAAGAAATTATGTAAATAGTGCAGCGCAAATTATTCAGCAAAATAATTCAATATTTAACATATTTTGAAATTGCATTGCACTTAATTGAAAGACATAATACCTATATTTACAGGTAATAAAATGAGTACACATATCTCTGGACGTTATTAATTACTGAAGAAATGTTCCGTCCATGTTAGTACATGTGAGTAAAAGAAAAGAACAAATATGAAATTAAGAAAGTTTAGTCAAATCTAGCAATTATTTTTCTTTTCTCCACAGAGCTGGAGCTTTAAGAAATTACTTCAGAAATGAAATATTTCGTACTGGATCAAATGACAGCTTGAAAATAAAGCAAATGTTTTTAATGAACTGGATTTGAGATGTTATTATGCAATTCTAGAATAGATGGGACTTGAACCAATGCTTTAGTAACTACAACGACAGGGACACTGCTACTGTGCCACAAGAGCCTTGCAACTTAAGAAGCACTTGTGAATGTCTGATTAAGAATGTGCCCAAGGGTTATATGGAGAATTAGGTACTATCACGATATGTGTACGAGAGAGTTTCTGAACCTTTGGAATCTTTAAAATGCGTGAAAAGGGTTGTAATTATTCTATCTTGAAGATTTCTTATTGAAATCCTAGTGATATTGGAATTCCATTTGATTCATCATTGGAGTTCACGGCACTTTGGGTAACCTTCAGTCAGGGGCTGAAGTGGGTAGAAGTTACTGATTACAGTAGATTGCTTATGCCTGGGAAAGGAACACAAAGCCTTTCCTCTCTGAATCACTTGGGTCTGAAAATTAATGTGACCAGCATGGAATGTACCTGGCTGAGACAATGCCACTCACCTTGTCAAAGTGTGCTGGGAGTGGGGCTGTCTTGTTTAACCTCAGTTTTTAACCAATATTATTTACTCCATGTGATGTCAAGAAGCAGCAATTGGGTTTGGTCCCTTAGGATATTCCAGCATTGTGGTAAAGACCTCTGCTTTTGAACTAACCATACCATTCCCCAAGTATTTCAGAATAGTTACAATGCTGTCAACTGGTTGAGCTGTCTTTATTGATAGAACCCTCAGTTCATCAAGCTCCAAGCTCCAACATAGCACCAACACAGTAGATTGTGTTTGGGCTCATCGGACCCTGTCAGCTCCAAGCCAGCGATGTTGTTTTCTCAATGTGCTTTTCATCTTTTTTCTTTTCTACTTCCTTTCTTCTTCATCTTTGAGGCCAGAGCAGTGTGGGCAGGGCGATGACTACAACATTGGCAGCATAGACTAGATCTCCTGGCAACAAATGTGGCGGTGGCAGTCCCCTGAGCCTGGACTCGGAGCTGATAAGCCTGGAACCTGGACTCTTGGCTGCAGTGGTGCCCAGAGTGGACTCTTGGTGGTGGCAGTGACCAGAGCCAGGGTTCTTGGTGGTGGCGGTACCTGGAACAGGGTCTCCTGGTGGGGTCAGTGAGGCAGCAGCAGCAGCAGAGCTGGGGTCTTCTGGGGCATTGGCATCGCCTTTGCTCTTCCCAGACTGGGACTTCTTGAGGACTGGAACCCATGCAGGCACCATGAAAAAACCCTGGAGCCATGCTTGAGATCCAATTTAAACAGAAGATGAACTCTTATTTAAATAATTTCTTTTTATCCTTATTGTAGCTCAAAATGACACCCAATTGTGGTGACAAATCACTTTTCACTGTATCTTCAAGACATATGCTTACTTATTGTCTGACTCTTGGAAAATCCAACAAACACTTTATTTGGTATTTACTAATCTTTGTAATCCATTTCTAGTGCAGGTTATTCCATTTATCCTTGCATTGAAAAGGACATTGGATGATTATTTAAATAATAAAAATGATGTGCAAGGTTATGGGGAAAAAGTAAGAGACTGGCACTAGGTCATGGTGCTCTATTGATGAGTCAATACAGGCATGATGGGCCAAATGGCCTCTTTCTGCACCACAGCACTTCTGTGATTGTGTGATTCTTGACAAGAGTCTTAATACCATGTGACTGCTTGGACGTCATGTTATTAACATATGCATTAACTTTATGCTATAATATCTATCCAACATGTGGAAAATTATCAAGCTTTGTCCTGTCTATAGAATAACAAGACAAACTGAACCTAGCCAAGTTATTACACCACCCATCTTTTATTATATTTGTTCATGAGATGTGAGCTTCATTGGTTTCGCATTTATTGTCCATCCCTGATTGCCCTGAAGAAACTGGCCATGAGCTGCCTTCTTGAATCATTGTACTCCCTGGGGTGTGTGTAGATTTATCAAAGAATCCCTACAGTGTGGAAACAGGCCCTTTGGCCCAACATGTCCACACCAATCCACAGAGCATCCCACCCAGACCCATCCCCCTATAACCCACCTAATCTACACATCCCTGAACACTACGGGCAATTTAGCACAGCCACCTAGCCTGCACATCTTTGGACTGTGGGAGGAAACCGAAGTAACCAGAGGAAACCCACGCAGACACTGGGAGAATGTGCAAACTCCACACAGACAGTCACCTGAGGATAGAAACATATGCGGGTCCCTGGTGCTGTGAAGCAGCAGTGCTAACCACTGAGCCACCATACAGCCCAAGTGAGATTGGCTTTTGTCTACATATAATGCTGTTAGGAAGGGAATTCCAAGATTTTGATCCAGTAACAGCGAAGAAATATGATATTGTTCCAAGTCAGGATGTTGTATGGCTTGTACGGAAACCGGCAGGTAATGGTCTTCTCATGCGTCTGCAGACTTTGTCTTTGTAGCCGGTATAGATTATAGGTTTGGAAGCTGCTGTTGGAGGAACTTTGATAAGTTAATGCAGCATGTCTTTTCACGTTACACTCTGTTGCCATCGTGCATCAGTGGTGAAGGGAGTGAATATTGAAGATGGTAATTAAGGTGCCATGCAAGTGGGATGCTTTGTTCTTGAAATGATTTGAACATTTTGCTCATTGCTGAAGCTGAATCCATTCAGTCAAGTGGAGATTATTCCACTTGTAGATGGTGGACAGGCATTAAGGAGACAGGAGGTGAGGTACTTGCTGTGAATTCCTAATCTCTGACCCTTTCTTGTAGACACAGTATTTATTTGTCTAGTCTAGTTCTGTTTCAAGTCAATGGTAATCCCCAGGGTATTGACAGTGGGTAGTCAATGATAGCAATTGCATTGATGCCAAGAGGCTATGCTTAGATTCTCTAGCATTTGAGAAGATTATTGACTGGCACTTGTGTAATGCAAATGTTACTTGCTACATACAATCTCAAACCTGGATTTTGTCCAGGTCTTGTTGCATTTAGAAATGGACTATGTCAGTATCTGCGGAGATGTGAATGATTCTTTAAATTGTGTAATCATCAACAAACATCATCACTTCTGACCTTATGATGAAGGGAAAGTCATCAATGAAGCAGCTGGTTCATGGTTGTACTCAGACATTACCTCGAAGTGATTTCCATTGACTCTGTTTATACTAGGGCTCCTTGATGCTATACTTGCTCAAATGTGGCCAGGTACTTAAGATCACCTCACTTCTGGAGTTTAAATACTTTGCTGATGTTTGTCCATAGCTGTAATGTAATCAGTAGTTGAGTGGCACTGGTGGAATCCAAACTGAGCATCAGTAAGCCCTTCAATCACTTTGCTGATGTTAGTGAGTAGACTGATAGAATGGTAAATTAGCCATGTTAGATTTATCAAGTTTTTATTTGCACAAGACCTATCTGGGCAAGTTTCCATATTTTTGGGTGGTTGCCAGTGTTGTAGCTGTATTCAAACAGTTAGAATGGAGGTGCACATGTTCAGCAGAATCGGTTTTCAGTACTATTGCCAGAGTGTTGTCAGGGCCTATAGCCTTTGCTATTTCTAAAGCCTTCAACATTTCTTGATAATACGTGGAGTTGGCTGAAGTCTGACATCCATTGTGCTGGGGATCTCTGTAGAAGGCTGAGATGGATATTTGGAACTTCTGACTGAAGAGTGTTGCAAAAACTTCAGCCTCATTTTTTTACTCTGATGTGCTTGACTCCCCTATTATTGAGACTGGGGATACTTCTGGAGCCTTATCCTCCTCTTAGTTATTTAAAATATAACGAAGAATTATAACTGGATGTGGCAGGACTGTAAAACTCAGATCTGATCTATTAATTGTGGGATTGCTTATTTTTGTCTATTGCATACTATTTCTCTTGTTTGGCACACAAGTGATCCTATGTTGTAGCTTCACCAAGTTGACACCTCATTTTTAGGTAAGCCTGGTGTTGGTGATATTTGAGTGGAGGATATGATGGGCCATGCGGCTACAGATTGTGGTTGAATGCATTTCTGTTGTTGTTGATGGCCCATGGTGCCTCATGGATTCCTAATCTTGCATTGTTAGATAGACTGTCCCATTTAACAAGGCATTAGTGCCACACAACACAATGGAGTCTATCCTGAATGTGAAGGCAAAACTTTGTCTCTGCAATGACTGTGAGTTAATCACTCCTACCATTACTGACATGGATAGACCCAGCTGCGAGAGGTAGATTGGTGAGCATGAGGTCAAATAGGTTTTTCCCTCTTGTTTGTTCTTTCACCTGCAGATGCAACCAGGCAACTATGTCCTTTAGACATGTCGGCTTGGTCTGTAGAGTTGTTACAGAGCCACTCTTGATGAAGGACATTAAGGTTCACCATGCTCAGGAAATGGTGTTTTACATGAAGAAGTACTGATTTATCACTTGAGGGAGGGATGGAGATGGTCAATTGCAGGAAGTCTCCTTGCCCATGTTTGATTTGATGACATCAGGTTTGGATTCCATGTTAAGACCCCCAAGGCAATTCTGTCTAATCTGTATACCACTACCTGGCTATCTCTGGTGACTGTGGTGTCTTAGGCATTGCCTGTATGGTATGATTCCATAAGTATGATTATGTCAGGGTGGTGCTTGAATAGTTTGTGGGACAGCTTTCCCAATTTCGACCCAAATCCCACAAAATTGGTAAGGAGGACTTTGTCAGGTGCCAGGGCTGGGGTGGCCTTGTCATTTCTGGTGCCTTGGTTGCTGCTGAGTCACCCTATTCAGTTTAAATCTTTTTGTTAGATTTTGTAGTGGTTTTGATTCAACTGAATGGCTTAGTAGGCCATTTCAAAGGACAGTTAAGTGTCTTAGATGTTTAGATTGAGTTCAGCAAGGACTATTTGATTTAAGAAAATATTATAGCCTTGATCCAAAGATGGCCAAAAGAGCAGAATTCTACAAACAGGGTGAAAGTGACTGACTTTGACATCAAAGACAGCTTTTGGATGAGACTGGCATTAAGGAGCCAGAACAAAACTAAAGTCATTTGAAAACATTGAGAAAATACTCCATGATTTGGAGTTATACAGAGCACACGGGAGATGATTATGAATGTTGGAGGACAATCATATCAAACCAAAGCCCCCTCTGCAGGGGGTCCTCAAAGCAGTGTCCACAACCCAATTATTTTTCGCTGCTTTATCAATGATCTTCCCTCCAACATTAGATCAGAAATGAGATTGTTTGCTGATGATTATACATTGCTCAGTAACATGTGCTGCTCCCCAGATATTGAAACAGTGGGTGCCTGCATACAGCAAGACATGGAGAACACTAGTGACTAGTAACATTTGCATTACACAATTGTCAGGAAATGATGACCATCAGCAAGAGAAAGTATAACCATATTCACTGGTATCATTGAATCTTGGAGTCACCATTAGTCAGAAACATAATTGGACCAGCCATATAGATCCTATGATTACAAGAGCAGATCAGAGTTTGGAAATTCTGCAACCAGAGGTTGTGACACATAGGATGTCAACAACATGGATGGATGGATGGATGGAATCAGGGATATAGCACTGCAGTCAGAATTTAGGAAGATAGGTACAAAATTAACAAAATGCAGCAATGACCATTTTATTCCCAGTAACTTGCATAATGTTACCGGGAGCAAACTGGGCATTGCTGTCCAGTAAAATACAAGAACTGGAGAACTGCAGATGTTACCATTGTATGCAAAAATGGTGGAAATTAAACCCAATATCTATAGGACAGTTAGTTTAATTCAGTGCTCGATAAGTTTTTAGAAATAATTTTCCTCTTCAGTTCACGGTCCAAAGACACATTTGATCCATAGTTCTACAATCTCCACCTTTGGTAGGGGAAGGAGCTACATTCCAAATCCACCCCAGCCGGATCAGGGATTGAACTCAGTGCTTTTGGCACTTGCCTGGCATACCCTAGCCATGGAATCATCTGAAACAACTAAACCACAGTACCAGGTTACTGTGGCAATATTCATGTTTATATACATGGTGTAGCTGGAAGCTGTGGAAATTGACGGTTGAGGATCCAGTTTCTTTCCAACACATCGCTAACTAACAATCATTCCTGCTCTTACAAGCTGCCATTAATGCACGTTGGAAAGATTTACTTCATTAGACTCAGAATTCATATTCCACCATCTGCCATGGCGTGGTTCAAACCTAGGTCCCCAGAACATTCTCTGAGTCCTTAGATGAACAGTCCAGCAATAATATCACTAGGCCGTTGCCTGGGAAGTGGGGGCAGTGAGCAGATTGCTGGGATTTCTGCCAGCACAGTACCAGGATTTGGGGAATGTGTCTCCTGATTTCAGAGGTTACCAATTGAGTTTGGTGGGGGCTGTTGCCTGCTGGAAGTAGAGAATGACGGAGTAGATTGCACAGTTGTATGGGAAAAGGCTGAAAAGGGTGGAATGGGAGCAGGAGGATGCTGAATGGAGTGGCAGATTAAGGAGAAACCTGAAAAATCAAGGGTGGAAAGAAGAGACTGCTAAGACTGGGAGAAAGGACAAAGCTGCAAGGGGAATGAAGAGGTGGAGGAGGCTGCATATGGAAAGAGGTAACTGCAAAGTGGTAGGAGCAAGGAGGAGGAGGCTGGAAATGAGGGAGAACAGTTTAAAACCTGTCAATAATTAAGTATTCTGTTACTTGAGAGCCAGGAAAACATAAAATCTCTTAGGTAATGAATTCCTCCAAAATGAATGTGGAATCTGTAACTCAAGGCTTCATAAGATCAGAAGCTACTGCTTGGGGGGAAACATAGTGGATGCTATTGTGACCAGCTCTGTCAATTGTTAAATGTATATCTGAGATTAAGAGATGAGATGTAGTAAACAGGGCGGTACCTGCCTGGATGAAATGAACCAAATTTCTGTATGTGCAATGGGGAAATGCATCAGCTATGACCTCAACATTCTACAGAAGATGTATCTAAAAAAATTTTTTTTGTGTCTTGTACTAATCTATCTACAGTTGTGTCTTGGAAGTTAATGCTATCCTTGTGTGCTGTGGCTTTAGGTTTAATGGAGACTTGGTAATTGATAAACTCTTCTAATGCTGCTTCTGGTTAAGTCCAAATACCCCATATGTTTAGTCAAACATAGAAGATTTACATCACATAATAAATGAATTAGTGAGAATGTAAAAGGAGTGCTCTAAAAAGCAAAAAGGAGCCTCCAAATTTTATAAAGTAGCCCTTGAAAAAATCTCAAGAGTCCATAAAAAACTATTGTTTGACATAGGGCAAATTTCAAAGAAGTGGAGCTGGTTACAGCATATAAATAACCAAGTGGCATGGTGATTGCAGCACCAGGGATGCAAGTTTTGATTCCACCCTCAGGCAACTGTCTGTGTGGAGTTTGTGCATTGTTTGTATGGGTTTCCTCCAGGTGCTCCAGTTTCCTTCCACAGTCCAAAGATGTGCAGGTTAGGTGGATTAGTCATGGGAAATGTGGGGTTACAGACATAGATTTGCAGCCGAGTTGGGGCGTGGTCGCGTCTGGGTGGGATGCTGTTCGGAGGATCAGTGTGGACTTGATGTGCTCAATGACTTGCTTCTACACTGTTGGGATTCTATGAAGTTGTGTGCAATTGTCTGATAAAACCATACTTTTAAAGTATATCATACTGATAATTGAGCTTCTGATGGACTTTATAGATGGAGGCATTGAGTGCAAAAATGACTACATTTTGCTGAATTGATATAAAATAGTTGAATCCTAGCTATCTAAATCTGAACATCATAATGGGGACTTTGTAGATGGCTCAGAAGAGATTTACTAGAATGGCTGTATGGATGAGGCATACAGAGAAGTTAAGTTTGCTCTCCTAAAAGTCATGAAGTCTGATGGAATTTGATGGAGATGTATGATGTTAAGCAGGGCGGGCTGGGGTGGGGTGTGGGGTGGAGCGGGGTAGTTAAGATAAAATAAATAGAAATTGTTTCCAATGTCTCAAGGGTCAATAATCAAATGACTCAGATTTAAACCGATTACCAAAAGGACCACAGTAAAAGCATTAACACAAAAGGGCAGCGTGGTGGCTCAGTAGTTAGCACTACTACCTCATGATACCAGGGACTGAAGTTCAATTCCACCCTTGGGTGACTGTGGGGAGTTTGCACATTCACCTCATGTCTGTGTAGGTTTCCTCCAGATAATCTGATTTCTTCCCCCAGAGTAAAGATGTGCAGGTTAGGTGAATTGGCCATGCTAAATTGCTCATAGTGTCCAGGGATGTGTAGGTTAGGTGGATTAGCTTTGGCAAATGCAGGGTTACAGGGATAGGGTGAGGTTGGTGTGTCAACCAGACTTATTGGGCTGAATGGCCTTTCCCCACACTGCAGGGACTCTCATCTACAACAAACATTGGAACATGCTCCTTCCGTGAGTCTGAGGAGGATAAGAATTGAAACTGGTGTTCAACTTCAAATTATTCAAGAGAAGTTAAATAAACAGATGGAGGAAAAGGAAAGCAGAAGAACAGGAGGGGGCAGTGGTAGGACTGACTCAATTTATCTTCAAAAGGACTGTATGGCCTCCTTCTGTTTTTCACTATTGTATTGGTCTCAAAACTCAGGGTACTCAAGAAAAGCTAATGATGGCCCTAATGTGGTGGGGGAGGGGAGACATAAGGAGCTTGAAAACAAGAGAAGCAATCAGGAATAGTGATTTTTCTTCCTGACCCTGATGAAAGGTTGTTTTCATAGTGGAGAGAGGTTTTGAGTTGAATACCTCTGAGATTGCATTTAAGACTGCTGGTCCTCTCCTTTTCATTAATTCATTCATAAAATATGGGCCAACATTTATTGCCTATCCTTAGTTTCCTTTGGGAAAGTGCTGGTGAGTTGCTTTCTAGAACTGTTGCAGCCTATTTGCTTTAGGTACACCCATAGTATCTTTAGGGAAGGAGTACCAGGGTTTTGACGCATTGAATCTGAAGGAACAGTGATATATTTCCAAGTCAGGATGTTAAATGGCTTGGAGAGGAACTTACACATTGTAGTGTTCCCATGTAACTGCTGCTCTTGTCCTTCTAAGTTGTTGTGGTAGGAGGTGAGTCTGGGAGCTTTTGTGTATTTCCACAGTGCATGTTATAGATGGTACATGCCATTGCTACTGGGCATTGGTGGTCAAGGGAGTGAATGTTTGTAGATGTGGTGCCAATCAAGTGCTTTGTCTTAGATGGTGTCAAACTTCTGGGTTGTTGTTAGTACTGCATTTATCCTGAAAGGTGGAGAGTTACACTCCTGATGATTTGTGCCTTTTAGATGATGGATAGGCTTTAGACAGACAGGAGAGGTGATGACCTAGTGGTATTATCACTGGACTGTCAATCCAGACACTCAGATAACATTCTGGAGACCTGGGTTCGAATCCTGCAATGGCAGACGGTGGAATTTGAATTCAATAAATGTCTGGCATTAAGAATCTAATGATGACTGTGAATCCATTGTTGATTGTCGGGTTCATGAATGCCCTTTAGGGAAGGAAACTGCCATCCTTGTCTGGCCTACATGTGACTCCAGACCCACAGCAATGTGGTTGACCCTTAACTGCCTTTGGGCAATAAATACTGCCTAGCCAGCAATGAGCTCATTCCATGAATGAATAAAAAGATAAGTTACTACAGGGTCCCTATCTTGCTCTTACAGATGCAGTATGTATATGTGTAGTCCAGTTCAGTTTCTAGTTGGTTATAATCTCCAGGATGTTGATCGTGGGCGATTCAGTGATGGTAATGCCATTGAATGTAAAACAGTAATGTTTAGATTCTATTTTGTTGGCAGTTGTGTGGCATGAATATTACTTGCCACTTGTCAGCCCAAACTTGGATATTGCCTAGGTCTTGCTGCATTTGGACAAAGACTGCTTTAGTATCAGAAGAATGGTGCTGAACACTGCAATCATCAGTAAACATCTCCACTTCTGATGGAGGGAAGGCTATTGATAAAGCAGCTATAGACTGTTGGGCCCAGGGCACTACATTGATGAGTTCCTGCAGAGATGCTCTGGAGCTATGATGACTGATCTCCGACAACGAAAATTCCTCTACTCTAGCTATGAATTTTGCCCATAGAGAACTTTCCCCCGACTCCCATTGACACTAGTTTTGCTAAAGCTCTTTGCTGCCACACTTGGTTAAATGTGGCTTTGATGTCAGGGGTAGTCACTTTCACATCACCTCTGGAATTTAGCTCTTTTTTCCATGTTTGAACAAAGGCTGTAATGCAGTAAGGAGCTGAGTGGCCCTGGCAGGACCCAAACTGAGTATCAGTGATCAGGGTATTGATAAACAACTGCTGCTTGCTAGCTTGGTTGATGACACTTTCCATCACTTTACTGATATAAGGTAATTAACTATACTTCGGTACATGAAGCATGATTTCAATCTTTTCAGATAAACCAAAGCTTGGCAACATTGTAAACTATATGGAGAATGGTGTCGAGCTTTAAATAAAAAGAACGTAGAAAAGTCAGTTGGAATGGAGAGAGCAGTGCAGATAAACTTTAATACAAAGAAGTGTGAAGTGGTTCATTTTATTGGGAAGAATATAGAGAGACAAGGTGAAATAAAGGATACAATTCTAAAGGGTATGGAGGAGAAAAGGAAACTAGGGCTATATGTGCACAAAATATTGAATGTGATGGACAAGTTGAGAGAACATTTGATAAAGGGTATGGCATCCTGTCTTTAGGGACACAGTATGAAAAGAAGAAAATTTATATACACTTGGATTACATAATAGTTTTGCCTCAACCGAAGCATTGCATCAATTTCAGAGCACCATACTGTAAGAATGATATGAAAGCATAAGAGACGGCATTGTTAAGATTCAAGAGAATGCATTCAGGATGAAGTACTTTAGTCTTTGGAAATAGATAATGGAAGGCATCCTTGAACAAGAGATTTGGAACTTCTAAGCTTCATTCTTCCCATTTCATTGGGCGCTCAAGTTGAATTATCTTCTCTGGAGGAATAACTTCAATTTTTCCTTCAAAGGACATCATCTTTGG
The DNA here is from genome assembly GCF_021869965.1 of Rhincodon typus. NCBI lineage: Eukaryota > Metazoa > Chordata > Chondrichthyes > Orectolobiformes > Rhincodontidae > Rhincodon > Rhincodon typus. The sequence goes on from NC_063336.1 coordinate 53,737,009, forward strand.
GTCACCATCTTGAGCCACTTTCCATAGGTCGGCAAAGCAAATGATGTTACGTGAAACACTGGTGTCTGTCTGACACTCACTTGCGCTTGATTCTCAGTTGCAGTCACCACTCTAACAGTCACAAATCATTTATCACCTTTAGACCTAACAATTTCACTGTTATATGGCTCAGTGTGACATCTCTCCAACAGTCATTATTATAGGCCTGTCTTGCCTCTTTCTTGCTCAACAGTTCCACACAAAGCATTTCAACTTCTTACAGTTGATTTCTGTTTTCTCCTTGTCATTCACGCTTCTCATTTCTTTCGTGTGATGTCTTCCATGATAGTCACATCCTGTCCTCTGGTCTGGATCTTTCTGCCAGGCCTTCTGCAAATATTCCTTCCTTTCAATATGTTGTTCTTATTCAGCCTGGAACATCTCTCAGTATATTGCAAAGCCTTGCATATTCTCTGATCAGTAAGCTCTTGCAGAGGCAATTAACTAAAACATATGTAATCTTGAAGGGTCTTGACAGGGTAGATGTGGTGAGGATGTTTCTGGCAAAATCTAGAACGAGGGATCACCGTTTAAAAATCAGCGATCCCACCTTTTAAACATAGACAAAACAAAAAAAATTCTGAGGGTTGTGAGTCTTTGGAATTCTGTTCATGAAAAGATGATGGTAGCAAAGTCTTTGTTTATTTTAGAGGCAGAGGTAGATTATTGTTAGGCAAGAGGTTGAAAGGTTATTGGAGTAGGTGGGAATTCAAATTTGATGTTACAATCATAATTTTGTTTCTCTATGATGAAAAGCAATGCAAGTCCGAGGCCAGCAGCCTCCAAATGAACAGTAAAGACTCTGTTTGCTCACAAATTAAATAGCCACAATGTTTTTGAATGGAGGAACTAAATCAATGGGGCTGAATGGCCTATCCTGCACTACTTTGTATGTACTTATGTTTGTATTTTACCCGAGATTCCTAGACAGTTTACAATTGGCCGACAGACTGATAATAGGCCAATCCCCGGACTCTTGTCAGAACAAGTGCCTGACTGACTGTGGCCAATCTCATGGAGTGGAATTGTGCTAGCTCATTGACAGAGTGTTACAATACTCCCTGACTGACTTTAGTCTCCCTTCACTCCACTACGGACTGCTTCCCTTTGACTTTCACATGTGGTCATTTGCTTGAAGTACACAGTGTGTTTGCTGCATAAACTGTTAACACATGCTGCAGGTGTGACACTGATGTAGCATAGTATTGCACAACATCGCATCCATCCTCTTGACTGTTTAGCGCTCTCACTGGAGCAGGCTGCCTCTCTTCCTTCTGTGCTAAAATGCCATACAAGCCTCAGAGACCAGCAGCCTGTAACTGAGCAGTAAAGATGCTGTGTGCTAAAAAAAAATTCTGTCCACGAGCAGTGAGTGTGCACTAGGAAAGCATTATAAATTATATGGAGGCTAGCAGCCTCAAAGTAAGTGTCAGTGCTAAGAAAGCAAAGACTCATAAGGTGCATCTAGTCTAGATAGAAGCATGTTTGTCTTTGCATGCAAAGCACCCTGGCAGAAACATGCAAGTCCTGGATGTCCCTGAGCTCCAAAGTAAAGATTTGAAGGGATGAAATGGTTTGAAAGCTGGACTAAGAGCAGGTGTAATGATCTGGTGAGACTGATGGTTTGTCAATGTTGACTTATGTGGACAAAGGGTTGGGGATCTCAAAGGCAATGATCTCAGGATGCCACATGGCAGTTAGAGTAGAATTAGCAGGATATTTGAGATGAACATGTGATTGAAGAGAAGGTGTGAAGGGAAGTTTTCAGATTCCTGCAACATTGGGACTGGTTCTGGGGGATGTTGGACAGGTACAAACTGGTCAGTTTACAGCTGGGAAGGACCCGGACTGATGCCCTAAGGGAAGTATTTGATCGAGTGGTTAGGGTGGTTTTAAACTGAAATAACAGGGATTTGGGAACCTCTGCAAGGAGTTAGAGGAAGAGGAACCAAGGATCAGAACAAAAAAAAACAGGAAGGGGAATAAGAAACGTAATAGGCAGAGAAATTAAAGATTAAACAGTGCCAGAGTGAAAAATAATGGGAATGTGACAAGTAATGTGAAAAAGATAAGCCTTATTGCAAGAAGCATTCACAGTAAAGTGTATGAGTTAATCACACAAACAGATAGGACATAGGTCGGGATTATATAGACATGACTGGAGGGTGAACACGGATGTGAACTGATTACAGGTAGTTCTATAATGTGATAGTTGCATTCTTGTGTGATCTTGTGCTATAGAAAATTGTGTTATTGGAAAATCGCAAAAGAAAAATCAACATACTTGTACAGCAGAAAGTTTGTGTTATCCAAACAATGTCCACTATTCATCACTTGCATTACAGCCAATTGTATCTGGTATATTTAGTATTTAGGAAGAACAGACAAAAAAAGAAGATGGTGTAGTTGCATTGCAGTTTAAAAAGGAAAGGAACACCATAGCAAAGAAGGAATTAGCTCTGACAATGTTCAAGCTGTATGGTTTGATCTGAGAAACACCAAGGGGCAAAAATCATTAGTGGTAGTTGCATATAGACCCCCAAACTGTAGGGGTGTTATTGGGAATGGCATGAAACTGGAAATAAAGGAACATCTGCAATTATGGGTGACTTTAATCTGTGTATGGATTGGGCAAATCAAATTAGAGTTGGAATTTCTGGAATGTATAGTTTTCTGGACTAGTGTATTGAGGAATCAACTGGTGAACAGACTATCCTAGACTGGAAATTGTGTAATGAGAAAGGAATAATTGGCAATCTAGTTGTGCAAAGCCCCTTGCAAATGTGCAACCATAATATGATTATCAAGATGGAGAGTGATGTTGTTCATTCTGAAACTAGAGTCCTGAATCTCAAAGGAGGAAGTTATGATGGTATGAGACGAGTCAGCTTTGTTAAATTGGGAAACGTTACTTAAAAAATGATTGTGAAAAGGCAAATGGCAAATAGTCAAAGAGCATATGGGTGAATTGCAACAATCGTTTGTTCTTCTGAAACAACAACAGGTCTGGTAGCATCTATATGGAGAGAAAGCAGAATTAACATTTCAGAACTAGTGACGATTTTTCAGAATTGTGCATTACTGTCTGATATAAAATTAAAATGAGAAAGGTGGCCAGAACATGGCTTACAAGGGACATTAGTACATTAGATCCAAGGAAAAGGCATAAATGGATCAGAGAAAAACAACAGTGGATGTTTATTTGGACCTTAAGGCGGCTTTTGGCAAGGTCTCATATAAGAGATTAGTGGGTAAAATTAAAAGTACACAGGTTTTGGGGTCATGTATTGAAATGAATAAAAAAATTGGTTGGCAAACAGAAAGTGAAAAGTAGCAAAAATATGTGTCTTTTTCCTAATGGCAGGCAGTGACTAGTGAGGCACTGTAGTGCCAGGACGTCAACTATTCCCATATATTATGGATTTGGATGACGAAACTAAACATATTTCCAAATTTACAGATGACATAAAACTGGATGGGAGGGTGAGCTGTGAGGGGAATTCAAAGATGCTTTTAATGTTATTTGGACAAGCTGAATGAGTGAGCAAATGTATGGCAGATGCAGGATAACATGTATAAAAGTTATGTTACCCACTTTGAGCACAAAAACAGGAATACCAGTTTGTATCTGGCTATGAATTGAAAGAAGGGAATGTATAACAAGATCTGGGTATCTTCATACAACAGTCGCTGAAGCATGCGGGTGCAGCAGATGGTAAAGACGCAAATGGTATTTTCGTTAAATTCACTCATTCACTAATTCACGCACTAATTCACTCAGCTGTTGCTGGCTGCCCAGTGTTCATTGCCCATCTGTAGTTGCCCTTGAGGAGGTGGTGGTAAGCTGCCTTCTTGTACTGCTGCAGTCTCTAAAGGTAGATCCAAAATACCATTAGCAAGTGGTTTCCAGGATTTTGACGGAGTGACAGTGAAGGAATGGCGATATATTTTAGCCATTCAGGATGGTGAGTGGCTTGGAGGAGAACTTGCAAGTCATCGTGTTCCCATGTAGCTGCTGCCCTTGTCCTTCTAGATGGAAGTGGTCGTGGATTTCGAACGTGCTGGCTAAGGATCTTTGGTGAATTTCTGCAGTGTATCTTATAGATAGTACACATGGCTGCTACTGAGCATTGGTGGTTGAGGGAGTGGATGTTGTGGATGTGCTGCCAGTCAAATGGGCTGCTTTGTCCCGGATAGTTACAAGCTTCTTGGGTATTGTTAAAGATGCATCCATCTAGCAAGTGGGGAGTATTCTATCACACTCCTGACTTGTGCCTTATAGATGGTGGAAGGGCTTTAGGGAGATAAGATTGAAGCAATATTCCTTGCCTCTGACCTGCTCTTATAGCTACTGTGCTTGTGTAGCAAGTTCAATTGAATTTCTGGTCAATGGTAACCCCCAGAATATTAATAGTGGGGGATTCAGTGATGGGAATGCCATTGAATATCAAAGGGGAGTAGTTAGGCTGTCTCTTATTGCAGATGTTCATTGCCTGGCATTTGTGTGGTGCAAGTGTTACTTGCCACTTGTCAGCCCAAGCCTAGATGTTGTCTAGGTTTTGTTGGATTTGATCACGGTTTGCTTCAATATCTGAAGAGTCATGAATGGTGCTGAACATTGTGCAATCCTTGGTGAACATCTCCACTTCTGACCTTATCATGGAGAGAAGATCTTTGATGAAGCAGCTGAAGATGGTTGGCCAAAGGTTATTACACTGATGTATCTTGGAGCCGACATGACTGACCTCCAACAACTATAATCATCTTTGTGTTCCAGGTATGACAAAACTAGGGGAGAGTTTTCTCTTGATTCCCATTGATACCAGTTACCTTCATAGCAAGTGGATTTGAGTAGAGGAGCAGGAACATCTTGCTGCAATGGTGCAGGCTTTTGCTGAGACTACACCTGAAGTATAGTGTGCAATTTTGGTCTCCGTATCTAAGGAAGGATACTCTTGCTATAAAAGAAGCGCAGTGAAGGTTTACCAGACTCATTCCTGAGATGGCAGAATTGATGTATGAAAGAAGTTGAATTGGTTAGGATCATATTCACTGGATTTCAGAAGAATGATGGGAAATTTTATAGAAACTTATAACATTCTAACAGAACTAAATAGGGTACCTATGGAAATGATGGGGGAGTCCAAAACTAAGGGTCTAGGAATACAGGGGGAAAAGTCACTTAGGACTGAGATGAGGGAAATTTCTTCACCTAGAGCATGATGAGCTTGTGAAATTTGCTACCACAGAAAACAATCATGATCAAGATATTGTATGATTTCAAGAAGGAGTTGGATATAACACTTGGGATTAAAGGGATCAATGGATATAGGGAAAGCAGGAACCGGCTACTGAGTTTGTGATCATGGCAGATCATCCATGAGTGGTGGAGCAGTTTAAAGGACAGAAAAGCCTGCTCCTGCCCATAGTTTCTATGTCATTAGGATAGTGATTATGGAGCATGAAAGTATATTAGTATGAAGAAACAGTTGCATGATGGTCAGCACAACACTGGGCAATCTGCAACTGCCAGGGCACACTGAGCTACATGAGCAGAATTTGTATCATCTAGTTTTTTTTAGTAGAAAAGAGAATTGGAAGTGGCACATAAGTGAGGTGGGACACAAGTTGCACATAGAACATAGAACTGTACAGAATAGGAATGGGCCCTTCGGCACACAATGTTGTGCTGAACATGAAGCCAAATTAAACTAATTTCTTCTGCATGCCCTTGGCCCATATCCTTCCATTTCTTTCATATTCATGCACTTATCTAGAAGTCCTGGAGGGATATTTGCCTCCACCACCACCTCTGGCAGCATATTCTAGACTCCTACTTCTGTGTTAGAAACCTGCCCCTCACATCTCCTTTGAATTTTCCCCTTCTCACCTTAAATGCAGGCCCCCCCTAGTATTAGCCATTTCAACTCTGGGAAAAAGATTCTGACTGTCAACGCTGTCTATGCATCTCAATTTTATAGACTTTTATCAAGTCTCCCCTCAGCCTCTGCCACTCCAGAGAAAACAACCAGAGTTTTTCTAGCCTCTCCTTATAGCTCATGTCCTCTAATGCGGGCAGCGTCCTGGTAAACCGCATCTGTAATCCCTCCAAAACCTCCACATCCTTCCTGTAATGTGGTGATCAGAATTGAACGCAATACTAACCAAAGTGTGGCCTAACCAAAGTCTAATAAGCTGCAACATGGCATCTTTACACTTATACTCAATTACTCTACCAATAAAGGCAAGCATGCCTTACACCTTCTTTACTACCCTACTTGTATCTCCAATTTCAGGGAGTTATGGATTTGAACCCCGAGATCGCTCTGTACATAAAAGCTGTTCAGTGTCCTGCCAGTAACTGTATACTTTGTGGCCCCTTTATGCTCTCCTAATTCCCGGCTTGAGTTCTTCCCTGCTTTGTTTATATTCCTCATGGACCATGTCCGATTTTAGCTTCCAACCTTACATATGCTTCTTTTACCCTTTTGAAAAAAAATTCAGATTTCACTATTATCCAAGAGTCCCTTACCTTGTCATCCTTTCCCTTCCGCCTTATTGGAATATGCTGATCCTGAACTGTGAACAGTAAATCTTTAAACAACTCCCTCGTGCCAAATGTGGACTTGCCTGAAAGCAGCTCCTCTCAATCAACAGTGCCTAGCTCCTGCCCAAGACTGACAATTTTCCTTGCCCCAATTTACTAACTTCCTGAAAGGCCCTGACTTATCCTTATTCATAGCTATCTTAAAACAAAGCATTGTGAGCACTGTTTCCAAAATGCCCTCCCATTGAAAGGTCATTCACCTGGTCAGCTCATTAGTCAATACAAGGTTCAGTGTGGGACTTCCTCCAGTTGGACTATCTACAGACTGTTTCAAGAAACCCACTCAGATGCAATTAAATTCTGCCCCGACTAAGCCTCTTGCTCTAAATGAGACGCAAATACGTAGAAATAAGTTTGTCACCACTCAATGGGAAGATTCTGAAGTTGCATTTAAGGATTGATGAGAAGATTTATAATAAGTTTCTATAAGGTCTCCCCTTGTTCTTCTGAATTCCAGCACATATAATCTCAAGGATTATTGGAATATTGGCATTCTCAGCATCCAAGAATCTGCTTTTCCCCCATTCTCTTCACATTTTCTCACTTTTTTGCATTACTCACACCACACAGGGAAGAAATGATTCAGCCTCATGTTTCATGTGATGTGTTTAATGGCTGAAACAAACAAAATGAATGCAAGTTGCAGAAGATGTGATGGTCACTTGATGTTGGCAAGGCAGCCAATATATTATGGACAAATGAATATCTGCAAACAATTTCCATATAAAGTTATATTTTTTTTTCAGAATTTCTGTCAGTTGCTAGACTGTTATACTTGCTGAATAAATGGACTATCGATAAGAAAATTCAATTTCTTTTTCATACAAAGTTTAAATTAAGTCAAACCATGTGCTTGCCAGCGGAATTTATTTGATGGAAGAAGTACTGTTGTAATTGTTACAAGGGGTTTGCAAATACCCAGTCAAAGCTGTGCTGGAAGGAGTAATATACACATGAGAATAAATATAATGGAAAAAGTTGTCTGCAAAATTATAATCCGGAAGTGCCATCATCTTAGTATCCTTTTTGTGACTTCTGTTATCCGTTATGTGTATTACGGTTTTCCGTGAAATTTCTAAAACAAGCATATTCCTCATCATCTGACACTCCAAATGTTTAGTGCAAGCTTGCTTTGGGACTTCCTGTTGCATGAGAAAGAGCTGTTGCTTCACATTTTTTCAAATGTGTAAAGTTGATGCCAAACTATGTGCAGATTTTTAATTGGCTCATTCAGAAAGCAATACTAAAGTCCTACAGACACATGGAACTGTTGTTTGGGGCTGCTGATATTTCCATACTCTGTTCTTTCCAGTCACTCTGCTTCTACTCAAAATTGTAATTAGTGATGGTGTTTCCTGAATGTGGTCATTCTGTGGCCATTTATGATAAAATAAAAATTCAAATATGAATTTCTTGTTTCTCATAAACCACCTACTTAATGTCTTCAAAATGTTTGGAGGGAGGTTCATTTTATTTTGCAATGGCTTATGTTTTCCTGCCAAACTGTTTGACAGGAAAATTTATTTTAAAATAAGATTTTTACTCATATCCCAGCTAGATAAATGAAGAAAACAACACACAAGACTGTCAGAAATTAGTGCTGCTAAAATTTAGGAAAGTATGCACTTCAATGTTCAGCTGGCTATGGATCATTATTAAAGGGACAGAAAGGAAAAATAATCTCAAGTGTTAATCAATTCTAATTTGGTTTACACAGTTCCAAGACTTAGCTGAATTTCAGATGCTGTTAGAACTTAAATGAAACTAAGAACTGCAGATACCACTGATTTGAAACAGAGAAAAACAGTCAAGAAAGCACAACACCTCTACTTCCTCAGGAGGCTAAGGAAATTTGGCACATCCGCAAAGACTCTTCCCAATTTTTATAAATGCCCCATAGACAGCATTCTATCCTGATACATCTCAGCTTGGTATGGCAACTGCTCTGCCTAGAACCATAAGAAACTACAGATTTGTGAACACAGCCCAATCCATCACGCAAGCCAACCTTCCATCCATACTTCCTGCTGTCTCAAAAAGGCAGCCAACATAAATCAAAGACCCCTAAAACACCGGTTATAATCTCTTTCAACTTCTTCTGTCAAGCAGAAGATACAAAAGCTAAAAGACATGGACCAGATTCAAGAACAGCTTCTTCCTCACTTATCAGACTTCTGAACAAACCACTCAAATGTAATGTTGACCTCAATCTTTGTGCACCTTCTATACAACCATAACATATTACCATTATGCACTTTGTATGGTACAAGAACAAAGGGAGGAATACAATCTGCCTGTACTGCACACAAGACAAAAAACTTTTCACTGTACCTAGATACATGTGACAATAATAACTCAAATCAAGTTAAATAAATCAAATCAAAAATCAGAAATTCTTGGTGAATTCACCGGCTCTGGTAGCATCTGTGGGGAGAAAACAGTTAACATTTCCAGTCCAGTGACACTGCTTCAGTTCTTTAAGTTTAAGTGGCTCTCCGCCATGAAACTAAAGGAAGTCCTAGATACAGGCATTAGTTTGCAGATAAAATGCAATACAACCCCTGCATAGAGGCCTTTTCCTCTGTGGCAGTTCATAACGCAAGGAAGTGTGGCTAGATTTCTGATTAGTTTTTTTTTGATCTATCCTTTTTACGTCCAAAGTAGCTGACATTATACTTGCCTATATTGAATTCCATTTTTCACTCTTTGCCTCTTCACTTTGACTGTGCTTCTCGGTTTTAATTATTCCCTCTAAGCTACTTATGTTGGGTCTTACCCCTGCATCACTAGAAAACTTGAATATGTGGTTTTCAATTCCATCATTTAAGTCATGAATAAATATTGTCAAAAGTTTAAGATTCAACATAAACCTTTGCAGATCGTGACCAATCACATCGTGCCATTAGAAAGCTTTTACTTTAGCCCCATTCTCCAGTTCTTTCCATTCATCTGGGTCAATAACTTGCCTTCACTCAGGTGAAGCTGATGGCCTAGTGGCATTAGCATTAAGCCATTAAATTAGGAGACCCAGGTATTGTTCTGGGGACCTAGATTACAATCCCATCGTGGCAAATCTGGAGCACTTTAGATAAAGAGTTTAATGATGACAATGGAGTCATTGTTGGACAGAATCATCTGATTCACAAATTCTCTTTTGGGAAGAAAATCTGCTGTCCCTTTTCTGATTTGGCCTACACGTATCTCCAGATCCACAGGAATAAGAGTGATTCTTAACTGCCTTCTGGGCAATTAGGGATGGGCAATAAATGCTGGCCTAGTCAGTGATGTCCACATCCCATTGATGACTAAATAGAGAAAAGTTGCATAAACTTTGACCTACCTAACAGTCAGTTATGATAAACTCTCTTTTCATTCATGGGATGTGGATGTCACTGGCTACACAGACAGAACTTCAAGGATGTTGCATTGCAGGAGAGCTGATGCACAAACATAAAAGGGTAAGTAGTGGTGTCATCTTAAAATAAGAAGTTTAAAGTGGGAAACAGCAGGTGAACTCACCTAAACTATTATCACTTATGGAAAGTGTTGTGGGCTTCTTCTGTGCTGTAAAAATTATTGAGTGCGATTTTCCTGCGACTACCTCTAAGTAGCAGCAGTTTCTTGAGGGCAGTTGCACCAGCTCATTATTATCATGACTCCTGCCTATGCTGAGCTGTTAACTGGTCCAGGAACTCCACAAGTGTTTGATTCCTGGCTAAGAATTAAATAAGGTTACAAGGCTTTCCTAGCTGTTGGTCTGCTATTCAGGAAGACTGCCCCAGGGTAAGTTAATAACCAAAAAGATTCAAGTTGTTTCATCTCAGTTGCCCTCAAAACTTTGTCAGACCAAGCAATTGTCTGTCCCATGGATAGGTGGAGGGGAGAAAAGCTGGAAATTGTTCCTTCTGCCTCAAAATCTTTGCAATAGACCTGTGCCCAGAGTGGTCTTGCCTTTTTTCTTAATTAGGCACACAGCAAATTGATTTTCCTGAGGGGAAAGAATTTGTTAGATAATCCTTATGATTCTTTATCATGGAAGCCGTACATGCCTGTTTTATAGCCCTCAATATCGTATTCTGATAAGTAGAGTTTAAACATCCTGAAGTTTCTTTGATAATTTATAGGCAGAAGACTAAGTGTTTAAGGTAAGTGGGTAAAAGGATAGTGTTGACAGTGTATGAAGAGACAGTGCCATGTGGATAAGGAGGGTGGGATAGGGTGGCAAGTGGCTTAACAAGGAGGGTAGAAGATGGGTAAGGAGGTGGGGTGGCATATTATTGCCAAAGACGAAGTGCAGCAGAAGTTCTCCAAAACTCATCTCTGTGCTGGCAATATTTCATTATCATCAGGTATGGTTCAGGAAGCTAGATCTTAATTCCCTGAAGTTTCAGAAAATTAGTTTTATTAAACTTACAAAATTCTTGCAGAGTGTGACAAGGGGGATACAGATACTCCTCCAGATGGTCAGTGTAAAACAAGAGAAATAAACTCAGGTAAATCGTTAAAGACTGACAAGACATTTCTTCAAAGGGTGGCGAGTCTTTTGAATTCGCTCTCCCAGAGGGCTGTGAAAATTCAATCATTCAGTATGTTCAAGATAGAAATTCATGGATTTCTGCAGATTACTGGCATCAAGGGACAGTGACATTGCTTGAAAGGTGGATAAGCCTTGCAAACAGAATATAGGAAGATTGAAAATAAATTGAAATCAGAATTTCAGGTTTACTTTCAGGATCAAGATTAGGAGAATAGACCAAATGAATGTAAGCAGGAGAGACATTGAAGGAGGGAGAGATTTAGATTTCTAAGGCTTTGGGGGGTAATTCTAGGGAAGCTAGAACCTGTACAACCTAGATCAGTTGCACCCCAGCAGGATTAGGACCAGTATCTATGCAGGGGCATTTGCAGGTAGTGTGTGGGAATGTGAGAAACATTTTCAGTAAGTCAAATTAACAGACCAAACTTGTAAATGGTTATGTTACAATTACGATTACAGGGACAGGTCTACAGAATGACCAAGACTGGGAACTGAATATTCAAGGGTATTCAATGTTTAGGACCCGTGCCTAAGAAAGGATGTGCTGGCCTTGAAGGGCCTCCAGAGCAGGTTTACAGGAATGGTCCCAGTGAAGAAGAGTTTGTATTATAAGGAGTGGCTGACATCTCTGGGTCTTTACTCGACGAAGTTTAGAATGATGAGGGGGATCTGATTGAAACTTACAGAATCCAGAGAGGCCTGGATAGAGTGGATGTGCAGAATATGTTTCCACTAGTAGGGGAGACTAGGACCGGAGGGCACAGCCTCGGAGTGAAGGGACGAACCTTTAAAATTGAGATGGGGAGGAATTTCTTCAGCCAGAGAATGATTAATCTGTGGAACTCATTGCTGCAGATGGCTGTGGAGGCCAAGTCATTGATTATATTTGAGACAGAGATAGTTCTTGATTGGCAAGAGGATGAAGTGTTATGGGGAGAAGGCAGGAGAATGGGGTTGAGAAACATGTTAACTATGATCGAAAGGCTGAATAGACTTGATGGGCCAAATGGCCTAATTCTGTTTCTATATCTTGTGGTCTTATGGTTTTAAAATGAGAAGATATTTAAGTAATACAAAATTTTGACAAGGCTGGAAAGCCTATCTGTAGAGATGATATTTCCCCTGGCTAGGCATCTAGAACAAGGGATGACAATCTCAGGATGCAGGATAAACCATTCAAGAATGAAATGATAAGCAAAGTTTTCACTTAGAGGGTGGCAATCTTATGGCATTCTCTACCATTCAAGACCTTGGAGGTCAAACCACTGGATATACTGAAGAAAAATAGATTTCAAGACACTAAAAGCATCAATGGGTGTGGAAAGTGTGCACTTGTTCAGGATAGATGCTAAGAGGATGTTCCTGTTGTGCCTGAGCAGGTGCAAGGGGTTAAATGGTCTCTTGCTGTCCTTAGTTCATCTCTTTTTTTCATTATAGTCTGGCAATAATACCATTTGGCCATCACATCCCCCAGAGGGGATTCTAAAAAACATTGATGTAACAACAGTGGGAAAATACATGGACAAGCGCACAATCCAAGAAAGCAGCTGAGCTGTCTCCCAATAATAAGTCATTAGATGCTGAAACATTTGCATATCCTGGAAAACGTGCAAAGACACTTCACCATGAAGTAGATCCCTTACATCTGCACTGCATATTAACAGTGTTGCAAACTCACGTGAATTGATTTATTTAATTTGGCAACGCAATGCTACTTCTGAAACTGGTAACAACAAATCTGTATTTTTAAAGAACTAAGTACTCCTTCATATCCAATTGTTATTTTACATTTATCTTGATAAACATGTTTCTACAGCCTTGACTTGTTTCCTCTAGAATTTTATGTTAACTATATGAAAAGATTGTTCATTTCACGGATATATGTTGAGAAGCATCATCCAGCAGTATGGTAAATTACCGTGTGAACTTGTGGATACTATTATGAGTGAATATGATTAATTTGCATTATGCCTTCAAGATCATGGAACATCTTTTTATACTGGCACTGCTTTTCCAAGGTGAGCAATTTTAGAAAAAACTCAACTGGAAGATAAAATCTTAAAACAGGATTAGAACAGTCAGTGTTGTTTATGTGTACAGCAGACCTTTGATATGCTTATTATGCATGAATGGAGACACCCTTGTCAGGTGTTACTGTGGTATTTGTGACAAGCTGTTACAATCCTACAAGGTTAACTTTAGGGCTTAGTTAGAAGTTGCACTGAGGTATTGTGATTCACTGGTAAACAACCACTTTAAACTGCAGTACATTTTACATATAGTAATGGAAACATGGCTTTAAAGGTCAATTCTGCCTACATATTTAATGGGCTTTAGTCAGCAGAATGCTGCATAATGTAATCACCCACTGCCCTGAGTGGACCTTTGACTTGGGATTCATTAATAGCGACAGGAAGACCCTGCTCAATAACTCCATTCAGCATGGAATTTATTAAGTGGAAGTACTTATTCGAAGATCACTATTTGGAACCATCAGACTAGTTATTTCTTCATGAAGTATTTTAAATTTGATGTATACATCCACAGAAAAAAAATTTCCTGTGTTAAACATGACAATATTGGAAAATTATTTGCTAGATGTGTCTTTTGTTGCAAGCTGCATTTTCAAATATTGTACATTAATATTATTCCAATCTGTACTGACCTGGATATTAGGAACAGAACGTTCTTGGCTTTGACTATTTAGGATGACAGCTTTCAAAATGCCACCTATTTCATCAATAGAACGTTTAAGCCTAAAATCAGTATCAGAAGGTCCAGTAATCTGTACCCCTTCCTAATAAAGATCAGCAACCTGAAACATTAACTCTGCCTCTCTCCACAGATGCTGCCACACTGATGGAGTTGTTTCAATATTTACTGTCTGGCTGTGTTTATATTCCTCCTGTGTGTTTACCATGGAGATAGACATGAAGTCTTGAGAACTTAGATAAGTTCGTGGTGATATCTTGGGGACAGTCCATATCACAGACATGGTGGTGTTGGACATAGTATGTTCTACTAAGGTAGATAAATCTCCTGGTCCTGACCGGATATATCCAAGAATCCTGCAAGAGGCTACAGAAGAAATTGGGGGTCCCTGGCTGATATATTTGCATCATTGTTGACCAAGGGCGAGGTCCTGGAATCTGGAGAGTTGTGAATGTTGTGCCTGTATTCAAGAAGGTCTGCAAAGAAAAACCTGGGAACTGTGGACCAGTAAGCTTAACATCTGTGGTAGGTAGTATAATTGAGAAGACTCTGGGGGATAAAATATATATGCATTTAGAAAGACAGGGTTTGATTAGGCGGAGTCAGCATGGCTTTACACACGGGAGATCATGCCTCACAAATTTGTTAGAGTTCTTTGAAGAAGTGACTAGGAAGGTTGATGAAGGCACAGCTGTAAATGTAGTCCAAATGGATTTCAGCCAGGCCTTTGATAAAGTTTCATGTGGTAGGCTGCTCTGGAATGTTAGATTGCATGGAATCCAGGGAGAGCTGGTAAATTGGATACAAAATTGGCTTGATGGTAGGAAGGGAGGGTAATAGTGGAAGGATGCTTGTTGGACTAAAGGCTTGTGAATAGTGGTGTTATCAGTGGTCAGTGCTGGGCCCATTGCTGTTTGTTAGCTATATCAATTATTTGGATGAGAACGTACAAGGCATGATCCACAAGTCTATGGATGACACTAAAATGGGAGGTATCGTGGGCAGTGAGAAAGGTTCAGAAGTTGCAGCAGGCTCTTGATCATCTGGGGAAGTGGGCCAAGAAATGGCAAATGCACTTTAATATAGACAAGTGTGAGATGTTTCACTTTGGAAAGTCAAATCATGGAGAGAGTTTCATGGTAAATGGTAGGGTGTTAACAAGTGTAGTAGAACAGATGGACCTTGGAGTTCAGGTGCACAGTTCTCTGAAAGTGGAGTCAGGGGTAGACAGGGCAGTGAAGGCGGCTTTTGGCCCACTGGCCTTCAGTCAGGGCATAGGGTACAGAAGTGGGGAAGTTATTTTACAGTTGTACAAGACATTGGTGAGGCTGCAATTGGAGTATTGTGTTCAGTTTTGGTCACCTTGTTACAGGAAGGATTTTACTAAAAACTGGAAAGAGTGCAGAAGAAATTTACAAAGATGTTGACACGACTCAGGGGACTGAGTTATAGGGAGAGGTTGGACAAGCTAGGACATTTCTCTTTAGAGCATATGAGACTGAGGGGGGGATCTTATAGAAGTGTAAGATCATGAGAGGCATGGATACGGTGAACTCACTCAGTATTTTTCCCCAGGGTTGGGGAGTTGAGGACATCAGTGTAAGGAAAGAATACATGGGAACCTGAGGGGAAACTTTTTTTTAAAAAACACAGGGTGGTACGTATATGGAATGAACTGCCAGCGAAAGTGGTTGAGGTGGGTACGTTAACAACATTTAAAAGGCATTTGGACAAATACATGAATATGAAAGGTTTAGAAGGACATAGGCCAAGTGCAGGGAAATGGATTTAGTGTGGATGAACATTTTGGTCAACATGGACCAGTTTGGGCCAAAGGGCCTGTCTCTGTGCTGTCGGACTCAATGACTCTAAGTGGACAGTTTCTAGCACGCGTGCAGTGTCTGTCTGAGGCCTGGAGTTTGCTCTCAATGCAGATGTGTAGATCAGTGGAAGGTCACAGAGGCCCTCCCCACTGAGTTCCCAGGAAGACTGGTTAGAAGACCTGCCTCAGTTCTCCAGGATTTAATTGCAACTGTTTTATTGACATTAGGGCCTCTGGGTCCCACCCCTCATCAGTTCCCATGCAAACTCATGCCAACCCCTGCTCTCTCCAATCCCTAAATCCCTCACAGCCCCACACCAAGTTACAGCCAGCTCACGCCAACATTTGAAACGTGCTTTCCATTGCTTCTTATAGTCCCTGCACTAATTTAAAGCTAACTCATGCTCCCCCACTCAACCCCCTGAACCATTATTCTCCTTATGCCAACTTCATACTAGCTGATAAGCCACTCCCCTCACCCCAATGTTCTTTTATAGCCCCTAATCAACTTAGTGCTTTTGAATGTAAACTCATGTAACCCTGTGCCCTTGAAAGTGAGGGAATGCTTTAATGTCATAGAGATTTAAAGAAAACTGCGAATGTATAATCTTTCACTATGACAATAATATATTGTAGAAGCAATTAAAACTGCAAAAATGTCAACAAACAGCTATTGAAACTACCATGCACAGATTTTCTTTTACAATTTATAGACGACAGAAGATTATTTCTTAAACATTTTTAAATTTAAGCAACTTGATAACTTGACAGTCCCAAAGCACTTGCCATTGTTTATGATAATTTACATCTACTTCAAAATTAAACATTCACACCTTGCAGGATAGCATCTTCTCTGCAGTAAAAATGGTGTCTGTGTGAACTCAGCATTGAGTAAAAGTGGCCATAACGGAGTTCTGGTTTCCCTCATGTCTCAGTCACATACTGTCTTATTGCCCTTAGCAGAGAAAATAAATCTGCCAGAAGCGGAGGTGAGTCTTCCAGATCTGGGTTCCCAAAACAATTTTTGACTCCATATGGAGTTCAATAATTTTAGGGCCTAAACTCCCATGTCCCAGCCCCCAACCCCACACACCAGGCCTTGTTACCACATAGCCTGCCATTACACACCCCCTGTTGTTAGTCACTAACAGTCCCTATTAACAACTATTCACCCTCCCAGCCTGATCGTTAACAACTCCTTTGTCTGTCCGACTGTCTTTCTCTCTCTTTGGGCTCTATCCTATCGTTTACTCCCTACCCCACCCACCTCCCTATTTTCTGCATATAAACTGACGTTTTCCCAGCCACCATCAGTTCTGACGAAGGGTCACCAGACCTGAAACGTTAACTGTTTTCTCCTTCACAGATGCTGCCAGACCTGCTGAGCTTTTCCAGCAACTTTGTTTTTGTTCCTGATTTACAGCATCCGCAGTTCTTTTGGTTTCAATTTTGGTTAAGTCTCGACAACTTGGCAAAATATTTAAATCTCAGTGTCAGTATTAGAATGCCAGCTTCTGCACAAAAGTAAACAAAGTGGCTTGACACCAAATGGTAATAAAATTCAAGGTAGTCATTTCTGTTCTGTGCAGACCTTAAACAATTGAAAATTCTTGTGTCAGTTTCACCTCACAATAATCATTAATTTCTTTTATGTAATATGTTTCTGATAATTCAGTGAATAATTAAAATATATCATTAGGGAATTTCAGATTTCCAATCTCCAAAGGACTCAGGCACTGGAGAATTGATTGTTGATTTTTTTTAACCAAAAACAATTATAAAGCAAAAGCATTTTTACTCAAAGCAAAATTTATTATTATTACACGATTTACAATGTTTCTGGATTTATTTCAAATCATTCTTTGCTAATCCAAATCTACAGTGAATCCAGAATTATCTCAGACTTAAAATTCTCATCCTTGTGGTTTCTCATACTTGTGGATTAAACAGGAATTAAGTTGTGAAAAGGATGATTAGTTTTGGGCCTATTATCACCTTTGACATTTTCAGTACTGTCACTGGCTCTGACTTGGTCATGGCCACTCTGATAATGTTGATAACCTCTCATCTATCGATATAAGGACATGCAGCCTTGCCCACATTGTGCTGTGAGCGTACCATAGAATTACAGAACCCCTGCAGTGGGGAAGCAGGCCATTTGGCCCATCAGACCTATCTCTCCCTGGACCCACACCCTATACTATAACCCTGCATTTTCCATGGCTAATTCCCCCAGCCTGCACATCCCTGGACATTATGGGCAATTTAACATGGCCAATCCACCTAACCTGCACATAGTGTCATCGAGCCATAGAGTCTTACAGCACGGAAACAAACCCTTTCATCCAACCAGTCCATGCCGAACATAATACCAAACTAAACAGGTCCCACCTCCCTGCTCTTAGCCCATCTCTCTCCAAACCTTTCCTATTCATGTACTTATCCAAATGTCTTTTAAATGTTGTAATTGTACCCACATCCACCACTTCCTCAGGAAGTTCATTCCACACGCAAACCACTGTCTGTGTAAAGAATTTGCCCCTCATGTCTGTTTTAAATCTCTATCCTCTCACCTTAAAAATTGCCCCCTAGTCTTGAAATCCCCCATCCTAGGGAAAAGACAACATCATTAACTCTATCTATAGCCCTCATTATTTTATAAACTTCAATCAGATCGTCTCTCAACCTCCAATGAATAAAGCCCCAGCCTTTCCTTGTAACTCAAACTTTCCATTCCCGTAAAATTCCTGCTGAATCTCTTCTGAACCCCCTCCTGCTTAATAGTATCCTTCCTATAAGTGGGTGACCAGAACTGTACACAGTATTCCAGAAGAGGCCTCACCAGTATCTTGTACAACCTTAACATGACTTCCCAATCCTATACTCAAAAAAGGGCTGAGCAATGAAAGCAAGCACGTCAGAAGCCTTTTAAACCACCCTGTATATGTGTGACACAAGCTGTGGGAGGAAATTGGAGCACCCGGAGGAAATCCACACAGAGTGCAAACCCTACACAGCTGCCCAAGGGTGGAATTGAACCCGTGTCCCTGGACCTATGAGGCAGCAGTGCTAACCACAGTCATCATGTCACCCTAAATTATGTGCCCCTTTGTTCTGAAAAAGAAATAGAAGTGTGTCAATAAATGTGGTGTATTGTGGTTGAATGGCTGGCATTGTATGCAAGCTGAGAAATTTGGACATGAGGCTTATAGAAATATGAAGTCAGTGAGGGTGAAGTGAAGCTAGGATTGGGAAGCATGGTTCATGGTTGATAGAGATTGATTTGTTTGTAAAGGGGTGGTGTATTGAGCAATGTAAATCATTCTAGATGTCTTCATTTACTTTCACCATGCCTGTTTATTTATTGTTCTTTGCATGACACTCCAACCAGCTCTCAGGTCTGCTGAGATGGATCATGTTGCCTGTCCTTTCCCACTATCTTTGCATGTTCACATGAGGTTCTATTAGTAAAAGGATCTCTCTTCTTCTCCATTTCCTACACCAATGCCTCCAATGCTGCAAATGTGAACCTTGAAGCTGGATCTCTCCTCAAATGCACTATTTTCCAATGCTTTTCCTGCTCTCTCCACCAACTTTTGGAACTTATCATAACTAAAATAAATCTCACATTTATGTTAATACATTTTAGCTTGAACTCCTGCCAGCTTCTCATGACTTTGCACCAGTTATTGTCCTGTAACTTCAGTGTTCTTAGCAATAGCTACATGCTCCAATCATGGTAATGAGTAAGCAGCATGACGTTGACATATGTGTGCTGCCTGTGATCAATATGGGTAATTACATTATTGCAATTCCTGTCATAAGAATGCCATACCAACAACTATCAACATGTGTTTGGGTAGATAGTAGTCACCCCAGCCCATTTTATGATTAGGTCTACAGGACCTGATTGGTCTAAAGAGGTAGCAGGAAACTATCAGTTAGTGTAATGAAAAGAAGCTCATGTCTTAAACAAGGTACAGTTTGTGGTGTGATAGCAATCAGGTGCAAGGTACGTGAGCGAGATAGACATTGCCATAAAAGGTGACTTAGATGGTATCAACACAGTGTGGCGCTGGAGTAACACAGTCAATGTTTTGGGTCGGGACCCTTCTTCAGTTCTGAAGAAGGGTCCCGAATAGAAGAGTTGACTTTCCTACTTCTCCAATACTGCCTGACCTGCAGTGTTCCTCCAGCTCCACACTGTGTTGACTGTGATTCCAGCACCTGCAGTTCTTGCTATCTCCGACTTAGATGGTATGCCTTCCTTGAAATCCAGATCTGTTCAGCCTTTCCCCATTCGAGTCCTTATAACCCCATTAGATTGGGTGAAATGTAATGCCGTTTTCAGCATTAACCCTTTAGGAACTGTTACTTAAAACAGCAATTCCTTTCTCCGATTTAGGACTCAAGTTAAGGACTATGTTTCTGTCCTCAAGTTTTCCACGATACTGGAGCAGATATTGCACTTGATCTTATATCAAGATTATAGCTCTTCTCAAGTCCATGAGCAGGGTCATTTGGATGGCAGGCCCTGTCATGTCATAAGCATATCAACTGCATCTATTGCAAAATATCAACTAATTTGTCAGAGCAATACCAACAAAGGATGATTGGCAATGTCTGGAAGAGTATACTCAACCCTCAAAAGGAGGGGATACAGTTAATGTGCTCCAAATTCTAATACATTTATCTGTCTCATGTTGTGGCTACTTATGGCTCAGCTACGATTCATGACAATGTGTTTCCTTCATAAGGATGAAGGCATTAAACTCAAGCTTTGTTCCATCCATTTAAGTATATGATATTTTGGAGTGGCACTAAATTAGAGAAGGTTGGCTGATGTTCTTTTCTTTTGGTTGATACCTTTAATTGTGGCTTTGTCTACATGTCTCCCATAGCATTAGTTGAACACCACAAGAGTCATCCCTGTGTTCTAATATTCATTCTTCAACAAATACTATCAGAGCAGTTTAACCAACCATCAGTCTTACTGTATATAGTAGGGCATTTCTGGCCATAAGTTATCCAATTGTTTATTTCTGTGATTAGTGAATGCACTTTCCAAAAAAAAAAATAATGACTGGGAGACATTTCCAAAGGTGTGAGAAAGAATCCAGTTCCTTCTTTGTCAAGGTGAACAGCTGGATTATAAAAAAAACATCCAGTTTGCTTTCCCAAGTGCTTGCACGTGTGTTTGGGAAGATGGAGAAACTTCAAGCTATGATATTTTTAAGCATTCAAATTTTTCTGACAAATGTGGCAAAGAGGCTAATTGGCTGTGCTTAGTAAATATTTACCTTGTAATTGTATGACATGCAACAAGCTTTAGGACAATAAGAAAAAAGATAAAATGCTAATAAATACAGCATCAACCAAGTATTTCTGAACTGCATGTTTTTTTTTCATGACCATACTGTCTCCACATATTTGTTACTGAGTGAAAGCAAAACAGTAGGCTAACCACAGACGAAAAAGGAAGTCTGAAAATCTACTGATCATCCTTGCCAATGTCATACTTGGTCTTCAGGATGGGATTTTTAGTGGTTTACCACAAATTAATACAGCTGTTTCTGAGTGATCTACTGGATGCAGTTTACATGTTGTTCAGTTTTGTTTACCTTGGCTTAATTGCTGAGTGGCTTTTCAAAAAAACAGTTTAGATTTCATATGGGACCTTAAAGAAATATTCTGGGCTTTCAAACTCTTCAGGCAATTTTGTCAAGTTCTAATGGTACTTTTCACACAGAAGTAATGTTCCAATAAAACTGGCAATAGTGTCCCTATACTTACTAACATGATAGCAACACAATTTTAAATGTTAGGAACTCGACATCCATGAAAAGTTTTCAAACTTTGTTTCAACCCTCTTATTTGTCTCTTCCTTTGCAAGAAGTTGGACTGTAGTTGTGCGGAAGTAACAACCTTTAGGTATAATCCTGGATAGTGAGAGTTGTTATTCTATATATTTAAATGGGCTAAGAAAACAAGTAACAGGCACCAGAGTCAAACTAAATCCTGCCTTCTTTTTTGATAACCAAGTATAATATTTTCAATCAACATTCATTAACTGACACCCTGAAGAAAAGCATTGGTTCTCAGTGCTGAATTAAGGAAAATCAGCCAGTGTGTTCTGGTGCACAAAACTTCATGTAAATAGCACAAGTTCATAAAGTCTACTCTTATGATCAAATTTGCTGATAAAGTTATGGGAAGTTGGTGTTTGTCATTTTATTTCAGGTGACAAGGTTGGGGTGGCGGGGGGTGTGGGCAGTGCAGAGGGAGGGGGTTGCACAAATTGTCCCCTTATTTTAGTGACCACTGACTGAATCTTATGTTCTGTGTTGTGTGCAGCTCTGGAATCCACATTTTAGGAAGGATGAGATTGCACTGGAGGGGATGCAAAGGAGATTTACGAGAATGTTGCCTGTGCTGGAGAGTTTTAATTTTGGAGAGAGATTGGATAGACTGGGTAAATAAAAACTGAAAGAACTGCGGATGCTGTAAATCAGGAACAAAAACAATAAGTTCAGCAGGTCTGGCAGCATCTGTGAAGAGAAAAAAAAAATCAGAGTTAACACTTCGTGCCCAGTAACCCTTTGGGGTTGTTTTCTTTGTAGCAGAGAAGTCTGAGGCAAGACATGATTGAGATGTAAGAAACTTTCCCCCTAAGTGGGCAGATCGCTGACCAGAGGCAAAGATTAAAAGTAAAGGGGATAAAGTTTAAAAGGGATGGGAGGAAAATAAAAGTCACTCAGTGGGTGGTGGGAACTCACTACCTGTAAAGGTAGTAGAGGCAGAGACCCACACAACATTTAAGTAGTATTTAGATGTACACTTGTGATGCCAACACATACAAGGCTATGGGCCAAATGTGGGAAAGTGGCATTAAAATAGTTAGGTGTTTGACTGGCACATACTTAATGGGCCAACTGGCCTCTTCATGTGCAGTAGACCTCTATGACTGACTTTTCTGGCAAGATCTGAGACACAGCGAGGTTTTGCAAGGATTTTTGCCATGAGCAAGTTTTCATGTTTTAGCTCAACAAATTTGTATTATTAATTACCTAAACTGCCCCTTGGCATCTCCTATTTGTACTACATTTTGCCACACTGTTCAAAAAACAACCACTCCCACCAAAACACCAGCATCCTTGCGCCTGTGCCATCTTTAAGCACCCATTAGCACTGCCAGTCCACAGCTCCCTACACAGTTCCTGACATTTGCCCCAGACATGACAGACGAGGAAATTGGTGCCCTGCTTTGTGGGCAGGGACCTTGATGAACCTCAATGTCTAGATTTGGCAGTGGAGGCCATGACACTACATCATGCCAGCCTGATCCAAAGTTGCCACCCAGGTCAATGCAATCTCAGCTGTCTGGAGGAACGCCCAGGGCAGTAGGAAGGTCAAAGTCCTTCCCCACTTTGCCAGAGTATGTGTCACCATCCACTCTGATACCTCACACTTGCTATATCCTCCCTCCTGTACCCACCACCCACAAAGAGCCATGCTCTAACAATATTTCTATTTCCTGCAACATGCCCCTCACTCATTCCCACCCACACCAGCCCCCAACGCCATGAACACCTCTGCACTTGGTCAGCACCGACAGTGTTAGCTGTGACCACTTTTATCTCCTGTAATATTTGCCTCTTTCTCTTCCATGAGGAAAGAGTCTACAAAAGGGCAGAAAGAATATGTTGCCTATTGTTCAGCTCCTCACACCTTCAGAGGAGAGAACCCTGATTCTGACCACACCAAATAAGTGTGAACCTGTATCAGAGGCTGCCCTTCATCTACTGTGCCTTGATCCCCTGAGGGAAGACTATCTTCCTTGTCATGACAGAGGCTAGCTGCCACTACGACAAGCTTCTAGACTTTGTGGTTGTATTAAAGTGCACGTTAAGCCTGCAGTAACCAGAGCCTGTATCTCTAGCTGAGGAGGTGAAGCACAAAAACACAGCAGGTCAGGAATGCTGTGAACATCTGTAGATGCAGAGTGATTGAGCACTATACAAGCAAGAAAAAAAAAGAACAAGTCTGGAGACACAACCCTGGCCCAGTCGAAGGGCTGAATACATGCCCCTGAACACAAAGTGTCCTTGCTGCAGCATTACAATCACAGTTGCAATTGTAGCCTAAGAAACTGCATTTGAGTGCAGAAGTCACTGTCAGTGAATTGGAGATGTGCCATGAGGGTTCTTAAATATTCTCACCTGGCAGATGTCAAATTCAGAGGTGCATGTGGCCTGTGCCCATGCAGCGTGTCCTGAGATGTTATTGCACAGTTTCCAACATGAAGGTTGTGCTGTGAGCTGAATTCATCAGGCACCTGCTCTGCTTTCATTCTGGTTTTACTGGAATCTAGCTATTTGGTGAGTTGGTAAGATGACAGGCTGAATATTAATGAGGGGAGTTGTGGCATTTACTGAGCAATAACCCCATTATTTGACTTCTTCCCACTGCCCAGTGAGAATCTCACCATGCCATTTGTGAAAAGCATAAAAGTTGAAGGGAGATGACCATGAGACAGGCTTTGCTTGATTCTGCCACACTTCTTGCCCCAGCGCAAGTCACCCAGACCCCTATTAGATTCCACCTTGCATGTTCAAATAACCTCCCTCTTGCTCTTTGTTGAAGTGCGCTCAAGCTGTAAATTATTTAATTGCAT
This sequence comes from Rhincodon typus, assembly GCF_021869965.1. NCBI lineage: Eukaryota > Metazoa > Chordata > Chondrichthyes > Orectolobiformes > Rhincodontidae > Rhincodon > Rhincodon typus. Next base: position 53,761,400 of record NC_063336.1, read on the forward strand.
TCTGTCATCATCTTCTGACTGAAGAACCCAATGCAGGAATAGCACGGGTGACTACAGAACAAATAGTTTGTGCTGTTAGTACTTGGGAGAATGTGGCAAGCTGCACCATCTCTGGCCTTCTTCTGGGCAAGTTGAACATTGTGGATTTGATATAAATACTTCTCAAAATGTGCTGAACTAAAATTCAATACATGCCTCCATATTGACAGCTCAGCCAGTGTCTTCTCCCCCTCAAGAGAGGAGAGCTATAATTGAACTGAAGGCTTTTTTCCCCCTTACAAATCAGTAAGTGGTCTTCCTAACCACTATTTAGGTAAACCTATGCAGGATGGGGTCACTATATTGAAGGTTTGGGTAGAGTCACTGTACACTTAACCTGCACCTGGAATATGCACTGCAGATGAAGAGGAAATTGTTCCCTTGGAGGGTCATTAATCATTGGAATTTATGACCTCCAGAGAGCAGTGGCACTGGGTTATTAAATATTCTCTAGGCTGAGTGAAATAATTTTTCATCTACAGGGTACTCAAAAGTTACAGGAGAAAGGGGTGAAGCACTGGTCAGCAGGAAAGTGCAGTTAAAGCTACAATCAGACCTGCCATAATCTTATTGAATGATGGAGCAGGCTTGATGGCCCAAATGAGTTACTCCTGGCCCTATTTCTTATGTTCTTAAATTCATCAGGATACATTTAAGGCTACAAGTCAAGTGACAAATTGATACAAGGATAATGTTTAGCATAAACAGTGGCTCTGAAAATTTATTACACCTAATCTCCAATGATAACTTCAGTGGGAGAATGTCAGGGAAAAAGCATAAGTAACTATCTTTGGCAGAGAATCTGCACAGAATTATCAGCCATATACTTTTTAAACAACTTCATTATTCTCCTCAAAAAACTAAACTAATAAGGATGCTTCTTTAATGCAGCATTAAATCCAAATTGAGACATATTTGTTAACTCCTTACAATATTACAGAGTTCAACACTGCTTCACATTACTCCTGTCTCTGCTGCAGTTCAGACTCAACTATTATTTGATCAAATAAAAACAAAACAAAGAACTGCAGTTGCTGGAGATCTGAAACAAAAAAAACAGAAATTGCTGGAGAAACTGGAGGTCTGGCAGCATCTGTGGAGAGAAAAAAATTAACATTTTGAATCCAGTGACCCTACATCAGATAGGTCAGCGGACTCAAAATGCTAACCCAGTTTTCTCTGCACAGTTGCTGCCAGACCTTTTGAGTATTCAATCAAATATGATTTAAAAAGTAACTTCAGGATGGGGGAATGCATTGAACTGAATACTTATCCAAAAACCCACCACAAATATTGTGCTGGAGTGCATAGTGTAAAAGCTCTGTACTTAGTAGACTTTAATATAGAGATGCATACTAATATAATTCACTTGTCACACTTTAGTCTACTTTCTCCTTAGCTTGGTGAAAACAATTAATTAATTTGAAATGATTGTACTGTGATTTCAAGAAAATGAAATAAGATACCATACCTGAGACAGATACACCTCAGTGTTGCTACATTTCTTTCAAATAAATGTCTATTGTAGGCATTCTGTTATATCTTGTTTCAATACATTATACAACATGCAAACATATTTAACTAATTTAGTTATCCTTTACAAGTTACAGAATAAATTTAATGTATTCTAACTAACCAAAAGGAATCCCATATAATCTTCAGTAAAGAATTTTCCACATTTTCAACCATGACACCAGCACTGCAGGGAAGGAAGATGTATTGTTATAGAGTCATACATCACAGAAACAGACCCTTCAATCTCACCAGCCCATGCTAAACACAATCCCAAACTAAACTAGTATTGCCTGCCTGCTCCTGGCCCATATCCTGCCAAACATCTTTTAAATAGTAATTGTACCCACATCCACCACTTCATCAGGAAGTCATTCCACACATGAACCACCATCTTTGTAAAAAGAAAAATTTGCCCTGCATCTCTCCTCTCACCACTGAATGTCAAGAGGAGATTGTTGCATTCTTGCAATAAAAAGGATTTTTCCTTGTAATTGATATGGATTTTATCCTCAAACATGCACTCTTAATTTTCAACTTCAAATTGCAAAATGTTTAAGACTTGAAGACATTTCTGCACAACTAATTAGATTTAATTTAGCATGCTTAACATGTGACCATATTGCACATAATCCAAAATGTTTTTTTATGTGCCATGTATGGAATTTGCTTTGTTTGTCTGTGCTAGGCCCATTGAAATTTTATCTAGATATTCCTAGCATCCAAATAATAGAAATAATGTATTAGATAAGTCACTATTTTTGCCAACTGTGTGATTTTGATTAAATTCTACAATTAAAAATTGAAAATCTCTTTCTCCATTGGGTGAGGTATTTCTTGTGAATCAACTCCAATCCAAATTCCAGTGAATTAAATCATCAATTTGGAACAACCTACAATTTCAAAACAAAATTTCAGCATTTTTTTCCAGTTGTTGATCAAGAAAACATTTCCAAAATTGTACTGTTTAAAAACTAACTAGGTAACCATTCCAAATATTAAAAAAACTACAAGTTTCTTATCACATACTGCAAACAGAAAAAAAGTTGCTCTTCATGCTTAACTGTATTTCCAGTTTATAACAAAAAACTCTATTTCCAGCATTAAAGAAGCCGTACTTACTGGTGCATCACTCATAGCACTCCTCTGTTGCACAATTTATATTCAGTTTATACTCATCACCCACAATACATTCTGATAAGAGAACAGATCTTAGTAATCTTTGTAATTGAGGTGGAGAACAGTCTTTAGTGATGAATGTGTTAATTTTTTTAAATCTGTAAACTAAACTGTTTTGTTTGTGAGGAAGACATAGTGCAGTGCTTGTACTTTTCTTACTGTTGGAAAAGTTCCCAGTTTCAACTCCATTTAACTCAAATTGAAACTGACTTTAGACTATCAGCAGAGGGATCATTCCTCTCAAGCAAATTAACAAATGAGGCCACACAAGATTTGCAATATGCATTACACTCCCCTATCAGAAAAGAAATGAAATAAAATTGAAATCCATTGGAACGTGCAAAATATTGTGTCATAGTCATACTATATTGCAATGTTTTACATATAGAAGAATCAAATTAAGTTGACCATCAACGATTTAGACTTGGCTGCTTTTTTTTTTGTCCTTCATTAAAACTAGTGCTATCTATAATGCTGACACGCATTTATCATCCCGAAGGGCCATGGACCCTGACAGCATTCCTTCTTTACTATTAAAGAATTGTGCTCCTGAACTAGCTGAAGTCCTAGCCAAGCTGTTGCGTTATATCTCCAATGTTGCCTTCTACCCAACAATCTTGAAAATTAAAAACCGAAAGAACTATAGATGCTGGAAATCAGAAACAAAAACAGAAATTGCTGGAAAGGCTCAGCAGGGCTGACAGCATCAGAGTTAACATTTTGGGTTCAGTGACCCTTCCTCAGAACAGTTGGAAAATTACTCAGATGTGGGTGTCAAAAAGACTTGACCAAAACAATCATTCCATTAACATCACAACAGGACTCTTCATCATCAGCGAAGTGATGGGAGGATTTATTTGTGCAAATGTTATTAGGAGCACCAGGGAGCTTGAAACATGTGAGGGGTAACCAAAATACGAGTGCAAACTGTTGCTATTTATTGCCTACAAATATGTATAGGAGCAAGGGACAGCAAAGTTTTGTTCATGTCTTCAGGTCTCAGCCCCATGTGATCTGACATCTCAATGACACTGTTCTTCTCACACATGCTCAGTAGATATGGTCAGGGAATGGTACGTTTAATCCTTCAAACTACAACACTGAAAGTCTCAGCAAGGGGCACTTATTCACTGACTTCACGAGAAGGATCCCAAAATGTTAATTCTGCTTTCTCTCCACAGATGCTGCTGAGTTTTTCCAGTAATTTCTGTTTTTGTTACTTATTCACCAATCAATCTGCTCACTGATGCTCAGTCTGGGTTATGACAATGCCACTAAGTCCTTGACCTCATTACAATCTTCATCCAAACATAGGCAAAAGAGGTGAAATATGAGTGACTGCTCTTGACATCAATGGACTAACAAAGCCGAAGTCAGTGAGAATCAAGAGAAATTCTCCATTGGTTTTTATCATATCAACCACACAGGAAGCTGGTTCTGGTTGTTGGAGTCTATCTCCTCAGAAACTGAAGTAGACATACCCACATGTATTGAAAGAATGATAACTTCCAGTTCCTTTCCAAGTCACACATTTTCAGATAGGGTTATCAAATCTCCAGGATTGTCCTGGAGTCTCCAGGAACTGAAACTTCATCTTCAGGATATAAGCAATTAGAAAAAAGATCATAAAAACTCAGGAAAAATGCACAATATTTTAATTTATATTAAACTATTATTAATTACAAAATTATTGGTGTATGGATAAAAAGGCTTTTTGACAAATAACCTAACATCACTTAAACAGGTAATTAAAATCTGTTTAATTTTTCAATTTGAGTTGGAAGCTTGTCCATAAATGACAGAAGTTGAGGCTGGGGGTTAGTGGGGCAGAGCAGGTTGGTTTAATGGTGGAAGTCGTGTGATGAAACCTCAAAGATTATTCCAAACCATTATTGTAATCCATGTAGTTAATTTACTCCAACAGTGCTGGGAGATAGTAAGGTCTGTGATTTTGGCTCCTTGAAAGTGCCCAACATAATGTCAAGACAGACTGGTGTGAGGCTTGAAGGTGATGATGCTTCCATGTTTTAGCTGCCATTGTCCATCCAGGAAGTGGAGATCATGGATTTCAGAGGTGTAACCGAGGGATAGAACAAAACAAGTTCATTCAAGTATTTGTTCTCCAAAGGAAATTGGCTTGCAATAGTTGATGCTTTTGCCTAAGTTCCCTAGTGATTACACATCAACAACAGTTTACTAGCTCTAAAACTCCCTGGGACATTGCAAAAAAGTGCTATATTAGTACAAGTTGTTTCTTTCTTTCCTTTGCTTGTTTACAATCCAGTCCTCTGTCCCTGAAGTCATATGGTATGGAACAGTGGAAAGCATACCAGGCAGTGAATCAGAAGCTCCTAGTTTGAGTCTCACTCGACGATTTGATTTCCAAGGAAGATGTGCTCATAATGTGGTCCAAAGCTGAGCATCAAACTGTCCTTACATCACATGCTATTGGCAGTTGGTAACAATGGGAAACGATCCTGGTCAGCCATGCAATGAAAATAAAGCCAGAGCGTTCGCAAGCAGAGACTATAAAATGTAGGTAAGCGTAAAAGATGACACAGTAGCTCGGGCTTTTTTGAATGATCTGTAACATACTTTGTTCCTATTATGTCATTTATTTAAAATGGATCTGAAAATTAGTCTAATGATTGCAAATTCTGAAGTTACTTCAAGAACACACAAATACATTGATCTGAAATGTTTTACCTGATTTACCAAAGGTTTTATTCTATCAAAGCAAGTAACAGGGAGGGAATTTTTAGACAAACACATTAGACATCTTTCCACCACTATTCCAGTGTACAACTATAATTAAATATGAAATCTTCGAAGTGTGTGAGTTATCTCTAATTCAACAGATAAACATAATGCAGTTAATATAACGATTTTTGGAAGCACATTGTTTCTTTTCAGTGTACGACTTATTGCCCAAGCATGTTGTGCAACATCCTTCAGAGGATCAGAGATAGTAGGAACTGCAGATGCTGGAGAATCCGAGACAACAAGGTGCAGGGCTGGATGAACACGGCAGGCCAAGCAGCATCTCTGCTCCTATGATACCCCTCATCCTTCAGAGGGTCACTGTTTGATATCATACCTTTGAGATATTGTGTAGAATAATTTGCTCTTGGAGTCGACTGGTTAGGAGGTGGGACTAGCTTTTAATTAGTTGGGGCAGTGTCACATTCAAATACTCTAGTTCCACGAGAATTTCTTATACATTCTGGGCAGGAAGGCCATGGACAACATTCCTCTCCTGCCACTAGTTGAGGCCTTTAATTAAGAACCACCTAAGAGCCTCATCCTCTGCTGCTGCTTGGATTAACTGAGCTGCAATGTGTCAATGTACTGCTGCTATGGAAGCAAGTTATCACTCTGAGGAGAAAAGGGCATGGGGAAGGGGGACGATGTCATTCAGTGCCTGATCCAGGCACTAGACATTGAACAAAGGTAAGCCCACTCTGAGCCATCCTTTTGCCCTTGCTTCAAACCTTGATTCTCACAAAAGTCTGCCTCATCATTAATCTTGTTGTTGGTCCCCCATGATCCTGGTATTCCAGATTGCTCTTGTGGCACCAGCCATGGCATTGTCCGTGTTACTGCTGAGAGCTAGAGCTGCCAGCTTCTAATTGGCCAGCCACTCTATCTAGATCAGACCTCTGCCCCAGGAGGTCATGATTCCATGGAAGACCTGTTGGAGGCCTTGCCATTGTGGATTGGCTTGTGTTCTTGCCCGTAGAAGCGACGTGCATGTCTCACCAGCTGTCTGCAAAACATCCCTGGTACCTAGAGAAGACTCTGCACATAAGTTTTACTATAGTTCAGGGAAAACCTTAAGGCAACATTGGGTCATGTAGTTTTTGTTCTTGTTTTCAACCAGGAACAGCCATGATGTGGAGGTGCCGGTGTTGGTCTGGGGTGGACAAAGTCAAAAATCACACGACACCAGGTAATAGTCCAACGGGTTTATTTGAGTGCCGCTCCTTCGTCAGGTGCAAACTATGGGGTGGCACAGTGGCTCTGTGATTAGCACTGTTGCCTCACAGCACTAGGGACCTGGGTTCGATTCCACCCTCAGGCAACTGTCTTTATGATGGGTCTGGGTGGGATGCACTGAGGGTCGGTGTGGATTTGTTGTGCCGAGGGGCCTATTTCCACACTGTAGGGATTCTGTGATAATTATAGGCGGCACCGTGGCTCAGTGGTTAGCACTGCTGCCTCACAGTGCCAGGAACCCAGTTTCGATCCCACCATCGGGCGACTGTCTGTGTGGAGTTTGCACATTCTCCCCATGTCTGTGTGGGTTTCCTCCGGTTTCCTCACACAGTTGAAAGATGTGCAGGCTACATGGATTGGCCATGCTAAATTGCCTGTAATGTTCAGGGATGTGTAGATTAGGTGGGCTATAGGGGGATGGGTCTGGATGTGATGCTCTGAGGGTTGGTGTGGACTTGTTGGGCTGAAGGACCTTTTCCACACTGTAGGGATTCTATGATGAAAATGATAAACAGAACATGGTGCCCCATTCTTGCTGATGTTGACACTCTGCCACTTGCTGAGGTCTTTGACAAAGGGATGCCAAATAAACACTTGCCTAATGCAGGAATGTGCATCATGTGAGTTGGGAGTTTATGTTAGCAAAGGATCACCCCACAGCTTGCAAGTATCAAAGGGTATGCTATGCACCCTGTAGTCTCCACCCATTGGTATGTATATTGAAACAAAAACACAAATTGCTGAAGAAACTCAGCAGGTCTGGCAGCATCTGTGTCGAGAAAGCAGAGTTAACGTTTCATGCACAGTGACCCTCTTTCACAGCTGAGTTTCAACAGCACTTTCTGTTTTTGCTTCAAATTTCTAACATCCACAGTCCTTTGTTGTATTTTGACGTGTATATTGAGTTATTCAATTAACCTGCAGCAGACTGCCCAGGAAAAAAAAACGTCAAGCTTATGGCTTCAAACACAACTGTTATGTATCGGCAGTGGTCATGTTGATGTCATAAGAGCCCAAGTTGACATATGATCTAAACGAGATATTTAAAATGTCAAATAATTTAATAGAATGTATGCAGAGCAGCTAATTCTTCTCATGAGGTAATTTAGAACAAGGGGGAATAATTTTAAAATTAGCCCACTTAAGAGTGAAATCAGGAAGCACTTTGTCAAAAAAAAATGTAGTGGCACTGTGACTAAATCAGAGCAACCTTTTTATTCTAGCCTCTCTTCCATACCTTCAGTGGGCTGTTCAGCTCATCGATTGACGCAGGGCCAAAATGAAGCAATTCTGATTTAGATCTGTCTGCTACCACTGAGCCAAGTCTGTTGTGCTGCAGTTCGCGGTTGAATTTTCCTTGCTCATCAGCTATAAGAACAGTTTATCACATGCTGGTTCCAACTGTCTCCAAATCACCAGTAAATGATTAGGCATAAGTTGGCATTCTCACACAACTGGAAGTTAAGGGTGATAAATGGAAAGTTCACATTGGTACTCATCATTTTAGATTATTTGATGCCTAATCTGGGAATGCATAATGATTTCAAGTGGGTGAAAAAATTGACATTAGTTCCAATCTTCTGAATTAGCTCCCTTTTACTTTACTGGCCATAACTAAAATCGCCAAAACTGACACAAGTATCCTTAAGATCATCAATAATCCTGTGGACTCAAAGACCTCGAAGTGAAGGAAGAGTGGTATAGCAAATAGAGGCTGGGGCAAGAAGAGAACTACAACGTGTTTGCTATCAACTCTGAATTTTTTGAATTCAGAAAAATATCAGCACAATACTTTGGAATAATTAAACAAGAAAATTTGTCTAAGTCTAAATTTGTTGAATCTACATTCTTCCCATTTTCAGAGTTTTAAAACTCACATTGTAAGTATATTCCTCTGGGTCCATTGAATGAAGGACGCACATCTGGAAGGGCAGAAGAATTCGAAATTGATACGTCACAAGGGAATTGACTGGTAAATGCATGTCGGAAACACTGCATTACAATTCCTTCATGCCAATCAGCAGTAGTCAATCTTGCAATTTGAACAGGCAATGGCCTTGTATTTTGGTCTTCAGCAGACCAATTAAACTGAAATATTGCTGGTTTGAAAATAAAAGAGAAAGAATCTCCCTGACTGTTGCAAGAACATTCATATTTCATACTGTTTCAACTCACTGGGTTAACGTGCTAGAAATCAAACCTTGCTATTCCCTGAATCATCATTAATGAGCTGAGATGTGCAGGTAATAAGGCAGTTAATAGCAATAACCTCACTGAAAAGGCAATCCATCGCTCTCCTGGCAAAAGTCTCACTTTGGTGCCCAGAAGTTTGATAAACGATGTATCGACTTCCAGCGAGGATAAACCTTGCTGAACTTCATTCACAATTCTGCCACAAATCTCACCATTGTCCACATCATTCAGGGCCCTATAAATTCTGCATGTATGTTAAAACACTCTCTCGATCCATGGCAAACTACTGTTTCTCTGAAGCTGAAAGGGCTGTGTTTGGCCTTTCAGTTTTGGAGTTTGCTTGTTGCCCTTAACCAGTAGGGATCATGCCAAATAAGGGGGCATCCTGGTCAAAATCCCAAAGAGTGACTGTTTATCGCTGGGCTCAGGTTTTAGGCATGAAACAATCATGGCCTGTAAAATATCAATAATGCAATCATTATGAAAAATAAACATAGATATTTGTATTTTTTTGCATAATCATTGTAATTTCCTTCCATCAATATGAAGTCTACATATGGAAAGTCTTCAATCTCTGTATCTTGGTGTGCTTTTGAAGACAGTGTGCTTTTCTTTAAATGTCTGAAATACATTTTTCAAAAGTCAATAAGCATAAAAATTTCAAAAAATTAATGTGCCATAGCAGCAATATTTTATATTAGGACAAGAATCTTAAATAACAATGATGTTTATTCAGGACAGCTTGCGTAATAAATTTCATAACACAGTAATTCTTTCATTGGAATCATTGTATTAGTTAGCTGTAAATATTTCTCAGATAAATTAAAATAAGAATGCTTCAGGATAAGTAAGTGGACACAAAAGAGAATTGCATGCAATTTAAATGGTGGCCTGACGTGGAATTTCTTTTAAATATGAAAAGGTGCTCTATTGGAAATATAAGTACCCTTTTCCAAGTGATCCCCAGCTTCTAGTTATGATTATAACAATATCAGGAATAGAAATACTAAATTAAGAAATATATATTTTTCGTAAATATATAAATTTTTAACATGTCTATAGAAAATATTCCTGAATTATTTATGTCACTGAAACAATGTAAAATAAATTTTTTCACAGACTACTACCTCCTAACTACTGTGTTATTTGAGATTTATATTTTCACTGCATTATATTATTAAGGTCTTTCATGCTTTTTTTTTGTAAATATAATAATTGTTTCCATTTCTTTTCATTTGCATACCTAATAGAATTTATGAAATGAATACTGCATAAGATAAACTGTGCTGGTAAACTGATATGTCCTGGATTTAAATACGCTGATGTATTTTAATGTTCAGAGGAGGCTTCACTGCACTGTACATGTGGTGCTGTGGGAGTCACATGATATTCCCTGATCCTGGAATCCATACTGTGCCATGGCAACTGCCTGTTTTTGGACCTATCAGAAATTGTAAAGGTACTGATGCTTAAAAAATATGGAAGTTAAAGAAAATGTGATAAATAACTTTACTACAGTGAAGTAAACCTATGAATTATTATTCAGAACACTATGTTATGGGTGTCAGATTTAATTGTAGTTGACAGTAGCTAACCTTATGTTTATGGAAATTATCCAAATACAAAATGATAGCTTCAAATACGTAGCAACTACAAGCATAGAATCAGAAAAAAAGTTAGCATAGAAGAATGAAGTAATATTAACCCATGATATCTTTTCTCACGCTAATTCCACAACACTACAATACACTTTAATCCAATTTATGTAAGTTTTTGACTGTATATATGTTATATATTTTTAATGCCTATCCAATTGTCTAAAATTGACGTTGGTTATCATGTGTAAGAATGTAGTCAATTTGTATCTTCCATGAATATACACATTTTACCCTTCCACTTTGTACTTTCACACTTAGCCTGAACTTATGTCTCCTTGCTACCTGTTTATCGATATTGATCGCTTTATATTTTTAAACATTTCTAAATGATTTTCTTGTAAAATTCTTTAATTATGTTTATGCACAACTACTAGTACTCAACAATGCTATGTTAGAACATAAGAACATAAGAAATGGGAACAGGAGTAGGCCATCTGGCCCATCAAGCCTACTCTGCCTTTTAATAAGATCATGGCTGATCTTCTCATGGACTCAACTCCACTTATCCACCCACTCACCATAACCCTTAATTCCTTTACTGTTCAAAAATCTATCAATCATTGCCTTAAAAACATTCAATGAGGTAGACTCAACTGCTTCACTGGGCAGGGAATTCCACAGATTCACAAACCTGAGAAAGAAAAAGTTCCTCCTCAACTCAGTCCTAAAAATTTGTTTCCCCTTATTTTAAGGCTATGTCCCTAGTTCTAGTTTCATCCACCAGTGGAAACAACCTCCCTGCTTCTATTTTATCTGTTCACTTCAAATTCCAATGAGTATAGTCCCAGTCTACTCGATCTCTCCTCATAAGCCAACCCTCTCAATTCCAGAATCAACCTAGTGAGCTTCCTCTGCACTCCCTCCCGTTGCCAGCATGCCCTTTCTCAAGCATAACTCACAATAAAGGACAACATCACATTTGCTTTCTTCATTCAGTTAGGCACTGAATTATTATCAGTTTCTGCAATAACTTTAATTTAATTGGTTTCAATTTCTATGACACTGTTAATAAGAAAGAGTTCTTTCTTTTGATAAACATGGGATCGCAAAATAATTTTATAATTCTGATTAAACTGAAAAGAGTGACACAATTGGTTCTATTCTAAATTTTAACTGATTTTGTTATTATTTATTTTTGTGATTATGCAAAGCACAGATCTATTGCATCGGGGAATCCTAAAGCAGTGAGATGTAAAAACTAGGAACAGAAGTGGACTATTCAACCCTTTGAACCTGCTTCACAATTCAATATAATTATGGCTGATCCTCTATCTCCATGCCACATTCCTGCTTTCTCCCCATACCTATTGATGCCTTTAAGATCTAAATGTTTACTTATCTTTTTTCTGAATATACTCAGTGACTTGACCTCCACAGTCTTCTATGGTAGAGAATTCCACAGACTCACTACTCTTTCAGTGAAGAAATCTTTCCTCGTCTTGGTCCTAGATGTTCTTCCCTGTATCCTGAGATGGGTTTCCTGGTTCTAGACTCCCCAACAGGGAAAATCATCATCCCTGTAGATGGTTTGTCCAGCTCTGGTAGAACTTTTAATCAGATTTCGTCTCATCCTCCCAAATTTTATTGAATAGAGGACTAATTGAACCAATCTCTCCTCTTCGAACAGCCCTGCCATCCACAGCATTAGGCTAGGGACCTGTTTGCAATGCACTAGGTCTGATCTCACCAAAGCTCTGCATAACTGCAATACGACTTGAATATTGTTTTGAAGCCTCCTTGCATCCTCCTCACTACTCACAATTCCTGAAGTTTTATGTCATCAGCTAACTTGGAAATGCTGCATTTGGTTCCCTCATCCAGGTCATTTTTATATATTCTGAAGATCTGGGGCCCAAAAGCTGATTCTTGTCGTATATCACTAGTCACCTCCTACAACTCGGAAAATGGCCAATTTATTTCCACTCTGTTTCCTGTCTGTCAACTAGTTCTCAATCCATGAACTGTGATGTTGTCTCCTGATGACTTATCAAGAACCTTATTAAAAGCTTTCTGAAAATCCAAATACACCACGCCCACAGATTCTCTGATATCTATTATACTAGTTACATTCTCAAATATAGATATAGGTTATTAGGCCCTGGTGATTTGTTAGTCTTTACCCCAATGATTTCCCCAGCACTATTTTCTTACTAATAGTGATTTCCTTCAATTTTACCCCCTCACTTGACCCTTGGTTCCCTAAAATTTCTGAGAGGTTATTTGTGCACTCTTTTGAGAAGACTGAATCAAAGTATGTGTTCAATTCTTCTGTAATTTCTTTGTTCCCCAGTTAGAGTGCTGGTGGAAGGCTGTTTGTGTGACTGAAGTCCTGTGTCCAGCAGTATACTTCAGGGATCAGTGCTGGGTTCCTTATTGTTTGTTATACATATATAAGTGATGTAGATGAGAATGTGGGGGGAATGATAAGTAAGCTTGTGGATGAAATGATGATTGGCCAGGTGGTTCACAGTGTGGAAGCAGGTCTTATGTTATGGGAGGCTATAAATGGATTGGTCAGATCAGTGGAAGATGGAATCTAACTCTGATAAGTGTAAGGTGATGCACTTGGGAAGTGGTAACAAGACAAGGCAGTACTCAATGAATGACAGGATGCGAGGAAGTTCAGAGGAACAGAGGAATCTTGGGGTGCTTGTCCACAAATCCCTGAACATAGCTGCACAAATTAGCAGGGTAGTTAAGAAGAGATGAGGTACACTTGTCTTTATCACTCAATGCATAGATTATAAGATCAGGGAGGTTATGTTGGAGCTGTACAGGGCTTTGTTTAGGTCACAGCTGGAATACTGTGTGCATTTCCAGTCATCACACAATCGGAAACATGTGATTGCACTGGAGAGAGTGCAAAAGAGATTCACCAGGAGGCTGCCTGTGATGGAACAGTTCTACTATGAAGAGAGTCTGGATAAGCTTGGGTTGTTTTCTTTGGAGCAGAGAACATTGAGGGGGGACCTTATAGAGGTGTATATGATTGTGAGAGGCATGGACAGGGTCAATAGAAAGCAAATGTTCCTCTTAGTTCAAGGGTCAATAAGGAGAGGGCATATTTTTAAAGTGAAAGGCGGGAGGTTTAGAGGGAATTTAAGGAAAAGCCCTTTAACCAAAGGCTGGTGGGTGTCTGGGATACACTATCTGGGAGGGTAGTTGAGGTAGATAACGTCACAACCATAAAAAAGTACTTGGATGAGCATTTGAAATGTCATAACATTCAAGGCTATGCACCAAATGCTGGAAAGTGGGACTAGTGTAGATTTAATGTAGCTTTGGGAGTACAGAGCCGACAGGCCAAAGATCCTCTTCTGTACTTTATGACTCTATGATTCTATAATTTCCCTGGCTTCTGACTGTAAGGGATTCACATTTGGCTTTACTAATACTTATCCCTTCACGCTTTTTTAGAAGTTTTCATGGTTAGTTTCTATGTTCGCAACGATTTTACTCTTGTACTTTATGTTCCCCGTTATGATCAAATTTTTTGTCCTCTGTTGCTGAATTCTAAAATGGCTCCCAATGCTTGGGTTTATTGCTTTTTCAGGCATGCAGATCATGGTCATTCTATTCAGTGTGACCTGGCTGTGCTTTGATTTTGCTTTGTACAATTTGGATGTCCCACCGCACTGTCAAGGTGCCATTCACACTCTAGAACTCTGACTACAGATCAGCAAATCCTTGCTCTGAACTATAGAACACCCTGAGTGGAGCTAACACAGTGTAGATTAGAACATTTAACACGTTCAATTATTATATGTTACATTATGTAATATTACTCATTTTATTGTTATATATTTTTACAATATGTTACATAATTTGAATGAAGGCTAATTACATAAGGGGAGGCGATGGTGGTATTATCGCTGGACTGTTATTTCAGAGACCTGGATAATGTTCTGGGGACCCAGGTTTGAATCCTGCCACAGAAGATGGTGGAATTTGAATTCAACAAATATCAGGAATTTAGAATCTAATGATGACCATGAATCCATTGATGATTGTCAGGGAAGGAAACTGCCATCCTTACCTGGTCTGGCCTATATGTGACTCCAGACTCACAGCAATGTGGTTGACTTTTAACTACCCTCTGGGCAACTGGGATGGGCAATAAATGCTACCTAGCCAGCAACACCTTCATCCTGTGAATGAATAAAGGAAAAAAAAATCTGATTTAAAATTGACACAATCTGCGATCTGAATTGTCCATTTTTTGGCTAAGTATTAGTTTTGACAAGTTCCTTGAAGGTTTGTTTTCAACATGAGAACTAACAAAATCTCTCACCATATCTTACCAAATTTGCCTCAGTAATGACCAACTACACCTCTATGGCATCCCTTTCTCTGAAATCTGGCCCTGTCCCACAACCTGCTGTTTTCAGAACAACTTACCGCTCACTGAACATCTGCCAAAAAACCAGGGTGCATGGTACTTTCACCATCTTTAAAAAACTGCTGTATAAGCAGTCAAATGTTGGTAAGCCAGTGTTGCCCTTCACTGGCAACACAATGGCATAGTAGCCACAAAGTCATGCTTAGCGTTTGAACCCTAAGTATGTTTATTGTGAATGTAGCTGCAGTTTGCAAACAGGTGGTTCATGTATTTGTCCCTTCAATGTCCTGGGATGTCCAACAGATGTGAATCCCACTTCAACACATATCTCTTCTTCCCCCAACAGCCTTGAGTGCCCCATCTCCTTTTGGTAATCAGCCTCCTTTTGCTCCACCAGTGTCACTTTGCACCCTTTTCACAGATCAACATACAGAACTCCAGGACTGTAGTTATACCAGACTCTGAGTGACTTTGACAAGCAACCCCTAGATGTGACTGACTGGACCCCTGATCACTTTGCATCTCCCAGACTGCTGATACACAATTCCCTTAACTGTTTGTGCTGGTCCTACAGAACTAATCATTGCCTACTAGCTGCATTATAGTCATACATATTCCCTGACTGTGACCAGTCTCAGTGGACAACTGACCCTGCTAAGCCCCTGCACTGTGTCTAGACTGCACCTGTGACTGATGTTTCCGGTATCCCCAGACCAATAGCAGGCAGCAGACCGCCCTTGACTGGATTGAGTCATCACTCACTTTCCAATCAGGCCATTTAGTTGAACACAAGTGCAGTGCACATGCTACACAAGCAACTGACACATGTTGTAGGTGTTAGATTGTTATCTTGGTGTGCCATACAGCAAATTACTCCCCAGAAGATAGATCTCAACTGACAAGCATAAAGCAGCCTGCCTATGTGCCCATGCAAAAGAGTATGTCAACACAGCAGCACTGATCACATTTAGGCTTTCATTAAAGCATCATGGTACCAACAGGCATGGCATGGCAAGGGAAGGCATGGATTCTGTGAGCATGTAAGTAGGCACTAAACAAGAAAGCATTAAGAGTACAAGCTATCACCCCTAGATGCAGCTTGGTTCAATCCAAGAGCCAGGTGCCTGCATTTGCATGTAAGCTGCTGTCCCTACAGCAGTCATTCAACGCTAGCTTTCAGTGCACCCTCCAATACAAGTGCGTG
The DNA here is from genome assembly GCF_021869965.1 of Rhincodon typus. Taxonomy (NCBI): domain Eukaryota; kingdom Metazoa; phylum Chordata; class Chondrichthyes; order Orectolobiformes; family Rhincodontidae; genus Rhincodon; species Rhincodon typus. The sequence goes on from NC_063336.1 coordinate 53,777,520, forward strand.
CTTCTTAAGCAAGTGATTCTGAAAGATATCATGAAGATCCTGAGGGGTTTGTAAATATCAGATGTCAATGTTAATGGATGAAAGTTACGCACTGTTGGTGTCCATGGATCCAATTTTGGGATACTATTGTGTGGTGACCGACACATATTAAAAGCTAAAATTAACATAGAATCTAGAGTTAACATATTACAGCCATGTACCCCAGCAAGAGGCTTCCATGGTATAACTTTGGAGAGACCATCTTACAGCATACAATAGATCATTGACATTGACAGAATATTCCTGGAGTGACAATATTCAAGCTCATTGTGGCTTTCCAAATCTTCTACCCAGTAGATATCAATGGTTCAGCAGTGACAGTGACCTATAGGATTCTTAAGGGGCTTTACAGGGCAAATACTGAGAGTTTCCCTTTATGGGAGAGTTTCGGACCAGAAAGCATAGTCTCAGAATAAAGGAGTGCCAATTTAAGACTGAGATAAGAAGGAATTTCTGCTCTCAAATGGTTGAGAGACTTTGGAACTCCTTGCCTCAGAGAGCTGTTGGAGTAGAGCCTATGTGCATATTTAAGGCTGAGATAGATAGATTCTTGATCAATTGGATAATCAGGCTATGCAGAAAATGCAGGAGAGTGGATGTCAGGAATGTCAGATGACCATGACAGTGTCTGACAAAACCGCAGTTCATTGGCATTCCATTTTTAGACATGTGCACTGTGATGAGTGACCCACATTACATTGTCACCTGACAATCCTCACTCAATCAATCTTGCGGAAAGTGTGACATATTATCAAATCAAATATGATCATTAATACCTAGCAACATTTTCACATAGTGTTGCTGCGTTTTTGTGCAATACCAACAAAGAAGGGATTATCATTGCCAGCACAATTTGTGCTCAGAGAGCAATTATGAATGATCTTGCCTAACAACCAATTGTCCAAACGTTTTGAAAGACAGGACATTCTTCTTCACAAATAAATGAAAATGAAAGAGATACATGACATTCCAGCAGGTAGAGAATTACCACATCTGTGTGCCCAGTGGAAAGAGGAGGTCAGAAATCCAAATGTAAGCACTTAGATACCAGCAAGGTTTCTGGAATATGCAATCAGCCAAGATCATACAAAGTGATTACTGATCATGGTGCTGCATTACGAAGGAACCGAAGCTAGCTCAGAATAATGCACAACACACCAACCATGCATGAAGAAAGTGAGGAAGGACACTCTGATAATGATGATTGTGCAGTGATGCAGAGTGGCAACAACCAGCAACTAGACATTCAAGAACAACATTTATGTCTCCAGATGAGTATACAATCCCCAGATGTGAATGAGTTTCAAACCACCAAAGTGGTACATTCAAGTTTGAATTGCCAATCCTGAGAACTTTGTTTTTCCTGTTTGTATAATTATTGAAATGACAACGCATGCCAATGTAAAACCATGTCTATCTGTTTGGAATACTTTTTTTTATCTTTGATAAAATAGGGATGATACAGTATGTTTCACTATTAGTATATCAGTACACCTTTAAGAGACATGCTCAAGATTTCATCACTATATAATAGCATGTGGCCTGAGGGAATAAAGGCTTCAGTTTCCATCTTAACTTGGACCACTTGAAGAATGACATGCTGATAAACAAATAACTTAATTTTAACCCAGAAAGTGAAGAGCCTGTGATTGAAATATATGATCAGGAGCTGTATTAAATGGTGTTTCCTTCAATACTGCATTACCCAGGTTTAGTTCTTATGTTACTGGAGCTTCTGTAAGCATTGTGATATCAAGTACAAATACCCTGCTGTAGGCAAAGTCCACACCTTGATGTTAAAGGCAGTCATGATAACCTCGCCTCTTGAAATTCAACTTCTCCATTCATGTTTGGACCATGGCTGTAATGGAAACTTGTGTCAAACAGTGTTGCCAACTCCAGTTGGTTATTCTCAGGGAGATGTCAGAGGTTGCTGCCATGTAAAGCAGAAGCTTCACTTGAACCCATCCAAAAGGGGAAGGGGAGTGGAGTGATTGCAATGTCGAAAGCCCCAAATGTCTGCTGAAACCACAATCAGCTTACTGCTTAGAATCCCATCACCTCCTTGGCTCAGGCCCTGGTCTCTCTTTCCTTGCCTTACATGCATACACAGTGATGCCTGAAGGAACATCTCCCAAGCACTCATTCATCAGACACTGTGAAGTGAACATTTCACGTTCCACTCTCTGGCCACTGATGGCCCTGGTATTTGTCCCTATGAATAGTTACACTGGTAGCAGGCCTGGCATTGTGAAATTTGCTGTTCTTGGTTATAACGTTGTTGCAAACTGGACCCATGCCTGGGGGGAGCAAACCATGTGCCTTCACTCTATTCCTGGTTCCACGGTTTTGCATCCTGTGCCTGCTTCAGGCGGAATCATCAGTTGTTCCCTGACTAATATAGCACACAGCCCATAGGCCTGGGCAGCTGCTAAGCAGCCCTTTGAGCCACATGCTAAGCAAGCCAGCACTCAGAGACATGACTCTCACCATTTCATTAATCAGAGTCACTTCCACAGCTATTCCTGTAGCTTGTCTGCTGAGATCTTGACGTGTTTTGAGCAATGGGATCACAGTGTATACCAAAACATTTACTGAGATCAAAACAGATTAGTGGTGTTCCCTTCAATCGAAAGGCAAGTTTTAAAAAAAGCATATTCTTTTCTGCAATTACGTATGAGAGCTTTAACCTATTTGACTTGGAAAAAAAGGAATACCAAGAAATGCTGTTTATAAGTGCAGGACAAATAAATGATCTGTACCGGTTTATGTTTTATGTCATCATGATGCCAAGAGCACCATCAGATCATCATTTTTCAATGTAAGAGCTCCATGTGTACCATCGATTGTATACATTAATTTATTTGCTTTATTTTTGGGATAGCTTTTAATAGTCAACCAATGTCAATTCCAGAAGACTCCTGGCCATTTCAGGAGGTTTGGCACCTTTGGAGGCATCAATAGTAAAACAGAAAGTGCTGGAAAAACTCAACAGGTCTTTGGCAAGAGAAACAGAGTTAACATTTTGAATCTAATGCGACTCTTCAGAATACTAAGTGCCTGCTGAGTTTTTATTTTTGTTTCAGATCGCCAGCATTCACAGTACTTCGCATTTATATTAGGAGGGAACTGGATCTGGCAAATCCCGATGAGAAAGTTATTACTGTGATAACAATGTCGATGACACCTTCAAATGATTGAGAGCAAACTGATGGGGCAACAGTTGACTGAGTTGGATTCCTCTTGCAGTTTGTGTACAAGTCACATATCGGCAATTTTCTACATTCCTGGATAGAGGCCAGTATTGTGCTGCAAATTGTCAAAGGGTGCAATTTTGGAGCTCAAGTACTACTCCTGCTGGAATGTTGTCAGTGCTCAAAGCATTTGTAGTATTTTGTGGAGTGAATCAAATTGTTTGAAGATTGGCATCTGTATTGCTGGGGATCTCACAAAGAGGCTAAGATAACCATCCACTTGGAATGTCTGGCTGAAGATAGTCCTCCACTTTTAAGAGGTGTTCTGCATTGATGGGTAATTTGACTGTACTATTTACATCTGTGAAGCCTGTATTAACAATGCATGACATATCTTACTTCCTATAATCCACACAATACAAGGTTTTAGGAAATTTAATGTAGAAATGCAGAAAGAATTGCAAATTTAATCTGCAGTGGGACCACACAACATTCAGCAACTGTGTTTCAAAGCCCAGACTACATCTGTAAAGCATGAGAGAGCTAAAGTACATATTGAGACAACGATTTTCCATTTGACCTGTGACCTTCATACCTGACAAAACAACTTATTAAATTTAACATTTTCATATTTTTTCATATTACTAAAATCACTAACCTCCTCTCGTGGCTTTTGTTCATGTATCAGAATAAGCAGTTTTTGTTTTGCAGATTTACACTCCATTGCTCCTTTGTCCCCTTTTTCATATTAAGCAATGCCACGTGGGACATTGAAATATATTATCCCATCATATTGGCCAAGGTTTCAGAATGTTTGAGATAATACATGTTGGAATTTCCTGTGGTGAACTGTGCTTTGGCTCTTAGCTCAACTCAGAAAGTATATTTTGCCAGAGGATAGACTGTCAAGGACAAATCCCAGAGGCACATGGACCCACGAGTTGGACAGGATGTACAACTCTGTTTCTAAGGATAGGAAGCAGATTTTCTTATCTTCATGAAACTGCCTTGTTGAAGCTGTACAATTTTAATTTGTAGGAAATTGCTGCAGAACTTTCTACTTTCTGCAATAATAATTGTGTGATCTAACTGTTGCAGTCTTTAAAATTTTCTGTTACAACTTACCAAAAAGGATAGATCCATTACCACACATTCTGTGCAGACAGCACTGCAGACATTCCACAGCATACCGTCTTGATTTCCTTCTGCTTAATGATTCAGAATTTGAAAACCTTTTGGTGCATTAATGTAGGAGACACAATTGGCACATAACCACTGATTGTGGAACTGTTTTATCCCGATTTGTTTTGGTGTCGTTCATTCACCCATAGTGATTGACTGTTTTGAAAATATGCCAAATGGATAGACGTTAAGTTACACAAAATGTATAAATGAGTGTTGCATTATCATAACAGTGCTTCGCAGTTTGCTGATTTATGCTAAGTACATAATTGTCACACGGCAAGATGGTTGTCTTTGCTTGACAGTTATTAGGCAGAGGGACTGAAACAAATTTGAGATCTGTAAAATATTACCCGTGTACTGCTAAATGATCCTATCTTCATGGATATGTGCTTGGCAACTGTTGCACTTGCTAACAAACACAAGATGCAGGAAGGTGAGTCGTGCTTTGAGATAGCTTTGCATGCACAAGATGCCACTTCTCTCTACCAAGGATATAAGACTTGTCAAATATATATATTTGGGTAATGGTAAGTTTCACATTAAAAGTTGACCTCTGATTTTTGGCCACAAAATCATTCATTTTTCATATGTCTTGTGTACAAAATGACCTTTGACTTTTAGCCAAAAGAACCCAAACCTACCATCCACTTGCCACTAAAGTCACAGAATTATAGAATCCTTACAGTGCGGAAGCAGGTCATACATCCCATTAAGCCCACACCAACCCTCTGAACAGCATCCCAACCAGACCTACCCTATCGTTGTAACCCTGCATTTCCCATGGCTACCTCATCTAGACATTCCTGGACGATACAGGCAATTTAGCATTGCCAGTCCACATAACCCTGGAGTCAAAACAGAAACAGAAAGAACGGTTCAGAGGAAGTGTCACCGGACCCGAGACGCTAACTCAGATATTTTCTTCACAGATTCTGCCAGACCTGCTGAGCTTTTCCAGCAACTTCTGTTATTTTTTTAAACCTGGAGTCAACTTACCCTGGTGCACATAGAATAGAGTTATAGAAGAGCACACCACTGAAAGGTGGCTGTTCAGTTCCTCATGTCTCCAGATGTCAACATGACTTATAGTAGTTACTATCTAACTGGTTTGTGCTGCGTTCCTATTAATCCTACCGCCTAATATGGCGATATGACATCAAGAAGAAACAACAGATAGATGGCCCAATTGAAATGGTAAGCAACACAACAATCAGGATCATTTCTATGGGCAGCATGGAGATGTTCCACAAACTGGTTACCCATTCTGCATTTGGTCTCACCAGTGAAAGGAGGGCAAGTAAAATGCTGCTTCATCCAGAAGATGTATTTGGGTCCTTGGACAGTGAGAAAGGAGGGGAGGAGGTGAATCGGCAAGTGTTACATTTTCTGCAATTGCATGGGAATGTGCTGGGGGGAAGTGAGGAACTGAAGTTAGGGGTGATGGAGGAGTGAACCAGGGTGTCGTGGAGGAAATGGCACCTGTGGAATGCGGACAGTGGAGGGGACAAGAAGGTGTGTTTGGTGGTGACAACCTGCTAGAGGTAGTGGAAATGGTGGAGTGTGACTTGAATGCAGAAACTGGTGGAGTGGAAAGTGAGGAGAAGGGGGACATTTCTACCTTATGCTTATGCAGGTTTCTTTTATGGGGAATCAATGATCTGGTGGTATTATCGCTGGACTGTGAATCCAAAGACCCAGGTAATCTTCTGGGGACCCTGGCTTGAATCCCACTGCAGCAGATGGTAGAATTTAAATTCAATAAATATCTGGAATTAAGTGTCTAACGATGACCATGAATCCAATTTTTGATTGTCAGAAAAATCCATCTGGTTCATTGATATCCTTTAGGGAAGGAAATTGCCATCCTTACCTGGTCTGGCCTACAGGTGACTCCAGACCCACAGCAATGTGGTTTACTCTTAGCTGCCCTGTGGACAATAAATGCTGGCCTAGCCAGCAATGCCCTCATCCTGTGAATGAGTTAAAAAAAAACAGGGATCTACACACATCTCATCTGTCAACAGAAAAGAATGATGAGAATTCAAAATCTTGCTGTTATTTTCTACAGTTCTTGGAGAACTAGATTGAGTATGTCTCAGGCCATCATCAATGAACCCTGTCATCTGGAGGAACAGTACTTGTATTCAGAAGGAATGAATGGCCATCCCATTATGTTAATGTCACTTCAACCGTAATTTTTATGCCAATGGTTCATTCTAAGGAGCAAGTGGGAACAAACATCTATCAACCAATTCCTGGCTCATATCTAAATCTAGGATGTCACTGATGCCATGTTTTCCAGATTATACCAATTTATATCCTTCCACAGTCTAAAGGAGAGTCAAGCAACACAAGCTATTGAATTCTGCAACCTCATTGTCTTCCCCCAGTTGCAGGTACTATTAAATGCATCGAGTTGCTTTGACATGCACTGTCACCAACAGAAAGAATGTGTCATCCAAAACAAAATTTCACTCCATTAATGCCCAGCTTATCTGTTACTATTGGTGCCAAAGGGGAGGCAATGGCCTAGTGGCAATATTGCTTGACTATTAATCCACAAAATTAGCTAACGTTCTGGGGACCTTGGTTCAAATCCCATCACGGCATATGGTGGAATTTGAATTCAATAAAAATACTCTGGAATTAAGAATCCACTGACGACCTTTATCAGTGTCCTTTATCAGTCCTTTATCAGTGTAAAAACCCAGTTGACTCACTAATATCCCTCAGAGAAGGAAATCTGCCATCCTCACCTGGTCTGAACTACAGGTGACTCCAGACCCATGACTGCCCTCTGAAATGGCCTAGCAAGCCACTCAGTTATATCAATTGCTATGAAGTCTCAATAAGCACAGTGGCTCAGTGGTTAGCACTGCTGCCTCACAGCGCCTGGGACCCGGATTCAATTCCAGCCTCGGGCGACTGTCTGTGTGGAGTTTGCACATTCTCCCCGTGTCTGCGTGGGTTTCCTCCGGGTGCTCCAGTTTCCTCCCATGGTCCAAAGATGTGCAGGTTAGGGTGGATTGGCCATGCTAAATTGCCCATAATGTTCAGGGATGTGTAGATTAGGTGGGTTACGGGATTATGGAGGGATGGGTCTGGGTGGGATGCTCTGAGGTTTGGTGTGGACTTGTTGGGCCAAAGTGCCTGTTTCCACACTGTAGGGATTCTAAACAAATGAAACTGGACAGACAGTTGACATTGACCTAGGCACCATAAAAGACAACAGCAGACAAAGCCCTGTTGACAACGAAAAGTCCTCCACTCTAACATCTGGGGGCTAGTGCCAAAATTGGGAGAGCTATCTTACAGACTAGTCAAGCAACAGCCTGACACAGTCATACTCACAGAATCGTACTTTACAGACACTGTTCCACACACCACTATCACGATCCCACTGGCACGACAGACCCAGCAGAGGTGGTGACACTGTGATATACAGTCGAGAGGAAGTTGCCCTCATTGACTCCGAACTCCATGAAGTCTTCACAGCTTCAGATTAAAGATGAACAAGGAAACCCCCTGCTGATTATCCCGTACTGTCCTCTCTCAGCTGATGAAACAGCACTCCTGCACGTTGAGTAACACTTGGAGGAAGCACTGAAGGTGGCAAGGGCACAAAATTTACTCTGGGTGGGCAATTTCCATGCTCATCACCAAGAGTGGCTCGGCAGCAGTGCTACTGATCGGGTTGGTCAGGTCCTAAAGGACATATCTACTAGACTGGGTCTGTGGCAGGTGGTGAGGGAACCAAAATAACAGAAAAATATACTTGACCTCCTCCTTACTAATCTGCCAGCTGCAGATGCATCTGTTGATGGCAGTATTGGTAAGAGTGACCACCACGTTGTCCTTGTGGAGACAAAGTCCCGCCTTCACATTGAGAATGACCTCCATTGTGTTGTGTGGCACTATCACAGTGCTAAATGGGACAGACTTCGCACAGGTCTAGCAACTCAAGACTGGGCATCCATGAGGCGCTGTTAACCATCAACATCAGCAGAATTGTACTCCAGCACAATCTGTAACCTCATGGCCCGGTATATCCCCCACTCAACCATTACCTTCAAGCCAGGGGATCAACCCTGGTTCAATGGAGAGAGCAGGTGGGCATGCTAGGAGCAGCACCAAGCATAGCTGAAGATGAAGTGTCAACTTGGTGAACAAACACCAAACAGGACTACTTGGGTGTCAAATGTCATAATCAGAAAGTGATAGATAAAGCCAAGTGATCCCACAACCAGCGGATCACATCTAAGCTCTCCAGTCTTGTCACATCCACTCGTGAATGGTGATGGGCAATTAAACAACTCACTGGAGGAGGAGGCTCCACAAATATCTCCATTCTCAGTGATGGAAGAGCCTAAAACATCAGTGCAAAAGACAAGGCTGAAGCATTTGCAGCAATCTTCAGCCAGAAGTGCCAAATGGATGATCCAACTCGGACTCCTCCAGTTGCCCACAGCATAACAGTTCCAGTTTTCAACCAATTCAATTCAGTCCACATGATATCAAGAAACAGTTGGAGACACTGGATATCGCAAAGGCTTTGGGCCCTGGCATCAATAGAGCAAAATTAATGAAGACTTGTGCTCCAGAACGTGCCATTCCCCTGGCCAAGCAGTTCCAGTCCAGCCACGACACTGGCATCTACCTGACAATGAGGAAAATTGTTCAGGTATATCCTGTGCAAAAAAAAGCAAGACACATCGAACACAGTGGACTCTCAATCATCAGTAAAATGATGGAATATATCATCAACAGTGTTATCAAGCAGTATCTGCTCAGCAATAACCTGCTCAGTGACGCCCCCAGAGCCACTCAGCTCATTACGACCTCGATTCAAACATGGACAAAAGAGTTGAATTCCAGAGGTGAGGTGAGAGTGACAGCCCTTAATATCGAGGCTGCATTCGACCAAGTGTGGCATCAAAGAGCCCTAGCAAAACTGGAGTCAATGGGAATAGGGAAAACTTCTCTGCTAGTTAGAGTCATACTCATCATGTAGGAAGGTAGTTACAGTTGTTGGAGGTCAGTCATGTCAACTCCAGAACACTTCTGCAGGAGTTTCTCGGGGTAATGTCCTCAGCCCAACCATCTTCAGCTGCTTCATCAACGACCTTTCTTCCATTATAAGGTCAGAAATGGAGATGTTCGCCAATGATTGTTCAATGCTCAGCACCGTTTGCAACTGTTCAGCTACTGAAGCAATCCATGTTCAAATTCAACAAGATCTGGAAAATATTCAGGCTTGAGCTGACAAGTGGCAAGAAACATTCATGCTACGTAAATGCCAGGCTATGACCATCTCCAATAAGATACAGGTTAACCACCACTTCTCGGCATTAAATGGTGTTACCATCGGTGAATCCCTCACTATCAACATTCTGGTGTTACCACTAACCAGAAATTTAAGTGGACTCACCATACAAATACAGTGGTTACAAAAGCAGATCAGACATTAGGAATACTACGACAAGTAATTCACCTGCTGACTCCCTACACCTTGTCCACGATCTACAAGGCACAAGTCAGGAGTGTGATGGAACACTCTCCAATTGCCTGGATGAGTACAGCTCCAAAAACACGCAAGAAGCTTGACACCATCCAGGGCAAAGCAGCCCCCTTTTTCGGCACCGCATCCACAAGCATCACCTCCCTCAACCGCCAATGTCCAGTAGTAGCAGTGTGTACTATCTACAACATGTACTGCTGACATTCACCAAAGATGCTCAGACAGCACTTTCCCAGGACCACTTCCATCGAGAAAGACAAGGGCAGCAACACCACCATCTGCAAAGTCCCCTCCAAGCCACTCACCATCCTGACTTGGAAATTTATCACCTTTTCTTCAGTATGACTGAAAAAAAATCCTGGAATTCCCTCCCTAAGAGCATCACATGTTGACATACAGCACATGAACTACAACGGTTCAAAAAGGCAGCTCACTGCCACTTTCTCAAGGGCAACAAGGGACGGGCAATAAATGTGGCCAGCCAGCGACACTCTCATCCCATGAGTGAATTTTTTAAAACGTTGGAGATGTGCACTTGATATCCTGGGAGCTGTCATGGTGACCACCACTTGCAGGAAAAATAAACTGAGTTTGGACTTGCTTTCATTGTGTTGCTTTCTGTTGGTTATGTGGCCAGCAGCTACCGGTCATTCCATACTGCACGTCATTCATACACTTCCTGACTTTTTCTCTTGCGGAATAAATGTCTTTTTAATCATTGTATGTGTGGCATTGATTTCACCTTAAAGTGCCTGAACTTCATGCTTCTTCCCTGCCTGTCTTTCAGAAGAAAGCATTAGTCACTCAAACAGGACAGTATCATGGCTTGGTACGGAGGTTAGGTGGCTTTTAAAGCTTCAGTCAACACATGAAATTTGAATGATTTGCATGCGGTTCATTGTGCTAGGCAACAGGTTGACGGAAATCCTTAGACACGTTCTTTTCACCTCAGTGCTTTCTCTTTCTCCAATAGACCTGGGAACACAGCCTGGTAAGCACAATGACATATCTCTACAGTCTGTCAAGGCAGAAATGGCCAGGTCTCAGACACTCAGAGGTCTACCAGAGACCAGGCACCTGCTCAGTCCCAGGCAGAAGATGGCCCCATGGTCTCTGCCATTAATGAGATTAACAAAATGCCCAGAGGCACTCAGGGACATTGGACAGGTCCAGAGAGATAGTCAGAGAATTGGATTGAAGGATGGAGGAGTCTACCAATGTTCCATGGTGGCTCCAGCATGTAAGTGGCTAGCTGCCTCCTTGGACAGGTAGACAACCACCATGGAGACCCAGTTACAGTACACTTAGTGTCCGTCAGATATGTACAGTAGCCCCGTTCCATAGGTGCTCTGCATCAGTTAGTCTTCAATGTTTCAGAGTTTGTGTAGGCTGCTAAATTGCCCTGAAGTGCTTCAGTATCCTGTCAGTCAGCATTTAACATGAGTGTGAACACTTTGTACATCCTGTACACCTCCCAGCCTTGAATGGCAATACATTCCTTTGAAAAGCTGAAAGGTGGAATCAAAGGATGTTTCCAGAGACATGGGGAATCATCGCTGATTCTGTCTTTTAGTCTTAGGATGGGCGTCTGTATGAATGGCATATGTAGGGCAGGCTTGCACATTGCTCGTAGTCATAGCATTATACAATAACTGGGCTGCAGTTATCAATGTGACAGTTCAGGAATGCCTGATGTCTAATGAGATCTGCAGTCAAGGAATCAGGAGATTGTACAGGTGAAAGTCTCCAGACTACAGGAGGGTGTAGTTGGTGCATTCTCTGGGGGTTCGGTTACCTTGCCCTCAGAGATGGAATTTCAGCTAACAGTAGGCAGCGCTGACTTCTTTCTTGCAGTCGCTTGCTGGTTACCACCAGAATAAGAGGAAAGAGCCGACTAGTTGTGAAAAAGAACTAAAAGTTTGTTCAGGATAAGAATGAGTTGCCATTGACATTAATGGAAGAGCAGCCTCAGCATTGCATAATGAAGCTCACTGGCATCGTTTCTCAGTGAGATTTTAGCATGTTCTACTGAAGCAAACGCTGGCATTTTCTTCTCATATGGAGTAAAGATTCTAATGTCCGCCACGCCTTCATCAGTCTTTACCCCACTTGGCCCGGTCTCTCTGAGGCAGTTTTAAGGCACAAATGGAGGGATTGAGCATGATGGAAGTGGAATGGAAAGGCATTGATGATGATGCAGAGGAAGGAGGGTTGGCAATGTGACCCAGTGAGGCCAAGAAGGGTAAGTAACTTGGAAAGATGAAGTATTGTGTGCTCGTGAGTGGACATGATGCCTTCAGTAATAAGAGCTGAGAGGAATGTGCATTGTTCCAGAGTTTGAGTACAACATCTATCTCCCTTGTCCCTTAAATGCCTCATGCCAACTTATCCATTATCCACCATGAGCAGATCTCAGAGCCATGTTGAAATGAAATAATGTTCTAAAAATCTGCTACAATCTTCAGCATGTTAAATAAATTCCATGATTCCTGAAAACCCGTTTGAACCCATTTGAACACTTTAAATCTCAAGTGGCTAATGTCTTCATCATGAAAAGGATAAACATGGACTCTTGATATTCAACTTCCAGCATCTGATTTTAATACCCAAGATGTTGTGTCATGTAAAGTTGGTTTTTGTAAGGACAAATACTGGCACAGAAATGGTCATTGTAATCACCTGACAAGATTGAGCCAAGCATATGAAAGTAACAGTAAAAAAAGCGTCAATCTGAGTCAAAATTAACACATATATAAGATGGAAACTGAAACTTCCAGTTATTGACATATTTCTGAAAATTATACAAGGGATAAAAGTCAGCAACCATTCACTGAGTTTGAAAAAAAGGCATTGGAACTGGACTATATATTGCCATAGAGATGGTCATTGCCTGGCATTTGAGTGCCACGAATATGACTTGCTACTTGTCAGCCTGAAGCCTGGATATTGTCCAGATCTTGTTGTATTTGAATCTGGACTGTTTCAATACCTGAGGAGTTGTGAATAGTACATTGTCACCATTGTGTAAACGTCAGCAAACATCTCCACTTCTGATCTTATGATGGAGATAAGTTCATTTTTGAAGCAGCTGAAGACAGTTGACCCTAGGATACCACCCTGAGGAACTCTACACAGATGTCTTGGAGCTGAGATGACTGACTCCCAGCAACTCCAACTATCATCCCATGTGCCAGATATGATTCCAACCAGCAGAGCTTGCCTCTGATTCCCACCGATTCCAGTTTTGCTAGGTCTCCTTGATGCTACACTTGGTCAAATGTTACATCGGTATGTTTGACTATTGCATAAATATATATATTAAATGGCTTGTCTTACAAAAAAAATGTAGACAGATTGAACCAGTACCCATTCGAGCTCAGAAGAATGCGAGGTGATCTAATTCCGACATATAAGATCTTGAGGAGACTTGGCATGGGGGAATTCTAAGATGATGTTTCCCTTGTAGGAGAAACTAGAGCCTGGGTATACAATTTAAGAATAAGAAGTTTCATTTTCAGATGGGTTTGAGGAAATTTCTTTTCTGCCACAGCAAACGTTGAGTCATTGAATCTATTCAAGGTTGAGTTTGGTGGATAGAGAAGTCAAGGATTAAGGGAGGCAGAGAGAAAATTGGTGCTGAGACCACAACCATGATCTAATTGAATGACAGAGCACTTTCAGAGGGCTGAAGACCTACTGCTGTTTCTAATTCCTATGTTCCTATATTCTAGATAGTGTGTAGTGTAAGCACATCCCCTACATAAAAAATACTCAGATTGCTATTAACAGCCAATGACTGCCATAGCCATGAGAATAATCAAGATAGGTTCATTTATAATTATCAGCTCACAGCAACCTATTGAATCTGACCACTCAAGTCCTTACTTTTGTTTAAAAAAATTAACTTATTTAAATCCAGATGAATTTTATGCCACACCACATTAGATAATCATTTCTATGTGAAATGTTTCTACAATATGCAGAAAAATCTGCCCATTTTACATTGTGTGGCAAGTTTTAAAACATCAAAAGCAACAGAGAAATTAGTGTGTAATTTTTAAAAAGTCACATCACAGCTTTCATTTCCTGGCCTCAGACCATCTTCAATTTCTGAAGGTGAAGTCAGCAATGTGAAAAAAAAAGAACATGGAAAATAAAATGTCATCAATCCCTCCAGGACTTTATTTTTGCTGCCACTGCTGCTTCCGGAAGAGCAGCTGAACATCATTTTCTGAAATAAATTTCTACTCCCTGGTAATAGCAGTGTCACCTAATTTACATAGACGTCTGATGATGAATTCAGTGCAGCTTTAAGTCAGAGTACTGTAACATGAAGAAAAATACTGCCCTATCTGCCTCACTTGTTAGTGATAATAGAATTTACTCCCAACATTTCCTTAAATTTAGATACAGAAGTCTGAATCAATTTAATAGTCATTAGTACTACATTGAAATGTAAAATTCAACAGTTTTTTTTGCAACAGTGTAAATCACAACAGATTGTATGATGCATGTTGTGTGAGAATTGGCCTGGAGGAATTTAAGATTCTATCTATCGTATAATTTAATTTTAGAAATGTTTTCTACATCACCATACGAAAGTATTCTGTGTCCAAATATTACATAAGAAATAAAAATCAGTAGAAATTGCCAGCACTAACTAGATTTAAAAAGAATGCTTCAGTCAGGTATATATTGGTAACAGAGTGAAATAACACATACTCTTTACATTGAAACAACATATTAACAACAGAAAGCCATTAAAAAGGGGGAACTATCAATACCAAGGAAGCTAATATTTAAAAATGCTGAGAAATCGAACGAACTACAGCAATCAAATTAATGAAGTGCAAAAGGCTCCAGAATTGAAATTAGATAATGGTATGAAATGAAACACGTGGCACAGGATTGCAAGGTACTTAGATAATATCTTTCACAATCTGGCAGAAGCTCCAAAGATGAAAATGACAGAAATTCAATATTGTTATTTGCTGTTTGGTGCTGGGCTCATATGTATATTGTGAGAGATTCTTCAATGCATTACGTTTATCCTACGGCAAAGCCATGGTGGATTCATGTCTCCTTCCAATGAAAAAATGAGATAGATTTTTGCTGTCACCATCTGAATGGCCATCTACCCCCTTATAGAATCTAATGACAGAACAGAATGCTGCCCATATAGGTCCAAAATATTAATGTATTGAGGATCTATCCAGTAAACGGTCTACCCAAAACCCATAAGCCAGATATTCTTCTGTTAGTATATGTCCATAATGTTGACGCAAAATATAATTTTCATATCAAAAAAAATTGTTTATTTGCTATCTGTTCATCTTGCTTTCAATGAGATTGTATAATTTGCACTAATTTAATAGCGTTGCATATTTTTGGTTTATCTTTACATCATCTTACATGTTTATGCAGGGAAGGAAAGAAATAATGGGCTAAATTTCACTGTATTTTGTCAAAATATCATTTTTGTCAAGTTTTATGGACATTTTTTCTCCATAATCAGTAGGGTCAAGTGAATTTTCTTGTGCTATTGTCCAAAACACACTTAGTAAGTAACTACAACACACCTACAGTGCCATTTTTACCTGACACGAGCCCAATTTCCTGCTCATTGTTGCCAAAGTACACGCAAATGCCAGATATACTAGGACCCTGAATATGGGGCCTGTGAAAGGCTCTTGTGTGTCTAGTCAAGCACTGTCAGTCCTGACCTGCTCAGTACAGTTTGTGACACTTGCCCTGGACAAGACAGATCACGGGAAATTGGTGGCCCACTTTGCTGACAGAGATCTGAAAGCCCTGTTGATGGGGTCATGCAGAGAACATAAGAAGTAGGAGCTAGAATGGGCCATTCCTATCCCAATGTTCACTAATATCATGGCTGACTAGCCCCAGGTCTCAACTCCCCTTTCATGCCAGCTCTCAAAGCCCTCAACTCTTTGACATTTCAAAAATCTATCTACCTCCTCTTTAAATACCTTCAGTGATCCACCCTCCACAATTCTCTGTGGTAAAGACTAACAGACATTAATTAATTTCTGAGGGACGAGCTTCCTTCAGATCTAAACTCAAATTAATGCCCCCTTATTCTGTACTTTGTTTGAGAGTTCCCCACTAGTAGAAACACCTTTGTGAAATATAGCTGTGAAGCCCCCTCAGAATGTTTTATGTTCACATAAGGTCATCTCCCTCTCAACTCTAATGAATAAAGATTTACTCTGTTTAGCCATTCTCACCAAGTAAATCCCTTCATTCCAAGATTCAGCCTAGTCAACCTGTTTTGAATGGCCTCTATTAGTAATGTATTGTTTCTTAAATACAGGAACCAAAACTGCACAGAGTACTCCAGATGTGATCTGACCAATACCCTGCACAATTGTGACAAGACTTCCCCATTTTTAAACTCCAACCCCCTCATAGTAAATTCCATTTGCCTTCTTAATTACTTTTTGCATCAGCATCTTAAAGTTTTGTGTTTCATGCACAAGAACGGCGAAGTGCCTCTGTGCTGTACATTTTTGGAGTTTCTCTCCATTTAAATAATAATCTGCTATTTGATTCTTCCTAGCAAAGTGCATGATCTCACTCTTCCCCACATTAAACTGCTTTGGCCAAGTTTTTTGCCTACTCCATCCACCTACCTACATCCCTTGCAAATTCCTTTTGCCCTCATTGCAACATGCACCCGTACTTATTTTTGTATCATCAATAAATTTGGATACATTACACTCTATCCCCCTTGTTAAGTCATTTACATAGAAAGCAAATAATTGAGGTCCAAGACAGATCCTTGTGACACTTCACCAGTTATGTCTTTCCAACCTGAAAAAGACCTATTTATCCTGACTTTCTGTTCCTGTGCGTTAACCAATCATCAGTCCATGCTCATACCATTAACCCTCATGAGCTTCTATCTTGCATAATAACCTTTTATGTGGCACTTTATTGAATGCCTTCTGAAAATACACTACATCTACCAATTCCTTTTATTAACGCTGCTTGTATATCCTTAAAGAACTCTAGCAAATTTATCCAATATGATTTCCCTTTCACAGAATCATGATGTGTCTGTTCGACTATGTTAGTCTTTTCTAAATGTCCTGCCATTTTTTCCTTACTAACGGATTCTAGCATTTTATCAATGACATGTATTAGGCTAACCAGCCTATAGTTTCCTGCTTTCTGTCTCCCTACCTTCTTGAACAGGAGCATCATGTTGTGATTTCCCAATCCAGTGAATCATCCCAAAGCCTATTGAGCTCTGAAATATTTTAAATTTCTCTCTGGAGCCACTTCCTTTAAACCCCTCAGATATAGGCCATCAGGTTCTGGCAACTGTCTTCCTTTAGTGCCTATAGTTTGTAAAATATTTTGTCCCTTGTGATATTTTGTGATAAATACTGTTACAAGATCCTTCCTCACATTTTGCATCTTGCTTATCTGATATCCTTGGGAGGTTTACAGTGTTCTCCACTCTGTATAACAATTCAAAATACTGGTTTAAATCATCTGCAATTTCCCTGTTCCCTGTTATTAATTTTCCAGTCACATCGTTCAAGGGTCACGCACTCATTTTGCTACCCTTATGCTGTTTTACATACCCATAGAAACCTTCCATGAAGCTAGAAGGTGACTTAATATTTCTTGCCAATTTACTCTCAATCAATTTTTCTCCCTCTTTATTAGTTCTTTAGTCATCAGCTGCTGGTTAAAAATAAAATCCCAAATCTCTGGCCACCTATTAGTTTTTTGCTGCTTTGTAAGCCTTAGCTTTTGAATAGATATTCTTCTTAATGGTTATGCAAACTTCCATAAAGTGAAAGTTTACTCAACTTATAAAAATCAGCTTCATAAAATCGAAGGTAAGTATCTGCAATTGGAAATTATCATCGGATTGTTAGTGTCAGCAGGCATGCCATCCCAACAGGTTTGGAATGCCTTAGTTTTTGATTGGATACTCTCCTTGACTGCCTTTGTTAACCACTAGTGTGATTGGAAAGAGGTCAGCCAGGTGGACCTCATAGAATATGAGTTCCCTGATTAGGGCTGTTAATCTGGTCCAATCAAGGAGTCACGGCTGACAGATATGAACAGGATTGTCATTGGTAACTCTATCAAAATGCTTAACAAAATAGTACATATATATGAAATATACATATATATTAACCACTACTAATTAACTGTTCAAATATAGTAACATCCCAAAAACACACTGTCGACAAAAGGCAATTCAGTAAAACAGATTGTCTCACATGCAATTCTAGCAGCAGGAAGAGAACCCCCAGCTATTGGCTGTAACAGCAAGAGAAATAAGAACTTCCACATCCAGCTTCAAGATCCCAGCAACTGCTGAAAGCCAAAACTAAAATTCCTGGTTCTGTGGGCTCTTGACCCCACTGATTCAGGCCACTTCTATTGTTCTGACTTTAAAAAGAAACCCCAAGGCCTCACAAGCTGCTTACTTAATTTGATTTGAGGAGATCTCTGTTGACTTGACATCTCTGTTTCAACCTTTCTTCATAAAAAAAAGGATAAAGCCTGGTATTAAAAGGATAAAGCCTCTTAAAGCCTGGTATTGTCACAGTGTCAAGACAAGAATGTTACAGTGCTGGTCTCTATTGTTGGCAGTGTAAAGCATCTGAAATGCTAGAGGTGACTTCATTTGAAATTTCATTTGTGAAAGATAGGATTTAGCCCTCTGGTACTTACTGTTTACTGTTGAGTTACTGGAAAATGTCACATGGAACTGAAACTTTTAAATGAAATTCACAGTAACTACCAAGTCTGTGATCTGCTCAGGATTAACTGACTGTAAACGTACCGAAATGGAATATTGAAGTTATTGATCGACACTAAAAGGCTACAATGTTTATTTCACACATTCATAAACATTGCAATAACTTTTGACAGTATAATTATTTGTCTTTTGGTCAGACCTTAAAACAATCTCAGTGCTTATTTCAAACATCTGATAGACTTCTCTATCTTCAAAAGGGTCATTACCAACTGGAAAATCTTGGGTTCCACAGTTCCTGTGTTTAACTCGTAAATTAACCTGTAGAAAGTTAATCTAATGTTAATACCCTAGATTTAAAGACGAGCATTTCTCTTTGGGACTAAATAATATAATATTATAACCTTTTCAAGTAAAGCAATTTTTTAAAGAAAGCTGAATCTTATGGTATTTAAGCTGTGTCAATTTTGTTGAGTTTGACAAAGGTTTCTGTACATGAGGCATAGAGAAATTTCTCACTGTATCGTCACAAATGTACCTCGTTAACTAATGATCGTTGTTTATTCCACATCTCTCGTACAATGCTAGCTCAGTTCTATAATTGCATTGCAGCCCGAAGAACTGTTTCCCCTTGTTCTGTTTGAAGGAAATTACAAAAAAATAAAAGTGCTAGGAAGGATGATTAAATGTTCCTGCATTGCTGAGTCCTTAGGAAGGCAAAGAAGGTGCTGAAAGAAATGGGAATTTGGTGGATGTAGAATTCCAGGAAAATTTAACGTTTTGTCTGTAAGGGAGCAGATGAAGAAGAGTTTTTGTTTTACTTAGTTTTCTGTATTTTGACATAAAATCAATTTGATTCCAAAATAG
This sequence comes from Rhincodon typus, assembly GCF_021869965.1. Taxonomy (NCBI): domain Eukaryota; kingdom Metazoa; phylum Chordata; class Chondrichthyes; order Orectolobiformes; family Rhincodontidae; genus Rhincodon; species Rhincodon typus. The sequence goes on from NC_063336.1 coordinate 53,797,069, forward strand.
GAACAAGTTAACCCACTTGTTTGATGGCTTATGATGTTCTAAGCTAGTAATAGGTTGGAAAATTGATTGTGTAAATATGATACTTAGTTGTTAGTGCACTGGCAAGGTTTTTTTCTGTGGCAGTGGGGCTATAATTTTGAGTCAAATTAATGAGAGACGAATGTTGAGTAGCGAGAGGTCACTAGAGTACGAACGGTTAGGAGAATGTAAAATTTTCCCTGAGAAGGAGCACAATTTGAATCCATTTGGATAAGTTTATAAGTAAGGTGTTAAATCACTTGTTTACTTTATTTACATTTTAATAAGCAGCTTGTTTATGGGGGGGCATGTAGTTGATGACTTGACATGTGGCATCTACGATGTAGGAAATCTTGAGTATTTCTTTTTTCATGAAATATATGATTACAATACAGTAAATCCTCTGTATCTGCATGATCATGACTTGTGAATTCACCTATCCATGTCAAAAATAAGTAATAATATAATTCAACATTTGTGGGCAAAACTCACGTATCTGCAACTTTTAACTTATTTTTAAACAAGCTCCACATTCACGAATTTCAGCATTCAAAGGGGTTCTTAGGAATGGAGCCCTCTGCGGATACAGAGGAATGACTGTAAATAAGTTGAAAGTAAGCATGCAGGTGCAACAGGCGACGATAAAAGCAAATGGTATGTTGGCCTTCATAACGAGAGAGTTCGTGTACAGGAGCAGGGATATCTCGCTGTAATTGTACAGGGTTTTGGCTAGACCACACCTGGAGCATCATGTGCATTTTTGGTCTCCTTATCTTAGGAAGGATGTGCTGGCTATGGAGGGATTGGAACAGAGGCTTCCCAGGCTGATCCCTGGGATGGCAGGACTGACGTATGAAGAGAGACTGAATTCATTCGGACTATATTCACTAAAGTTTAGAAGAATGACTGGGAGTATTATAGAAACCCTCGAAATTCTAATGGGACTATACAGGGTAAATGCAGGAAGGATGTTCCTGATGGCCAGGGAGTCCAGAACCGGGGTCACAGTTTAAGGATACGGGAAAGACCATTAAAGATGATGAGAAACTTTTTATTAGGGGAGGCACGGTGGCTCAGTGGTTAGAACTTAGCCTCTCAGTACCAGGGACCTGGGTTCGATTTCACCTGTGGGCGACTGTGTGGAGTTTGCACATTCTTCCTGTATCTGCATGGGTTTCCTCCCACAATCCAAAGATGTGCAGGCTAGGTGGATTGGCCATGCTAAATTGCCTGTAGTGTCCAGGGATGTGCAGATTAGGGGGGGTTATAGGGAGATAGGTCTGGGTGGGATGCTCTGAGGGTCAGTGTGGACTTGTTGGGCCAAAGGGCCTGTTTCCACACAGTAGGGATTCTATAATAAATTCTTCACCCAGGCAGTCATGAGCCAGTGGCGTCCTCTGCCACAGAAAGCAGCTGAGGCCAAAGCACTAAATATTTTCAAGAAGGGGTTACATATAGTTTAGGGCAAAAGTGATCACAGGGTATAGGGGTGGGGGAAAGCAGGAACAGGATACTGAGGTGGGTAATCAGCCATGATCATATTGAATGATGGAGCAGGCTCAGAGGGCCTGCTGCTCCTATTTTCTGTGTATCTGTACTTCTTTAACCCAACTGCAAGCATTTATGTGGATAAATGAGCTGCTCTAGATGTGTGTAATTCTCTGTAACATCTGAGCTTGAAAAGCAGCAGGTGATACTTTAATGCGACTCCTTAAGTTCATACACTTTGCCCTTAATGCAAGCAGTTGGAGACACTTCCTGAACAATTTGTAAGTAGGGGGCTGAAGGTTTCCTGGAGTGCAACAAATAAGTAAACAATGTTAGTGAATGCTGCTGTGGAGGATGGGAGTATGAGAAAGATTAAAAAAAATTCAGCAATCTTAACAAGCTGAAAATCAATGCCATTATATCAGCTACAACTTGACGTTGTTTCAAGGAAATGAACAATATCAAAAATTATTTTATGCTACACGACAAAATTTTAACAACGCACATCCAACATTGCAGAGCAATGATTTTCATACGTTGAGCTGACATTTGGGAAGAGATTTCAAGGTTGTAATTATGTGAAGGAATTTAATTATTACTGTAAACTACCAAAACAAAGCTCAAGTGGTATGTGCATAAATTTGAGCTCAAGTATTAAAACTTAATGATAAGACTACAAAATAAAAACTTCTTCAGAATAAAAGTTTATGAGCCACCGGTTTATATTTCAGAATGATGTGCTATGTCCTGAAAATTGTAAAAGATTAATTATGTATAAATTAGGCCCTAAAATTTCATAGGAATTAATTATTCAGTTGTAGTTGGTTCTTCTGCTTGTTCAATCAACTTTTGGACTCAGAGTCATAGAGTTATAGTGTCATACAGCACAGAAACAGACCTTTCAGTCCAACCAGTCCATGCCAAAAATAATTCCAAACTAAACCACTCCCACTTGCCTGCTCCTGCCCCAAATCCCTGCAAACCTTTCTTATCCATGTACTTATCTAAGTGTCATAGAGTCATAGAGATATACAGCATGGAAACAAACACTTCGGTCCAACTCATTCATTCCAACCAGATCTTCTAAATTAATCTAATCCCATTTGCCAGCATTTTTCCCATATCCCTCTAAATCCTTCCTATTCATATACCATCAGATGCCTTTTAAATGTTGTAACTGTACCCCCCTCTGCCACATCCTCTGGAACCTCATTCCATACACGTAACACCCTCTGCATGAAAATATTGCCCCTTAGGTCCCTTTCAAATCTTTCCCCTCTCACCTGAATCTTACGCCCTCTACTTTTGGACACCCCTCTCCAACCCTCACCACCCCAACCAGGGAAGCGAGCCTATCTATTTACCCTATCCACGTCCCTCATGATTTTATAAACTTCTATAAGATCACTCCTCAGCCTCCAACGCTCCAGGGAAAATAGCCCCAGTTTATTCAGCCTCTCCCTACAGCTCAATTCCTCCAACCCTGACAACATCCTTGTAAATCTTTCCTGAACCCCTCAAGTTTCACAACATCTTTCCTAAAGCAGGGGGACCAGAATTGCATGCAGTATTCCAAAAGTGGCCTTAGGATGAAAACCAACATTTATCCGAATGCACATTATTTGGTATGCATTGAAACATTTTTTTCTCTCTAATTAACACTGACTGAATAGATAATTTAGTAGACAAATTTATAAGCTATAGAGGCAAAATGACCTCCCAACTCCTGTACTCAATGCACTGACCAATGAAGGCAAGCATACCAAACGCCTTCTTCACTATCCTATCTACCTGCGACTCCACTTTCAAGGAACTATGAGCCTGAACTCCAAGGTCTCTTTGCTCAGCAACACTCCCCAGGACCTTACCATTCAGTGTATGAGTACTGCCATGATTTGCCTTTCCAAAATATTAAATGTTGTAACTGTGCCTACATCTACCACTTCCTCAGGAAGTTTATTCCACATGCGAACCACCGTGTAAAAAAATTTGCCCCTCGTGTCTTTTTTGAACCTCTCTCCTCTCACCTTAAAAATATGCTCCCTAGTCTTGAAACTCCCCCATCCAAAGGTAAAGACACCTACCATTAACCCTAGACAACAAGGTGCAGGGCTGGATGAACACAGCAGGCCAAGCAGCATCATAGGAGCAGAAAGGCTGACGTTTCGGGCCTAGACCCTTCTTCAGACCCTTCTCGGCCCGAAACGTCAGCCTTCCTGCTCTTCTGATGC
>NC_063336.1:53801205-53822648 GCF_021869965.1 Rhincodon typus
GAAGGGTCTAGGCCCGAAACGTCAGCCTTTCTGCTCCTATGATGCTGCTTGGCCTGCTGTGTTCATCCAGCCCTGCACCTTGTTGTCTCGGATTCTCCAGCATCTGCAGTTCCTACTACCCCTACCATTAACCCTATCTATATCTCTCATGATTTTATGAACCTCTCAACTTCCTATGCTCCAGTGAAAGAGGTCTATCCAACCTTCCTTTATAATCAAACATTCCATACCCAGCAACATCCTGGTAAATCTCTTCTGAACCCCCTATAGCTTATAAATTTAGTTACTAAATTATCTATTCATTCAGTGTTAATGAGAGAGAAAAAAATGTTTCAATGCATACCAAATAATTTGCTTTCAGAGAATTGTTGGGATTCATCCTAAGGAGGCAGCAACTACAAAATTTCTACATTGCAGAACTTAAAGCAAATCAGTGATGACCTAAAAACCACATCTGCAATCTCGCTTTGAGATTTTGACAGCATGAACAAATTTTGGGACACAGATGTTTTGAGAAACAAAATCAATGGATATTATAATAAAGGAATGATTTACATATTGAAGAGTGTGTCTTAGCATGTTTGATGGACAGAGCGTAAGAGTATTGGTGAACTATTTTCTATATGGATCTGGATGGTCTGGCTTTGCACCTAAATCAATAAAATTACAACTGCACCGAATGTTTTTACCCATAGATCGAATCTGAAACCATATGGAAATCACACTCACTTTAAGAAATTTACCTATAAAATCCCCAAAAGTCAACTTTCCTGCTCCTCTGATGCTGCCTGTCCTGCTGTGATCCTCCAGCCCCACACTGTGTTATCTCTGATTCCAGCATCTGCAGTTCTTACTATCTCTACCTATAAAATCTGTTGGCCTCTCTTCTCTCTTACTAATAATGTTTGAAGATTTTGCTGTCCATCTGGGCTAATTTAAGAATTTTATTTTCCCTTTACTATCTACTTAATACAAATAAAAAATGTATAGTACCCTGATGGCTTTGTCGAGTTGTCAATAATGTGCCATGTGACACTTTTTTGATGCTATCAAAGAGACTTGCCCTCAGTTAAACTTCCGAGCTTCCTCACAGTGTATTTGGGTTAAGGCCCAGTTTTAACAAGTTGTCAATCAGGATTTTCAGACAAAACCTTCAAAGGTCTATTTATTAGGCTTAAGAGGGTCATTTCCGGTTTGTAATCATTCACAGTAGAATTTGATGCTTATTTCATTCGATGAAATGCATCCATTTGTGTCAGCAAAAACAATGATCCACAATGAAAATGGTTAAGTTGACTCTCAATAATATGGCAGAGAACAGTGAACAGATTTTTCCAAAATTGTTGAAATCACACAAGAGAGCATTTCTGTCCATTGTTAGGACAAATCCAGCTGAAAGCACATATGAGTCAGAACATTTTGTCAGTTGTGTTTCATTGTTTGACAATCTATTTGTGGACACTTAAAAACAAGAATGAAATTCTTTGTAAATGTATAAATATTGCAAACAGGCTCTGGGTCCCCCTGATAGGAAAGGGCTGGAAACCATGTTAGTGCAAACTAATCAATACTTAGTGAATATATACATTATTTACAGGATAAACTTTAGCAGAATTCCATTAGAATATTCTTCCATCAGGTACCAGTTCCAAATGATCTGACAACATCTGATCTCACTCATGACACACTCTCTACACTTGCGTAGCAGCTAATAACTCTTCACACTATACCTCCCTTTCATTCCACCAATTAACTGTTTACATTTTCTTATCTTACTCCGATTCTGCCCCCTCCTCCTACAAACACGGACGTATGCATACAGTCTTTTGGCATCCATTTGCAACTGTATTCTTAGCTCTCTTGAGTGATGTGCAGGACAAAAGATGGCAATATTCAGGAACCCAAGGTGACAAGAAATATTATAGTTGAGTCAAAAATAAAAAGGAAGCATATGTAAGGTTTAGGACACTGAAATCAGGCAAGGTCCTCGAGGAATATAATGGAACCGGGAAAGAAATTAAACAAGGAAGGGTAAAAGGGGCTATGATATGTCCTTGGCAAGTAAGATTAAGGAGAAACCCCAGGTATCTTCTACATATATTAGGAGCAAGAGAGTAGCTAGAAAAAGGGTAGGATCACTCAAGGAAAAGGGAAGGTATTTATGTGGGGAACCAGAGGAAGTGAGCGAAGTTTTTAATGAGTACTTCGTATCGGTATTCACCAAGGAGAAAGGCATGGACGATGGTAACATTAGGGAGTGGTAAGTTGATATTCTCGGGCATGTCGATACTAAGAAGGAGGTGGTACTGGGTGTCTTGAAAAACGTTAAGGCAGCTAAATCCCCAGGGCTGGAAGGAATCTAATTCAGGATACTGAAGGAGGCAAGGGAAGATATTGCTGAGGCCTTGACGGAGATCTTTGTATCTTCTTTATCCACAAGATCCCAGAAAACTGATGAATAGCCAATGTTGTTCCTTTGTTTAGAAAGGGCAACAGGGATAATTATGGAAATTATAGGCCAGTGAGCATTATATCAGTGGTAGGGACATTATTAGAGAAGATTATTAGGGATAGGATTTATTTGCATTTGGAAAATAATGGATTTTTTTTCGATAGTCGCTATGGCTTTGTGCAGGGGAGGTCATGTCTCACAAATTTGGTTGAGTTTTTTGAGGAGGTGATGAAGATGACTGATGAGGGTAGGGTAGCAGATGTGTCTATATGGACTTTACTAAAGCATCTGATCAGGTGCCTCATAGTAGGCTTGTCTAGAAGATTAAGTCACATGGGATCCACTGTAGCTTGATAAGTTGAATGCAACATTGGCTTCATCATAATGGACGGAGGATAATTGTGGAGGGTTGTTTTTTTTTGAATGGAGGTTTGTGACCAGTGGTGTTCTGTAAGGATCAATGCTGAAACCTCTCTTTTTTATAATCTGTACAAGTTATTTGCATGAAAATATAGGTGATCTGATTAGTAAATTTGCAGAAGACACAAGAAGTGATGGAATTGTGGAATTGGGGAAGGTTGCCAAAGGATCCAGCAGAATATAGATCAGTTGGAAAGTTGGGTGGATAGATGACAGATGGAGTTTAATCCAGACATGTGTGAAGTGATGTATTTTGGGAGGTCAAATGCAAGAGGAAAGTATATAGCGAATGACAGGACTCTTAGGAGTATTGGTGTACAGAGAATCTTAGGGTGCAAGTACATAGCTTGCTGAATGTGGCAACACAAGTGGATAAAGTGGTAAAGAAATTGTACGGCATTCTTGCTTTCATCAGTTGGGGGATTGAGTATAAATGTTGGCAAGTCACGTTGCAGCTATATAAACTTTAGTTCGGCCACATTTGGAATATTGTGTGCTAGAGCATTGGAGGCAACCTGAGAGATGTACATAAAATTATGACAGGCATGGACAGTGTGGATAGTCAGAGTCTTTTTTCCCAGGGTGGAAATATCAAATACTAGGGGGCATAAGTTTATGGTGAGAAGGGCGAAAGTTTAAAGGAGATGAGTGATGCAAGTTTTTCTTACACAGAGGATGATAGGTATCTGGAATGCGCTGCCATGACAGGTGGTAGGAGCAGATATGATAGCAATGTTTAAGAGGTATTTAGACAGACACATGAACAAGCAGTGAATAGAGGGATCTGGACCATGTGCAGGCGGATGGGATGAGTTTAGAATGGCTTCATGGTCGGTGCAGACATGGTTGGGCAAAGGGCCTTTTTCTGTGCTGTACTGTTTCATGCTCTATATGTTCTCTGCAGTCTGCACCTTCTTCCACAAGTGGAACCATGCTTTCAACATCTAACCACTGAAATTCGCTCAGGATTCTGTATGTTTCAATTAAATCACCTCTGACCCCTCTAAATGCCAGAGTATACAGGCCTAACCTGTCTAATCTTTACTCAAAAGGCAATCCACTCATTCTAGGTATTAGTCTAGTACTACTCCAATTATAATTTCTCCATTTATCAAGTACTTTTTAATCCACTCTGTATAGCAAACTGGTTTGCATCCACCAGGACCACGTCCAATTAATATTTTCTCCCTAATTAAACAGATATCAGGAGGATAAATAATATCATCAGTTGGCATCAGTGACTGACGTGATTCAGCATCTCTCAATATCCTCATTGGGCTTACCTTCTCGATTCAAAATATAAAAGAAATCCCTCCCTTTTGCGATAAAATAGCACAAGAATCTAGATATCTTATAGAACAATGATTGGGCTCACACTTTGCTAGGACTGTGTGTTTGTATTTGTGTCTACCTATGTACATGCATGAGTGCGCATGTATTCATGTTTCCAAAAATAATGCAAAGCAAGATAAAAAGACAAATTATGTTGTGCCACAGCATACCAGAATAGAGTCAGAACTAACTATACTGAATGCTAGCTTCAGCAGTGGAGCAGAAAAGCACGAATTTACCAAAGTCTCCTTTTATACATATTACATGGGAGAATTTGACTGAATGCTTGTTATAATGAAAATAAATAATTTTTCCCAAAGCAAAATCTGTTTCTAATCAAAATTATTTCCCCAAGCAACTCACCTTGAATTTATGATTAATGACCCCAAGCTCAGAAATGCTGACACGTAGTCTTCAACCAACAATATGTTAACATAAAGCATTGGCCACTTGGTGGTCAGTACAAACTGTTAGGCAAAAACAAGTATTACTGGACAATTAATAATACCATATCTCACGAGGGAACACGCATAATAGCTTAAAATGAGTGGCTTTTAATAATGGCAACAAGTTTGCCAAACATTGAATTTTTAAGTTAAGGTAGTCTTGAAATAAAAACAAAATTAGCAGGAAATATTCAGCCAGCTGAATAGCATCAGTGGAGAGAAACTGAGGTAACATTTTAGTTTATGACCTTTAGTCAGAACAGTCTTGAAATTTCCTGATTTTTAAAAAAACATTCAGTTGAGTATAACATCTCATGAGAGGATTGACTTTCCAACTTCGTACATGATTGTGCAGCTCTCTGGGTATGGACGAAACAAGTTCCACTGGAAATGTGAACAACATTGAGAAGAAGATCAGGAGCAGCGGTGGGAATGCCTACTGGAAGTATACTGGAAACTTCTGTCAGAACAACAGTTCAGCTCTGAGCTCCAAGAATATAATCTGAGATATTAGGTTTGCTCAGATTTCCCCCATCCATATACCCTCCACCACCACAACCGCACCCCCAGCCCCACAATGAAATACCTTGTTGTTCAGCAAGCATTAATTTTGTATCCTAGATTCAGGGGGCAGGATGAGAAGCTCAGCAATTCTGTTTAGATGAGCTTTAGTCATTAATATGGTCTATCGTCTGGTTGCATCTACTAGTGTTTTGCCAACCAACAACTCACATGACAACAGACTTCTGGTTAGAGCTTAGTTTTGATAAAAGGCCATCGAACTGAAATGTCAACTCTGTTTCACTCACTATAGATGTTGTCTGAATGACTGCATATTTTCCAGACTTTTTATTTTTATTTCAGATTTCCTGAATTGTCACCTCAATGGGGACCCTTTCCATCTTGGTAGAAATCTTGGGCACAAAAAAGAACACATTTTCATGGGGTCAGGATTGGGGATGGTTTGTATTTTGCACCTGTCTGCTTTTTTGTAGGCTTCAATCAGGTCATTTTTCATTCTTTGAAACTGAGGAGAATACAGGTCCAATTTGTCGATATCATCTTCATCGGACTTTCCTGCCTTTCAGGAACAAGTCTGGTGAACTTTAAAATAAAATACTGCAGATGCTGAAACTCTGAAGAGGAATGTTGGAGGTACCCGAGTGGAAAGTGGCATTATTGGAATAAATCAATGGTAAGAAATAAGTAGAAGAATTGAATAAAATCCTTTCAAGAAGCAGGGTATGGGGAAGTGTAGTTGAGGTAACTGTGGGATTCAGTTGACTTGTAATGGATGTTGGTGGACAGCCTGTCCTCAGAAATGGAAACAGTGAAGTCAATGAAGAGAAGGGAAGAATCAGAGATGGACTAAGTGAAGGTGAGAGATGGATGGTTGGAAATTGGAAGCAAAATTGCTGAATTTTTCCAATTACGAACGAGAGCAGGAAGCAGCATTATGAATACATCGGAGAAAGAGGTGTGGTTGGGAGTCCAAGCCAAACTGGAACAAGGAATATTCCACACACTGACAAAGAAACACATATAGTAGGTCACCATGACCATGCCTTTGACTTGGAGAAAGTGAGACGAAGGATAATGGAAAAGCTGCTCAAAGTGATAAAGAGCTCAGCCAGATGAAGGGGTGCATTGGCATATGAGACAAAATAAAAATTGCTGAAGAAACTAAACAGATTTGATAGCATCTGTGTAGAGAAAGCATTTCAAATCCAGTTACCCAATTCTGAAGAAGGGTCGCTGGACTCAAAATATGAACTCTGCTTTCTCGCCACAGATGCCACCAGACTTGAACTTCTCCAGCGATTTCTAGTTTTATTTTAGATCTTAAGCATCTGCAGTTCTTTGTTTTGCTTTGATGGTATATGAGGGCTATTCAGACCTATTTTCAAGGAAGAAGCAGAGAGCTTCAGGCCATTTCGTTGGGAGATAGACATGCAGACGGATTGCACATTTATTGTGAAGAGGAGGTGGTTTAGCCAGAAAACAAACATGTAGGACTAAGGTAAAGCATCAGAAGAATCCTGAATGAAATACAAAGAGACAGAATATGAGGGGAAAAGTCAAGCTAGGTATAAATAAGTTCAGTAGGGCTGGAACAAGCTGAAACAATGGGTCTGCCAAGGCAATCCAGCTTACAGATTTTGGGAAGGAGGAAGAAGTGTGCTGTTAGGGTTGGTGGATTATTAGGAATTAGGAAGGCAAAGTGTATATTGGCCATCATTGCAAGAGGATTTAAGTTCAGAATGGAGTTACTGAAGTTCTGTAGTTGGTAACACTACAGCTAGAGTATTGTGTGTAGTTTTGGGCTTCCTAACTAAAGAGAGAGATAAACTTGCCTTGGAGGAAATGAAGCCGAAATTCACTAGGCTGATACTAGGAATGGAAGGTAGTCTTACAAGGAGAGATTGGGCCTGTATTCAGTAACATTTAGAAGGATGAGAAGGCATCTGGTTGAAACATATAAAATTCTATTAGGGATTGTTGCAGGCAGGATAGTTTTCGTTGTTGAGAGTTTAAGGACCAGTGTCACAGTCTCAGCATTTGAGGCAAACCATTTGGGACTGAGATGAGAAAAAAAAATTTCTTCACTCAAAGATTAGTAAACCTGTGGCATTCTCTACCACAAAAGGCTGTGGGGGCCAAGTCACTGAATATATTCAAGAAAGTGATTGATTTTTTTTTAGATTTTAAAGGCATCCAGGGTATGGGGAGAAAGGAGGAATGTGGCATTGAGATAAATGATCAGCCAGGAACATACTGAATGATGAAGCAGCCTTGAAGGGCTAAATGCCTACTTATGCTCCTGGTTTCTGCTTCTATGAAATGGAAAGCTATGGAGGGGTGATGTCGAGAGGAAAAGAGATCAGTGACAATTCTGGAAACAACACCTTGATGTTCAGTGGTGCGGTCATTGTCCGGGGGAGATAGGAAGAAGTGTCTGAAAGTTGGCATTCAGCCTCTATAAGGTTGAAGTTAGTGTGCCAGACAGAAACACACTTTCCTGTTGGGCAGATTTGACAACAAAATCAGGGATAACACGGTGTGTAGCTGGAGGAACACAGCAGGCCAGGCAGCATCAGAGGAGCAGGAAAGCTGACATTTCGGGTTTTCTGAAGAAGGGTCCCGATCCGAAACATCAGCTTTCCTGCTCCTCTGATGCTGCGAGGCCTGCTGTGTTCCTCCAGCTCCACACTGTGTTGTCTCTGACTCCAGCATCTGCAGTTTTTACGATCTCAAAATCAGGGATATACCTGACGGAATGAGTGCAGCATGTTCAGAAGGAGACAGGCTAGAATTGGCGAGGGAAGCAGAGATATTAAGGTAACCAATGTTGTGTCAACTGTTCTCAAATGAAGAGATCAAGTACTGGTAAAAGGCCAGAGGGGAGGGTCCGGGTGGAGGGATGTATTGGAGAAAGTGAAAGGGTCTGTCTGACAGGAAGAGGGCTTCCATCCAAAGAAATGGGCAAAGGATTGAAGGTGACGGAAGAAGAGATCAATATCATAGCCTGCCAGAAACCCATTGAGTTGGGGCATAGAAGAATAAAATGAAGTACTTCATTGAGCATGGATTGTTCAGCATCAGAGAGGGGAAGGTCAGAAGCAAAAGCAAATATGCAGTAGGAGATAAAATTAGAAGAAGGGATAGTGTTGGTAGGGAGAGGAGGAGAGGAAGAACCCAAAGCGGCATCAGTATCTGTGAATTTATGGAACTTGTCTTCTTAACACCTAAAAAGAAGAGAACATTTTCTTGTTAAAGCATCGAATGAGATGAAGAATGAAATGGAACTGGGGACAGGGATAGCTTTCAGATAGTGTGAGGTGGTGCTGTTTGAGAGAGAGGTCGAAAGTGTGCAGGTGGCAGAGCATGGCACTGAGTGTGGAACTTAGTATACATGGCAGCAGCGATCTGAGGAGTGTTATTTGTATCAGAAATACCTGTAATCCTGGATGGATTCGAAACATGAAGGATGAACTTCAGTTGGAATCCATAATGGGTAAGGCAGAACTTGATTCAGTCACCGAGGAAGGAGATGTGGCTCTGAAAATGAGTTTTGACATGATCAATTATTAAGAGGGAGTAAACAATGAAGGTGAACAGGCCAGAAGATTAAAGCAGAAATCCTATTGGAGAGCAAAGTGGAACTTCTTCAAGGTGGGCATATCCAGTAGAGAAGAGGTCGTGAATTAAACTCAAATTAAAGCAAATTACTGCAGATGCTGGAAATACCTAAAATCTGGAGAAGCTTAGAGGTCTGGCAGCATCAGTGGAGAGAGAAATAGAGTTAATGTCTTGAGTCTGATGGACTCTTTTTCAGAACCGGAAGGGGCTAGAAAATGGTAGTTTTAATGCCTTTGCAGGAAGGGGACAAGCAATTGGAACACATTCTGAGTGTGCCCAGAGTAAAAGACAGATGAAGTTAATGATGGTGAAAGCAAGATCGGGATATAAAATGGATGTAAATGATAAATGTGCAAAAACATTTTTATTACTTATTAAAAACTATTTTAACACTATTTCTATGTCACAGTAACAGTAGCAACATAGTAATATTAAACACTCAATGAGTTACAAAGCAACTATAATTTATATAAGCCCAATGGCACCTCATCACTTAGTATCCTTCAACTATGCTCTTGATAAAGTTTCCTCTCTAATATTTTCTTTTCCAGGCACATGATTAATTTTTAAATCATACAGTTGACGAATTAATCTCTAAGAAAAGAATTGTAGGTCTAAAACAATCAAAGAATTGTGGCCCATACAAATACTTTTCTTCCAGGTTGCTACAGATGTATATTTCAAAATGATGTAGAGCCATCACAAGATTTAATGTCTCCTTTTTCACTTCTGCAGACCTGTCGTCAGTTTCTTTGAAAAATAACTGATATGCTGTTCCAATCCATTTTATCACTTTGCAGTAAACCAGTCCTCACACCACTGTCACTAGCATCAATAGCCAATTTGAATGGTTTCTCATTACCTACTGTGGCTAACACTGGTAAAATTTCAGTTCTGTAGAAGAATCATACAGGACTCAAAAAGTTAATACTGTTTCTCTCCCACTGATACTGCCAGACCTGCTGACTTTCTCTTGCACTTTTTTTAATTTCTGATGGTCACTTGTCACATTCTCTCCATGGCAATCGTTCTCTTTTCTAAGGTAAGGAAAGCAAAACTGCACATAGTACTCCAAGTGAAGACTAACCATGCTCCTCTACAATTGATGAAAGACTTGAGTATTTCTGTATTCAAATCCACTTACAATAGTTGTTAACATTCTATTAACATTCCTAGTAGCTTGCTGAATCTGTATGTCAGTCTTAAGTGATTTATCGACAAGGAGAACCTTTGTACATCTATACTTTCCAACTATTTACCATTTAAGAAATACTCTTCATATCTGTTCCTTCTACCAAACTGAATAACCTCTCATTTTTCTATATTATAGTCCATCTGCCATGTTCTTGCCCATTCACTAAGTCCATTCAAATCCGTCTGATGTCATTTTACATTTTCCTCAGACTACACATTGACATGTTGCTTTCTATCATCCACGAATTTGAAAATATTACGATTGGTCATGACATTCCAATCAATAACATGTATTGTGAATAGCCGGGGCCCTGGTTGAACCCCCACTAGGCACAGCCTGCCAACACAAAAATACATGATTTATTTCCAATTTCTGCTTTTTGACTGTTAGCCAATCAATAATCCATACCACTACATTACCTCTATCTCATGCGTTTTATTTCTTTGAGGCCCCTAACAAAAAACTTTTTGAAAATTGAAGTATGTCCATCAACTTCTCTTTATCAAATTTGTTAGTAACATCCTGAAAAATCTTCAATATGTCCACCAAACATGCTTTCTAATTTGCAAATCCATGCTACCTCCAATCAGGTCATTACTACCCATGAAGCTTTAGAATTCTCTACCCCACATCAAGAAAATATCTAACGATGATGTTAGTAGTGATTTCTAGAAAGGGTTTTTATTAAGGTTCGTTCTGGATATTATTAGCAAAAATAAATCTGCATTGAATTGGAAATGACACTTCTTACATCAAGGGTATTTAAACAAACTAATATTCGTTTGTTGAATTTAGCAGCAAGAGGCTTTCAGAGAGTTGCAATGATTTTATTGTAAATTGACATTTGAGCAGAAATGCTACACTCCACATTTTCCTTCCAGACCCTTTCCTTGCCCAAATGCCACACCTTCATTCGAAAAGAAGATCTCTTTTTGAAAGTGACTCATCACTGAATTAACAAGAAACTCAATTAATCAAATTACAACCACTGTCCATTGGGACAGTCTAACAGATACACAGAAGTGTTACATCAGAGAAAGAGGTCGTTGAGCCCAATGACTCTGAACCAGCTCTTCAAATGAGTATCATTACCTATTGTCAACCTCCTACTTCTTTTCCAAGCCTTCGCACATTATTTCTATCCAAATAATCATCCAATGCCCTCTAAAATGCCTCAATTGAAACTGTTACTTTTACACTTCCAGGCAGTGCATTCAATACCCAAGTGAAAATGGGTTTCCCCCTTCACATTTATTTCTTTTGCAAATTAGTTGAAATTTGGTTCTTAATCCTTATACAGTTTGGAACAGTTTCTGCCTATCTCCTCTGTCCAGACCCTTTCATGATTTTGAAGACTTCTTCCAGAACTCGTCTTAGCCTCTTTCTCCTCGAGGAGAACTCTAACCCTAATCCTCATGAAATTTCTCATTCCTGAAACAAATTTTGTAAATCGCTTCTGCATTTTCTCCAGTGCACTCACATCTTTCCTATTTTGTTGTACCCCTAATTGTGCACAATGCTCCAGCTGAAGTTCAGCAAGTGTCTTATACAAGTTCCACATCACCTTATCCCTATGCTCTGTTAATAAAGCTGAGGGTACTGCATGCCTTATTAATTGCTGTCTCAACCTGACCTGTCACCTTCAGTGATCAGTAAAACTGGTACACATTGCTCCATCACTCTCTTTACAAAAATGCCTCCTATTAGGGTATTGTCTTTCAACGTTCTTCCAAATACATTACCCCACATTTCACTGCACTAAACCCCATCTGCTATGTATCCACCCACTCATTTAACTTGTCTATGTTGTTTTGAAGCTCAACATTGTCTTTCTTATAGTTTACAATTCTTACAAGCTTGGTTCATTTGCAAACATTGAAATTGCCCCTTACACACCAAAATCTAGATCATGATTATCAAGCGAGAAAAGCAAGATTCTCAATACCAACGCATAGGGGAAATAATGCACCCTAGTTGCCAAAGTTCCTCTCTCTAAAGTTTCAAGTGTACCTTGTGGACACTGCATGCTCCATCACCAAGGATACCGAGGCACAGATGTTGTGATGGGAATTATGAGGCCTTCAATGGCACGCTTCCTGGACCTGTTGATGCCAACTTTATTTATGCCAAGAAGCAGGCCCATGAGGAGGTCCTCCGACTTGCTTGCTCCCCTTTGCAGAGAATGCTCAAAGATCAGGATCCTTGGGCTGAAGTGCAACCAAAAGAATATAACAGATAGAGGGTGTAATCTCCCAAAACCAACTTGCCCACGGTCTGACGGAAAGTGGGAGGGGTCCCATTGGACGTGGAGAGAATTTCCATGAAGTGGTTCAGATTGCGGAGCAAAGGCTCGTAAGGGAAATTCTGGCACATGGGCCCAATGTGGAATTTTGTCGGAGGGCAGTCTGCACAGGTGGAAGACCACCGCGCACCTGAGCCTTTACCAACTGGTGAACTACATCGAGTCTGAGCACTGCTGTTTTCAGGCGACAGATAAAAACAAACACAGCTTTTTATTAGTTTAATCTGCTTTTTTTCAAGTGGGCTTCAGTTGTTCAATTTTTTTTTAATAGAGCCAAATAGTGTCCTTTATTTCCTTTTCTTCCAAAATCACCTGTGGTTACATATGTACATTTTACATTTTTATTTAGTGAGACAGAAAAAAAGACACCTTGTGAACAAACTTTATAATATATACTTTTTCCCCACCATCAGGAAAGCACCCTTATGACCAATGGTAAAGCCTGTTAAGGGCAATGCTGACATCAAAATCAAAGTGAGCGGGAGGAAGGGAGAGAGGGAAGAGACTAAATTAAAATAGAGTTGGAGAGGGAAATAAAGCATTCCCCCGTGCCCACCTTTCTCTAACTGCACCGAGAGCATTAGTTATAAAACTCAGCTCGTAAATAAACTCTCAATCAACTCTCAAGCTGTTCTGATTGACCCTGAAAGCAATCTGCATTTCTATTTCTGACAGAGGGTCCTGATTGTGGCACAAGAAAAGTGTGGAAATTCCACTTCAACCGCATAAAAACCGGACATTTAGATATGCAGAGGGACGGGACCTAGCCAATTGTTCCATGAGGATTGGTAGGAAGTCACTGGACGCAATGTTACCTCATGAGGTTGAAGATCCATGCCGTATTTAAGTTGCACCCACATAGGATTCCAATCCCCACCATGCAGCAGCATCAGTTTGGTTCTTTGTGAAGAATTTGCAATCTCTGGATCTGCTAATGACATTTCATGAGGAGATCAAGAGATCTTGCAGGAGATTCATTCTGGTTGTAACCTGGATAAAACGAGAAGTTTATAAGTCTGTCTGCCATGTTGCTCCACCTGTAGCTGCCCACTCCAAATCTTCATGAACATCAGCGATTTCACTCTTTCCTAAATTGAAGAGGAACCTGGCTGTTTAATCTTCCCATCTGCAAAATCCTCAACATCTTGTTGCACAAGTTTGTGCAGGCCACAAGAAGCCAAGTGATCCTGGAGACTCCATGTGTTTCATAATGAAATGCGCCAGTAGAATGGACCAGGCAGTAGAACCTCATTTTCAGCCATCCAATGGTATAAACTTTCTAATCCTTGTTGAGGTATAGGAGGCATTGTGTCTTTCCTTTGCTGGGCTTTTTGCATTCTGCAATGGTGTCTTAAGTCGGGCCTTCTGTGGATATTGCCTGTCACTCCCCAAAGACAAAGTGAATGTTTCAGGAGTCCACCACCAAGAGTGGCTCGGCAGCAGTACCACTGATCGAGCTGGTCAGGTCCTAAAGGACGTAGCTGCTAGACTGGGTCTGCGGCAGGTGGTGAGGGAACCAGCAAGAGGGAAAAACATACTTGACCTCATCCTTACTAATCTGCCAGCTGCAGTTGCATCTGTCCGTGACAGTATCGGTAAAAGTGACCATCGCGCAGTCCTTGTGAAGACGAAGTCCCGCCTTCACATTGAGAATAACCCTCATCACCGTGCTAAATGGGACAGATTTTGAACAGATCTAGCAACTCAAGACTGGGCATCCAAGAGGCGCTGTGGGCCATCAAAAGCAACAGAACTGTACTCCAGCACAATCTGTAACCTCATGGCCCAATATATCCCCCACTCAACCATTACCATCAAGCCAGGGGATCAACTCTGGTTCAATGGAGAGTGCAAGACAGTATGCCAGGAGCAGCACCAGGCATACCTGAAGATGAGGTGTCAACCTGGTGAAGCCATCAAACAGGACTACTTGTACACCAAACAGCAAGTGATAGATGGAGCTAAGTGATCCCACAACCAATGGATCAGATCTAAGCTCCACAGTCCTGCCACATCCAGTCGTGAATCATGGTGGACAATTAAAGAACTCACTGGGGGAGGAGGCTCCACAAATATCCCCATCCCCAATGATGGAAGAGCCCAGCACATCAGTGCAAAAGATAAGGCTGAAGCTTTTGCAGCAATCTTCAGCCATAAGCGCTAAGTGAATGATCCATCTCGGCCTCCTCCAGTGGTCCCCAGCATTACAGATACCAGTCTTCAGCTAATTCAATTCACTCCACATGATATCAAGAAACGGTTAGAGGGATGGATACTGCAAAGGATATAGGCCCTGATAACATTTCAGCAATAGACCTGAAGACTTTGCTCCAGAACTTGCCGCTCCCCTAGCCAAGGTGTTCCAGGACAGTTACAACACTGGCATCTACCCAACAATGTGGAAAATTGCCCAAGTATTTGCTTGTACATAAAAAGCAGGAAAAATTGAACCAGCCAATTACCACCCCATCAGTCTACTTTTGATTATCAGTGATGGAAGGTGTCATCATCAATGCTTTCAAACAGCACCTGCTCAGCAATAACCTGCTCAGTGACGCCCAGTTTGGGTTCCGTCAGGGCCTGTCAACTCCTGACTTCATTACAGCCTTGGTTCAAACATAGGCAAAACAGCTGAATTCCAGAGGTGAGGTAAGAGTGACAGCCCTTGACATCAAGGCTGCATTTGACCGAGTGTGGCATCAAGGAGCCCTAGCAAAACCAGAATCAATGGGTATCAGGGGGCAAACTCTCCGGTGTTTGAAGTCATACCTGACACATAGGAAGATGGTCGTGGTTGTTGGAGGTCAATCATCTCAGATCCAGGACATCTCTACAGGAGGTCCTCAGGGTAGTGTCCGAGGCCCAACCATCTTCAGCTGCTTAATCAATGACCTTCCCTCCATCACAAGACCAGGAGTGGGGATGTTCGCTGATGATTGCGCAATGTTCATCACCATTTGTGATTCCTCCAATACTGAAGCAGCCCATGTCCAAGTGCAACAAGATCTGGACAATATCCAGACTTGGGCTGACAAGTGGCAAGTGACATTCGCGCCACACAAATATCAGGCTATGACCATCACCAATAAGAGACAATCTAACCACCGTCCCTGGACATTCAATGGTGTTACCATCACTGAATCCCCCATTATCAACAGCCTGGGAGTTATCATTGATCAATGATGCAACTAGACTCACCACGTAAGTGCAGTGGCTACAAGAGCAGGTCAGAGGCTGAGAATACTGGAGTGAGTAACTCACCTCCTGACTCCTCAAATCCTGTCCACCATCTACAAGGCACAGGTCAGGAGTGTGAAGGAATACTCCCCACTTGCCTGGATGAGTGCAGCTCCAACAACACTCAAGAAGCTTGACATCATCCAGGACAAAGCAGCCCACTTGATTGGCACTACATTCACAAGCATTCACTCCCTCCACCACCGACACTCAGTAGCAGCAGTGTGTACTGTCTACAAGATACACTGCAGAAATTCACCAAAGATCCTCAGACAGCACCTTCCAAACCCACGACCACTTCCATTTGGAAGGACAAGGGCAGCAGATACATGGGAATGTGACCACTTTCAAGTTCCCCTCCAAGCCACTCGCTATTCTGACTTGGAAATATATTGCCGTTCTTTCACTGTCACTGGGTCAAATTCCTGGAATTCCCTCCATGATGGTATTGTGGGTCAACCCACAGCAGGTGGACTGCAGCGGTTCAAGAAGAAAGCTCACCACCACCTTCTCAAGGCCAACTATGGATGGGCTATAAATGCTGGCCAGACAGCAATCCCCACATCCCACAAAATGAATAAATTTTTTAAAAAGTCAGAAAGCTTTTCTTCACAAAAATGACTGTGGAAATCAGGACTTTTTTATCGTAACACATAAATTCATAAAAGGTTTGTAGACCAAAGGGCTACTATTGCATTTCAGAGGGACAACTGGTGATAGTTTAACCTGAAGATACGTCATCTCAGCTGGTGGTGGAGAAGGTTGATAAGGAGAGTGCTTTGTGGCAACTCAGACTATTATGGGATTTGAACCCACAGTTCAGTTTATTTGTTATTATTAGCCAACCGTCCAACAAACTGAGCTAACTGACCATAACAACATGCTCAGTTGAAATTTTCAAGACTGAAATTTATTGACTTTTGTTATAGAAAGGCCGTCAAAACTTATAGAACTGCCCTGAGCAAATTAAATTATAGAACTGGCTCAAGAAACAGAATGACCAACTTTTGTTTTTCTGTTTCCTTGAAGAAGCACTCAGTAAACACTGCATAAGGTCAATTCAATTAAAAAAGTAAAATGATCAATAATATCAGCATTAACAAATCCAGACTAGAAATTTGAAGAGAGTGGGAGGAAACTTGTGGGATGAATGACTCATCATTGAAATTTGTGCTGTCAACAGATGAACTGGAGGAAATGTTTAAGTTTATTTATGTCTTTGTACAAGTTTTATCCTTAAAATAAAGGTCAGTTGAGAGATTTATTAAAAGACCCTCTCAAGAAATGTTGTGCGTGTTAACTATTTAAAGTAGTGACCCCAAATCCACCTAATAAGTCAAAATAGAATAAATCATTCACTAATGTGTGACAATTGGTTAATCTTTCGTTAGCTGTTAGCATCCCTACCTCTGGGCCAGAAGTTTAATTTCAAGTCTCATGCCAGGACTTGTTGGCCATGCAAGGTGCATTTGTAACATGGCCAAATAGATTGATTGTCAGCCTGTAATTCTTCCAAAGCATCTGATGGCAGACAATAAGTTGAAAGTTGAGGTGTGATCTTATAGAGGTTTATAAAATCATGAGGGGCATAAACAAGGTTAGTAGCAAATGTCTTTTCCCTGAGGTGGGGGAGTTCAAAACTAGGGGGCATATTTTTAAGGTGAGAGGAGGAAGATTTAAAAGGGACCATTAGGGCAACTTTTTAACACAAAGGATGGTTCATATGTGGAAAGAAATGCCAGAGGAAGTGGTAGATTCAGGTACTGTTAGAACATTTAAAAGACATTTGGACAGGTACATGAATACGAAAGGTTTAGAGTGATTTGGGCCAAACACAGGCAAGTGGGATTAGTTTAGTTTGGGAAATTTGGCCAACATAGTTGGACTGAAGAGCTTTATGACTCTATGACTCTATAACTCTATGAGAGTCCCTTGATCTGCTATCCCGCAGAAGGCAATGGCAAACCATTTCAGAACTTTGCTCATAAGTGTGGATCAATTCAAATGGAACTCTACTGGTCAACTTTAGGAAATGAGGTTGGGAGAAAAGATAGACAGACACCTCTTTTAATGTTTCAGATGTGGTGCAATCCTAGAGTGAAAATCTGGGCAGCACAAAGGTTTTTGAGGGGAGGGGCTAACCTTAAATTGCTGAGCAGGAATGGGGAGGTGCGAATAGTCACCACAATAAAAATAAATGGTGGGATAGTAATTGTAAAAGTTCACACTAAATGTAAACACATAAAAATAAGCGTGTTTAAACTTAAATTATTTTGTGACGATGTTATTTTACTCGCTGGGCCTAAATGTGATTGGGCAAGCCCCATGCCAAAGTTTAGGAACTTTCTGGACATGGAGGCTACTTCCTAGTCCCATTTCTTCATCCCAACCCCCCGAATGAAGGATGAGCTTTTTCCTTCACTTATTGATCTCTGGTCAGTATTGCATTGATGGATGAGACCATGTTATGTGTGGGGTCTCTTAAATACTCACTCCCCTCCTATTGCAATGAATTTCTAGTCAGAGAAAAGAATCAGGCCTTCGAGGTACTGAATCTCACTGTACAAAATTCATTCACTCCCTTCCCCTCCCATTGAACTGTGAGTTAAAATTGGCCATTTATCATGGAGTCTTGGAGCTGTTCCCAAAATTTTCCTGCAGTACAACCTCAGAGATGCCAATCCTAACATCTGATCTGACTTCCTGTACTAGACAAACATAATAAAGAAAACATATGGAGTTGCAAAGATGCAGAGAAAAAAGCTATTTAAAAATATTGGAACATGGTATTGGGAAAGAAAAGTCACTAGCCAAAGGCCTATGAATATGCGGGCTGGTTAGCTCAGTTGTCTGGATGGTTGGTTTTGAATGCAGCATGTTGCCAATGGTATGGGCTCAGTTCCTACACTAGCTACGGTTACCATGAAGGACTCTGTTTTTCAACCTCTCCCCTTGCCTCAGGTTAAATCCACACCAACCGTCTCTCTCTCTCTCTGATGAAAGCGTAGCACTGTGATCCAATCGGACTATAGTGATTCTACCTTTACATGTCAACAAGAGCAGGTCACTCAGACGTTTGATTCTGTTCTACAATTCAATTAGTTCTTGACTCTACTTTGTCTTCTTTAACAGTAAAGTAACTGGACGGCATGGGCAAGTTGGGCCAAAGGGCCTGTTTTCATGCTGCAAGACCTCTATAAGTAACACAGAATTACTGACAAAAGAGCACACGCAATAAATCCCAAATTAATTTATGAATGATATGCTTTATTATTTGTTGCAACTTTTTGAAAATCTCTTCCTTAAATGCTGCTTCATAGATCTACTCTCCTGGTGTGCCACGCTTATCAATCTTACGCCATCCTTGCACTGTAGCTCGTGTGTAACCACTTTTTGATACCCATCATGCAATTCTGCCGAGGCCAAGCCCTCATTCTGCAGCCTTCCCCTCTGCCGTCCATAAGAAATTTCTGTAACTTTTCAGGTCATTTCAGATCAGAGGGCTGAGTTTCTTTTCTGGATGTCTTGTCTTAAGTTATTTTTTGCTTTTTCAATTTTAAATACCTCTTCTTTTGTCTTATGGTCTGTTGTTTTAACTTAATCATAGCATTCTCATCTCATAGCTCTCTATTTTCTTCCGTCCATCTTCAGTCATTGTTCAGGTTTCTGAGGTAAAAGGGAAAGTTGATAGAATGTAGCATCTTATGAGATTTTCCTTGTTACAAACTTGAGTTTTGACTAGGGTTTAAGGATAATTCCATGTGATTAATGTTATAAATTAGTTTATTAGTTTGTTATCTAATAATCTTGCTGAAGATGTGAGCAAGTAAGAGATATTCAGAACCTATGAGACATATTTGAAAGCAAATTGGTCATGCTATATGTAAGAACAGTAACTTAAAGTTAATGAATGTCAATACATTGAAATCATTATGTGCTTTAAAAGCACTAAACAAAAAAAAAGTTTCACAGAAGTGAAAACAGATATCAAACAGCATCAGGTCAAGAATGGAGCAAGAAACTTGAAATAATGTTTTGGAAACTACATCATAGAATTCTTACAGTGTGGAAGCAGGCCATTTAGCCCATCGAGTTCACATCTACTGTCTGAAGAGCATCTCACCCCTTCTCTGTAACCTTGCATTTCCCATGGCTAATCTGCATAGCTTGCACAATCCTGGACACTATGGGCAATTTAGCATGGCCAAATGATCTAACCTGTACATCTTTGGACTGTGGGAGGAAACTGGAGCACCCAGAGGAAACCCACACCGACACAGGAAGAATGTGCAAATTCCATACAGACAGTCACCTAAGGATGGAATTGGACCCATGACTTTGCCTTGTGAGGCAGCAGTGTTAACCACTGAGCCACTATACCATGAAATATGAAGGATACTTTTGAAATTGTGAAATAGGCAACTGGCAGTGGAAGTTTAACAGAGCACTCCAGAATTCATGGCCAAAATAGCTGGAGACTCAGTCACCAATAATGGAGCAGAGGAAACAGATATGAAGGATGTTTGTCTCAGAAGAACAGAACATAAGTATTGATATGTGGATCTGAAGGACACTGCTGTCGTAGGGAGGGATAACTCTACAGTATTTGAAGCATTGATGGTAATTTTATGTTTATAAATTTGAGTAAGAGGGAGAGTCAGTGGAGGAACTTAACTTATGGCGTGATACAATTGCTGGAAAAGTGGCAGTTTATGTAGGATTGAGCTCAAGATATTAACTGGAGAAAATTGGAGAAATGAAGCTGACAAGAGGTCATGGAAGTGACAAGAGGTTTTCAGTAACATAGGGATTGAAGTAAGGGCAAAGTGGATGATCTTTTCGACATGGAAGTATTACCCTAGCAGCTTTCCAAATCCTTCATGATACCAGTAATTTACTAGGTTGAACGTCAGGTTTTCTGTGTCAGGCCAAATTGCAACAAGATTTTTGAGGGATTTACATTATGAGGCTAGGTGAGTTTTCTAGCCATATCTTACCAAACTCTCAGCATTAGTCAGCAACAGAGTGCAGTGCTGTCAGTGAAAATGACATACATTGGGAGCAGAAGAAGTGAAAGAGGTTCTTAGATCTCAGAAGAGTCACTGGTGCCAGGTGTGCCCTGTAGACCAGAACTGATGATACTTCTCCATACAGTAAGACATGTTGCACCGTGATAATGAGGGTGATGTCTCCACCACTCACTCAGCTTCTGGTTCAGCCAGTGCAGTAACTTGGTGAAGGTGCCACACCAGCCGACTCGACACCCATTGTCATTGAGAAGGGAGTGCCATCAGCATTCTGGCATTATTCCTATTCCAGACCCACATCAGCCAT
Organism: Rhincodon typus; assembly: GCF_021869965.1. Classification (NCBI taxonomy): domain Eukaryota; kingdom Metazoa; phylum Chordata; class Chondrichthyes; order Orectolobiformes; family Rhincodontidae; genus Rhincodon; species Rhincodon typus. Next base: position 53,822,064 of record NC_063336.1, read on the forward strand.
CCAAATTCTCCTTGCGTTTAGTACAGATCATTGTTACACTTCGATGACAGATGATGAAACAATGTTGTATGGTTCCCGCAGCACCCTTGGAAGTGCTTCGCCTTTGGCTTTTTTTTTACATAATCACTACAAACTTCAGCATCATTGAAATGCCAATGTTCAATTTCCAAGCAGCAATGACATGATGCAAATCACCTTTACCCCTGACCAACAGCGGTCTCCCCCTTGAATGGCCTGTGGATTGGCCCCCACCAGTTTCCAAAATGACCATTTTGTTGAAGACACAAGTAGTGTATTTGAAACGGAGGCAGCTGGCACACACTACGGATGTTAATGTCTTGTCCATCAAGATGTCCTCCATACCTCAGACAGATCTCTACTGATAAACGTGCAAAGCATCCTATCTACGTGATTTGCACTAAACACCACCTCAAGGCAGCAGCCCTGATAGCCTTGGGCTCTGACTGAAAGTGTCAATGTGTTAATAGGCATGACATGGCAAGGCAATGCAATGCATGGATGCTGCAAACATGCAGGTAAGCTTTAAGTAATCAGTCCTGAAATGCAGTCTAGTCCAATCCCACA
>NC_063336.1:53822658-53823890 GCF_021869965.1 Rhincodon typus
CCACAGGAATTATTGCTGAGTCCACTGTTGTTTGTCATTTATATGAATGGTTTGGCTGAGAGTATAGGAAGCAAAGTTAGTAAGTTTGTGAATGACAACAAAATTGGTGGTAAAATAGATAGTAAGGGAGATTATCTAAGATTACAAAGGGATCTTGATTAATTAGGCCAATGGGCTGAGAGTGGCAACTTGAGTTTAATTTAGATAAATGTGAGGTGTTGCATTTTGGTAAGACAAACCAGGGCAGGACTTACACAGTTGTTGGGAGGGCCCTGGGGAGTGTTGTAGAATAGAGAGACATAGGGTTCAGGCACATAGTTCATTGAAAGTTGTGTCACAGATAGACGGATTGGTAAAGAAGGCATTTGGCATATTTGCCTTCATTGCTCAGACCATTGAGTATAGAAGTTGAGACATTATGTTGAGGTTGCACAGGAGTTGATGAGGCCACTTTTGGAGTATTGTGTGCATTTCTGGTCACCGAGCTATTAGAAGGATATTATTAAATTGGAGAGGATACAGAAAAGATTAACAAGGATGCTACTGGGACTGGAGGGCTTGAGTTAAAAGGAGAGGCTGGATAAGCTGGGACATTTTTAACTGGAGCTTAGGAGGTTGAGGGATGACGTTATAGATGTTTATGAAATCATGAGGGGTATAGATAAGGTGAATAACAAAGGACTTTTCCCTGTGGTAGGGGAACTCAAAACTAGAGGGTGTAATTTTAGGGTGACAGGAGAAAGATTTAAAAGAGATTGAGGGCTAACTTTTTCACACAGAGTGTGGTTCTAATGTGTAATGGACTGCCAGAGGAAGTGGTAGATGCAGGTGCAGTTACAATATTTAAAAGACATTTGGACAGGCACAATAGGAAAGGTTTAGAAGGATATGAGCCAAATGTAGGCAAACGGGACTAAATTAATTTGGGAAACTTGGTCAGCATGGACAAGTTGGACCAATGAGTCTGTTTCCGTGCTGTGTGACTCTATGACTGTATAACTCAGTGTCTTTCCCACTGCACTAAGAGACTCTGCTGCAACCTTTCAATAGTAGTTGCTGGTGCACCCTGCAAGGCACATCTGTTCTTCCTATGTGTTGGAAAGATGCCAAGTTGGTTAACAAGGTGCAGGGCTGGATGAACACAGCAGGCCAAGCAGCATCATAGGAGCAGAGAGGCTGACGTTTCGGGCCTAGACCCTTCATCAGTGTTCATCCAGCCCTGCACCTTGTTG
>NC_063336.1:53824290-53855832 GCF_021869965.1 Rhincodon typus
TGCTGCTTGGCCTGCTGTGTTCATCCAGCCCTGCACCTTGTTGTCTCGGATTCTCCAGCATCTGCAGTTCCTACTATCTCTGCCAAGTTGGTTATGAGGGTTTGCCAAATGTCGACTGCTAATGTCCATGGATGATGGGAATGTGTGACTGCTGCCCCTTGATTTTGCTCTGAGATATAGCTTCGCCATAAACAACTTGGAGTCCTTCAGAGCAAGCAGTGAGCCAAATCTGCAAGGTACCTGCTCTGGTTCCAATGTCGGGTCATCATGACATGTAGTTTGTTTGGTGTGTTTGCTAAGACAGAAAGTAGAACATTAATGAGGTGAAGCCATTAACCAGGCATTTTACAAGAAATAGTCCCATTTAAATTGGCAACTCACCACTGCATAGTGTGGAGCTTGACACACTGCTTGTCAAAAGCATAAAAGACGGAGTGAGATACTCCCAATAATGAAATGGACCAAACTCTTCCATTCTGCCATAATTCTCAACATCACCCATGTCAATGAGATTCTATACTTTCGGCTGCATAGCACACTGAAGTTGAATGTTATTGATTTTAGTCAGAGTGATGGGAATGAAATTGAGTTGTGCAGAGATTGTCAAAAGCAAAATAGGACAGCATCAGTAAGAGTAAGTTATCATAGATGCTCAAAATCTGAAATAAAAACAGATAATTTTGGAAGTATTTGACAGTTCGGATGTAACTTGTAGGGAGACTTGTAAAGATAACAGGCTGATTTTAATCAGCCCTCTGGGAGATCTGTGAGGCAAGTGATGCCAGAATTGGTAATTTAAGCCATGGCAAAGTGTCCATTGTTTTCCTGCAGCCCTGGCGTCTTTCCAGCAGTGGTGTAGTGACAAATGAACCTCCCATCAATTAGAGGCTAATTGAGCTACGTCAGGGTCCAATAAACAGTATCTATCCACTTTTGTTCACATTTTACTAGGGGTTTTTGGGGAAACCAGTTATGCTGGGCACTACTGAGACCATACCTGCAGTATAGGTCACAATATAGGATATCTTACATAAGGGAAGATGTAAATGCATTGAAAGTAGCTCAGAAAGGTTTCACTTGACTATTATTTGAAATAAGTAATTATTTGAAATAAATCTTGTGAGGAAATATTGGACAGGCTTGTATCCACCGGAGTTTGGAAAAGTAAAAGGTGATTTGATTGAAACATACGAAATCCTGAGGGAGGTTGACAGGTCGAAGTGGAAATGATTGTGGTGGAGGGAGAGTAAAGCCCTGGGAAGGGACAAAGGGGGAGAGGTTGAAGACAAAGGAGTCACCCATCCCCTCCACTTCTTTCTCCACCCTCCTCTCGCTCCTTTTTCCCCTTTTCATCTCCCTCCTTCACAGCCTCACCTTTCACAGCATCCCTCCCCTCTCCTCCCTTTAACATCTGAATACCCCATACCTCGTAATCACAACAATTTTTTTACCCAAGCCTATTTAAATACAGATGCACAAATGTAAATGGTACCTAGTGCGTATGTGTGGTGTCAGCAGATAGGGCCTTTTAAGACATAGGTAGAGAGATTCTTGTTCAGCAAGAGGATAAAAGGTTACCTGGGATAGGTAGGAATGTGGATTTGATGTTAAAACTGATCAGCAATGATATTGATGGCCAGAACAGGCTTGAGAGGCCAAATGGCCGACTCCTGCACCTGGTCAGTATGTGTGTTTGTCTAAGTACACAGAAAGACCGCAACAGGTGCCTTTAATAATTGATAAAAGTTGTAATGTTAAATTGCGCCGCAGCATTAAAGTGATTAAAGTCAGAGTGGATCAAGAGACCAGAATTGGAGAATTTTCAATCTCCTAAAATGTTTTCTTTATTTGTTTGTGGATGTAGGCAGTGCTGGCTAGGCCAGCACTTATTGACCTTCCTTAACTGCTCAGCATACAGGTAAAGATTATCTTTGTGCGTCTGAAATCACACATCTGCTAGAACAGGTAATGGTGACAGATTTTTGAGGTTAAAGGACATCAGCAAACCAAATTGATTCGTATATTACCACCACAGTCACAATGAGGTGAGTTTCCCATTTCAGTTTTTTTTAATTCAATTTTCATTATCTGCCCTTCTGGATTTTTGAACCCCTGCAAATCTGTGAATTACAGATTCAGTAACATCACCACTATGCCACCAGCCCCCCTTAATGTCATTGGGAAGATTATAGAGAAAGGGAGCAGAAAATCCATGTGAGGATTTAACAACAAATTTTAAAATCAATGCCACGCATAACCAGAACCATGTAGGTCAGCAAATAACAGGAATAAAGGATAAACCAAATTTTATGCCAGTGAGGATACGAGCAGCAGTTTTCGATGACTTCAAGAACATGGAGGGTAGAATGTGGGAGGCCAAATGAGAGTGCATTAGAATAGTTAATTCTAGAGATAACAGACATGAATGAGAGTTTCAGTAATTGAATAGTCCAGGCAACGGCAGAATCCAATGAGGTTTTGCAAATAGGCAGTCTTACTGACAGTACAGCTATGTTGCTTGAAGCTCATCTTCAGCTCAACATAACATCAAGGTTGTGAACAATCTGGTATACCCTCAGACAGTCCCTTAGAGAGAGACATAGTCAATAGCTAGGTAGTGTATGTGGTGGGGAACAACAATGAAGACTTTAGTTTTCCTAATATTTAATTGGAAGAGACATCTCCACATCTAGCACTGAATGTTGGATAAACAGTCTGACAGAGACTATAGAAGGTTTGAAGAGTGTAGCAATAAGGTAAAGCTGGTTATTGTTAGTGTATATGCTGAAACATTGCTATGTTTCCTGATGATGTTGTTGAAGGGCAACATACATATGAAAAAGAAGAGCAAGCTTTCTATAAGTTGAAGTGTGATAGCAATAGGTAACATGTTGTCTGATTAAGCTGCAGTAGTGCCAGATTCAAAGTTAAAACCATTCTCCTGATTTGAGACATCTAGATGCAAAACTGCTTATTAGCAATTTGAGAATGCATACCCTGCTAATGCATGATTTAAAGAAAGTCTCTAGGTTTTAACCTCCTAAGTTGTTGATTCCAAAGAATATATGTTCCTCATACTGGTCTTCCAACAGCAATCACGAGTGAGAATCTGTATATATGTAAAGTTCTCTTTTCATTTAACGTACTAAAGGTTTTGTAATCTGTTAGATAAACCAATAGCTTGGCTCCAAAAAAAGAAGCATTAGAAATGTTCTTGACTTTGAAGGCATTCATAAATTCTCTTTTGATCAAAAATAGCTTGTACATGGGTGCAATTTTTCTATATCAAGAAAGGAGTGAGCTGCCCAATAATTTGTTGGAAGTATACAATCACCTAGACATATAGCATCCCCTAGAGGTAAATGTAAAGGTTTACAAGATTAATATTCATGAAAGACATTGTTAAACAGCATTTAAATTAAAACATAATTTGCTTGGTTTGTTGTAAAATATATTTTTCCTTCTAAAACCCAAACCTTTTGTTACACCAAAGCAAACATGCCATTAAAACTGCTTCCGTTCTACAAATGTTGGAATAAAGAAAATGACCAGTGTGCTAATTTTCTGCTTTTGCAAAATGAGGTATAGATAGGAAGAAAACAAAATTTGTCAATGTTTTTAATCAAGCTTCTTTTTTTTAAATTTGTTGTTAGTTCTGCCTCAGCAATTCAGACATGAACTATATTCCCTCAGTTCAGTCAGAGCTAACTGTTAATTTTTCACTGAAGAATTAAGACTGGATAGTGCTAGAGAAGGGAATAGTTCCATATTAGTGAACTAAATGGAAATAGTAAGTTGTTAGGTGGTTCAGAGAAGGACAGAAAGCAATAATATCTAAATTAGGTTATGCTAGGAATGTAGATGCAATATGGTTATTAGCTTGGTGAGTTACAGCCAAGATTACAATGTGTAAATATGATTTTATGTCTATAACAGAGGCCTGACTCAAAAATAGGGCCCGACCTTATTCCTGGTCACAAGTGCTCAGGAAAGATAGGAAAGGAAGGAAAGGGGGTGGGGTTGGCAGTATTGATTAAAGGTAACATTGCAGTGATGGAAAGAGTTGTTCCAGAGGGGTCAGGAACAGGGTTTAATTGACTAAAGTTAAGAAACAAAAACAGTGCAAATCCATTGCTCACTGAAGGCTATAGATACCAACTCGCACCAAAGATGTGGAGAAACAAATTTGCAAGGACAATCCAGAGGTGCAAGAATTGTAGAGGATTGAAATGGGAGATTTTAATTATCCAAGAAATAGTAGTGTAAAGAACAGAGGAAAACAAGATTTTTTAAAATGTGCTCAGGAACATTTTCTACAGCAGTGTGATTCCTAACCCAATGGGAAAAGGGTACTGCTCGATCTGGTTCTGGATGAAATGGGATGGATGAAAAGGATCAAATGTCAGTCAGTGAACAATATCTTGGAGACAATGATCATTGTATCATAACTTTTGGGTGGCTATTAAAAAAAAGGGCACATAAGAACCAAAGTAACAATAAGTAACTGAAGAAAGCCAACGTCAAAAGGATAAAAATGGATCTGGCCCAGATTAACTGGAATGAAATGTTGTAAGGAAGATAACATTCAAACAATGCATTGCCTTTAGAGAACAGATAGTTCAGGCACTGATAAAGTATATCAAGTATAAAGTATACAAAGTAGAAAGGCAGGCAAACAAATCCAGAGCTACCTGGATGGCAAAAGAAATCAAGATGTAGGAAAAAAAGAGATTTTATAAACTGCTTAAAGATAGAAAAATAAAAGCAAAAAAAGTAGACTGAATATTAAGGGTTTTGAGGGAAATGAAAAAGCAAAGAAGCAAAGAGACAGTATGAAAATAGACTAACAACTAATATAAAAGGAGATACAAAAGTCTTCAATAGGCATCAAAAAAGTAAAAATCAGCATAAAGAAGGATTGGGATGATTAAGAACCCAAAATTGGACTTATGCATGGGAGAAGGTGCTTGGCTGAGGTATTAAATGAGGTCTTTGAAACTGTCTTCACGAAGAAACAAGACGATGAGTAGGTCATGGTGAAAAAGGAGGTCGTTAAGACATTTGAAGGGTTAAGAGTTGATTGGGAGGAGGTAGTGAATAGGGTATCTGTACTTAAAATTGCACTAGGACTAAATAGGCTACTTCCAAAGATACTGAGGAAAGTGAGACTGGAAATTGTACATGTACTGGACAGAACCTGTCAATCTTCCTTTGACTCCAGTGTGGTGCCAGTAATAGAGAACCGCAAATGCTACAACCTAATTTGAAAATGCATGAAAAGATAAACTCAACAACTACAAACCAATTTAACCTCAGTTGTGGGGATGCTTCTAGAATGAAGAATTTGGGACAAAATGAATTGTCATTTAGGCAAAAAGAGTTATTTAAGGAAAGGCAGTACAGATTTATTAAATGTAAATTGCATTTATCTAAGATTTTTGATTAGATAACAGAGAGGGTTGATGAGGATAATGGCGTTGACATGGTGTACTTGGACTTTTGAAAGGCATTTAGTAAAGAGCAACTTGGCAGACTCGTGGGCAGTTATATTTCATGAAATAATAGGGAGAATAGCAACATGTGAATGAAGTTGGCTGAGTGACAGAAAACAGACAGAAATAGTTTTTATGGAATTCTCACCTGTTCACTTTTCAGATTTTTCCTCTTCCTGAAATATTACTATAACCTAGGCCTTGATGTAAAAAGCACAATTTCAGCATTTGTACCCAACAAAACAGTTGTAAGTATTATGAACTGTAAGGAAGATATTGTAGAACTTCCAAAGGAGATAAACAGTTTGGTTGAATGTGTGTTTTGGCGGCAGATGAAATTTATTGCAGATAACAGTGATGTGATTCATTTTGGTCAAAAAAATGTGGCAAGTCAGTATAAGATAAAGGAAACAATACTAAAGAGAGTGCAGGGGCTGAGGAACTTGAATCTGTATGAGCATACATTATTGTAGGCAATATAATGAATTCATGCTTTATATTAAAAATGACCATATTTATTAATTGGGTTGAAGCATTTGCTAGAGTTTTAAAAGACTAAACAACATTTCAGCAACTTGAACAGCACCTTAAAGCGGCCAAATATTTGCAGTATTGTATCTTACCAATTCAAAAGTCATTAAAATAGAGTGAGACGATTACAAAGAGTCCACAACAATGATTTAGACTCATTTGGACAATAGTTCCTATCTAAAAAGGTAATGTTTCCAGAAAGAATCTAATCACATCTAAACCATAGACCTTGAATTAACTAGCCATGACCATGTTTGGTTAACTGGTCAACTGTGAGAGAGACCATGTGATGAGTCAACTAATCCTCATTTGTGCTTTAACAAACTGCTTTTCTCCAGGCCAAACTGAGGAAGAAGAGACGAAGAAGAAGAAGAAGAAGAAACCAGAGTTTGCACCCTCTCTCCATTCATCCATTTTCCAACCTTGCTTGTTGCCGAACCAGTTATACACCATAAGCTGGATGTAAAAATCAATGCAGTATATGCCAACTCCCTAAGACAAAACAGATTTTCTGATAACATCTTTAATTTACCCCAATGCAGAATTCAAAAAATCCATCAGACCCATTCTGAAACGAATCGAGGCAACAATCTACCGAGTCAAGATGTAGCTAACTTTTTGTAGACTTGACCAACTCTTCCACTTTGCAAATTACTTATATAAACCTTTTTAAACTCTTGGACATGTGCTTGCATAGAAGTTGAAGCATCAACAGTCACAGCAGTTAAACAGTTGAACACTGAATTAGCTATTGCAGACTTTTAAAATCTCATATGCGCTCATTTTCTAATTGAGAATTAGGAAAAGAGAAGAACAGTTCTAACACTGCTCACTGGATGATAACAGTGATAAGACAAGTTGACATTACTGTTAATGAAGCATACAGCACCATAGTCTTTATTAATCATGGCATAGTTTCTGAAAACAAGGATATTATGTTTAAATTGTATGCACACTGATTCAACTTCAACTGGTGGAGTGAGACCATTTCTGGACATTGCATTTTAGGAAGGATATGATGGTATGAGAAAACATGTGGAGTGGAGTCACAAGAATGGCCCTAGGAATGAAGACGATTAATTATAGAGACAGATTGAAGAAGTTGGGACTGTTTTATTTGGAGAAGAGAAGGGTGAAAGAAGGTTTTTTTGAGGTATGAAAAATCATATGTGGTCTGGACAGTGTATGTCGGCAAAATGCCTTGCTTCTGGTGGAAACATCGCTAATAACAGGGCCGAGATGTACAGTAACTGACAAAAGCAACAATGACGACGTGAGGAGAAACATTTTCAGACAGTATACGAATCGGGAATGCACTGCCTGATTGTGTCCTGGAGATGGGTTCAATTCAGGTAGTCAAGAAGGAATTGGATTGTTTTCTGAAAAGAAGAATTTGCAGGGCGAAAAGTAGAAGGCAGGAGAACAGGACTCTCTGGCACACACAGATGGGACTGAATGGCTTCCTTCAGTGCTGTTACAATTCAGTTATTCTGTTAAGAGTACTAGTACTTTGATTTTGGATAAAATAAACCACTGTCCAGCATTCAACAAGATCTTAGCATTAGGCTTAATGAAGTGTGACAAAAGAAGAAGTTTGTCAGCAGGTCAAGTAATTGACCTTTAACCTTAGACATGGAGTTTGTATCTGTGTGTGAATTCTTCCCCTAAATCTTCCCTCTCCCTTGTTTGGTAAGTGTTCGATCTCCTTTCACTATATTTTGGCTAATCTCTTGTATTTTCAGCCCACTGCCTTCAAACTGTCAAAATGAATCAGTCACATCCATTCAAATTGGCATCTGTCTGTGCCACAAATGCTTGGCATGAGGTAGTCATGAGGTCTGCAATGTATCCAGACACTAACAGCAGCATTGCTGAGGTCATGTTCCGAAGGGTGGATATAATTTATTACTTTGCCTGCAAATAGTTAATACTGGACATGGAAAATCAGTTTCTATATGTACACAACCCCTGTTATTTAGCCAAAAATGATGATAATAGTTGTCTTGTTCAGATATTCTTTTTGGATGTTTTTGGTACAATGTGAGATATATGTGTTTCAGACATATCCATTGTGTTCTTTCTGGTTGGCAATACTGATAGGTGAAAAACAGGCATTTCTGTGGCTGTACAAGTGACTCCAGGATGGTATATTGCCTCCCTGCCAGCAAGTACAAAGGTGTCACAGAGTAGCAGAATATTCTTCAGAGAGGGAGGGTGAACAGCCCAAAGCAGTGGTCCACATTGATATGAACAACACAGATAGGAAGGGGATGTGGTCCAGCAGTCTAAGCTCTGGGAACTTAACAGAATATGAGCAAATATGATTTCAAAATTAGAAATCTCCAGATTACACCCAGTGCCACTTGGTAGTGAGTGCAGAAATAGCATGATAAGACACATGAATGTGTGACTAGTAAAGTGGTTCAGGAGGAAGGACTTTAGATTCCTGGGATGCTGAGGCCGACCGTGCATCCATACAAGTCCATGGGTTACACTTGAGCAGAGCTGGGACTGGGTTCTTTGTGGGGTGTTTTGCCAGTGCTGCTGCGAAGACTTGAAACAACCTCCACAGGAGTGCAGGAACCAGGACTGAATGTAAAGGGTAATGGCAGGGTACACAAAATAATGGGAGAGATTGGTAACATTAGAATAGAGAATGATGAGTTAATAGGTGGATTTGCAGAAGGTAAGAAAGAAGTAGTGTCTAAATCAGGGTTACACTGATCATAGAACCCCTTCAGCCCAACAAGTCCACACTGAGCCTCAGAGCATCCCACCCAGACTCATCCTCCTATAACCCACTTAATCTACATACCCTGAACACTATGGGCAATTTAGCATGGCCAATCCACCTAGCCTGCACATCTTTGGACTGTGGGAGGAAACCAGAGCACCCAGCAGAAACCCACTCAGACACAGGGAGAATGTGCAAACTCCATGCAGACAGTCACCCACAGCCAGGATTGAACCCAGGTCCCTGGCACTGTGAGGCAGCAGTGCTAACCACTGATCCACCATGCCACCATGCCACCATGCATTTATGTGAATTCACAGAGTATTGGTGATTCGACTGGTGAGTTACAAGTGTAGACTGCCTTGTAGAATTATGATGATGTGGTTATATCAGAGACGTAGCTCAAGGGAGGACAGGGCTGAGTACTAAATATTTCTTGTTATGAGGTGTTCAGAAAAAACAAGAAAGAAATTAAAAGGACGAGAGGTAGTGTTTTTGGTTAAGAAAGACGTTGAAATGTTGCAGGAAGAGGATGTGCTACAAGATTCAAGGACAGAATTGACTTGGCTAGGATGAAGGAACAAAAAGGGTGCAATTACATTGCTCTGTGAAGTTTACAGACACTAGCTAGTAGGAAGGATATAGAAGAACAAATCTGCAAGGAAATTACAGAGGTACAAACATCATAGAGTAGTATAGTCTGGAATAGTGACAGTATAAGAGCATCAGGGTGAGGGGGGTGCTGGCAAGTGCTTCTACATTGTGTTTAGGAGAAGTTTCTTCAGTAGTACCTGCCCAAGCAAGCAGGAAAGGGGCTGTGCAAGGCCTAGTTGAGCTGAGCCAAGAAGTCCAAGTGTCAGTGTGGGAACATTTAGGGAAAAATGATAATTTTATCATAGGGTTTAGGATGATGGTGGAACAGGACAATTCAGAGTAAGAATAACTAATGGGGGAGCACTGAGTACAATGGGATAAGAACTGGCCAGCCTCATTAGACTGAAACTAAAAGTTAGCAGGAAATCCTATAGCTGAATGAAGGGTTATCTTCAAAGAGGGGTTGCCAGAGAGCTGGAGAATTGCAAATGTAACATCAAAAAATGCTTGTAAAAATAAGCCCAGCATTTACAGACCAGTCATTTCAACTGAAATGGTAGGTAATTTTTTGAAATTATTATTTTGGACAGAATGAATAGTCACATGGAAAAAAGTGGATTAATTAATGAGAACAAGGACAGATTTCTTAATGGAAAATCATAGTTAACCAATTTGCTGGAATCTTTTGAATAGAAATTATAAAGAGTTGATGAGGGTAACACTGTTGATGTGGTGAATGTGGACTTCCAAAGGCATTCAACACAGTGCCACACAACAGACTTGTTAGAAATTTAATTGGTCATGACAATTAAACAGGGCAATACCAACATGGATATGAGATTGGATATGAGAAATGAAGAATTAACAGATATTTTATGGGCTTGAGGAAGGTTTGTAGTGGAACTCCCCAAGAGTCAGTTTTGGGCCCTTGCTTTTGCCAACATATAATAACAATCTAGACCTTGGTATACTGATGACAATTTCCAAATTTGTGAATGATGCAGCACTTGTAAACATTGTAAACTGTGAGTAAAACAGTGTAAAACTAAAAAATGACATGAACAGTTTGGCAGAATGGGCAGATAGGTAACAGATTAATTTAACTGCAGTAAAGCTTGAGCCGATAGAATTTGGTAGAAAGAACTTAGAAAAATAGCATAAAACAGGGCATTACATTAGAGGGTTTAGAACAGCTTACAGACTGGGTGTATATATGCATAAATCACTAAATCTTATTTATTATATTCTGTACAGAAGGAATTTTGGCATCTTTACCTGGTCTGGCCAACTTGTGACTCTAGATCCACAGCAATATGGTTGATTCACAATTGCTCTCTGACGTGGTCGAACAAGCCACTCAGTTGAAGGGCAACTAAGAATGGGCAATAAATGCTGTCTTGCCAGAGACACACATCCAATACAAGAATAAAGGGTCTGGAATTCGCTGCTGGAAGTGTGTTGGAGGCAGGTTGAACTGAGACATTCAAAAGGCCATGATATATATAATATATAAAAACAAATCAGGACTATAGGGGAAAGACAGGGAAGTGGCACTGAGTCACATTCAGATAGCCAGTGAAAACCTGACGACCCAAAAGGCCTCCTCCTGAGCCATAACTATTCTGTGATTCTGCAATTCTGTTGTTGGGGAGGCTTTTTTCAATTCTACAATGTCTGCCTCTGTCCCCCACCTCACACCCAAATTGTGGCTAAAGGCTATTCATACCAAAGTCTATTATGTAATTTGATGTTTGTGATTGTTTTTCTGCTCCTGATAAATAAATCAATGTGATATTCAACAGTATAGAAATGACATGCATTATGATGAGAAAGAATACAGTACAATGAATGACTTCTGTGCAGTTCCACGCTGAGGAAAGTGTGCAAGTATTTGTTTCTCCTATTGCAGGAGAAGCAACCTTCATGTTTCAGACCAGCTATATCTTTGTATCCACTTATACGGCTCTTACATACTCACTGTTTTCATCATTTTGTAGCCTGCTGAGAATGTAACAAATAAACTGATAATGTCACACGTCATCAAAACATTAACAGAGAATGACCCTCATTCTTCTGTCTCAGAGATGTCTCCTGGGCATGTCTGCTAGTCTGGCAGTTTGAGCCAGACACAAGTGCAGCAAATAAAAGCTGCCAAAGCTGCTGGTCATGCAATCAAGAGAACTCTGTCATTGTTGTAGTGATCTTTTACATTATGGCAAGGAAAAGGGTGTACCAGACCTTATTGACTGCATTCATTATGTAGTCTGGGTCTTGTTGCATTTAAAATGATAGAACTGCACTATAAATCTTCGGAATCTGAGGTTATTTAAAATGAAAGGCAAAGCAATTGCTAATAAAATCTCATCACAAGCATGGATTGATTGAAGCTGGAAATTGTGTTTATTATTGATTCCATATATTTTGAAAGGGCATGCTGAATATCTCAGTGTAGTTTATTTTCATGGCAAAATCTGTGGTAAGTGAAGTCCATTTCATTAAGTAATAAGGAAATTCTTCGGACTAAATATTGCAAAAGGACAAGGCTTTTCCTGTGTGGATTGAGTCCAGTTGCAGAAAGATATTCAATCTGTAACACACACAATGTCATACCTATACAGTAAATATTTATACTGGAATCTACATGCAATAAACAGTTGATTAGGATAGTAAAAGTAAATTCATTATAAATAAAAACACAGTTGTAAAATGACAGAAGAAGATCTAAGTTTTAACCATAATAAAGGATTTTAGCAAGGAGGAATTATCTTGGATTTTCCCATATACAGATAAAATGTCTACCAACTGTATCAGTATGCAGCTGGTTCTGGTATGATGCATCAGGCTGTCTCCATGCATAAGTGGGTGGCACTATCGAGACCCAGATCTGGCAGATCATTCAGTGTCTGCTAGGTGTATGCACAGACGTGCACACCATCGCGTTAATTATGGCTGTTCAGCATCAATGGCAAGGCAACAGGGCAATGAGGGACTTGAACTCATTCCATGTGCCCTTCCTAATAGGGAGACAAGGCAGTGCCAGCAAGAAGGTGCTGTAGACAGAACTCACAGAAGCTGCTGAGGAGCCCAGCAGCAAGTCCAGAGGCTGCAGCAGTTCAAGCTAAGGAAGGCGAGCCTGTAACTGGGCAAGGCTGGGCCCTCTAAGCCCAAGTCTTCTGAGCCAACCGTGCCATGCACACTGCGGGCTTCTTACACCACAGCTACAGAGGCTGTGGCTGAATTTAGTCATTGTGGGAGACAGAGGAAGAAGAAACATACCGATGGCACATAAGTGGCAAGGGCGCAACATCATTGTAAATAATCTTTTATCGTTGTAAATATACGTTCACTTGCACTGTTAAAAACTTTGTTGCAGGTTAAATGCTGTCCTACTGAAAGCTCAAGCATTTCATGGCAATTTATCAGTTTATGTGGACTCTGAAACATTTAATGGTTACTGATGATGAAGGAGCCAAAAGGAGATTACTCAGGATTCCTGTCAACCTGCTGTCTATTACGTTGGAATTCACTACAGAGCTCTCAAATATCATGTTCTGATGGACACATTGAGAGCTACCTAGATAATCTCAGCACTATGTAATGTTAGTGCATTGCCTCATGTAAATGCTAGAAAATGGAATCATCCAAAGATATCAAGCATAAAATCACGTGGAAAATGAAGTATTCATTCAGTGACACAAAACATCGAGGGTTGCAAAAATAGCAAGGTCCACAAAAACGACAAGTATAACATATCCTTTGCATTAAGCAGGTGCTATTTTCCAGACTAACAATGGAATTGCAAACAATTAAGCATGACTAAATGCAGCTCATTCGACCAGGAGGTGGGTTACATTTAGGTTATCTCTGGCTTTTTGGGTTCTGCAATACATTAGTCTGTCATGCTATCTTGGCTGTCTTTCCTCGTCGGTGTCCTTATCCTCACCCTTATCTTCATCCTCAGAAGATTGCTGTCATTCCTCATTTTGTCCTCATCAAGGACATTAGCACCTTGTCATCTCCAGTTGTGAAGGGCAAGAATGCCACAATGTTGTAGAACACTCTTTCTGGGCTCTACTGCAAGGCCGCATTGTGGCCTTAATGAGGCCAATGGCTTGTTTCACTGTGGCCCTGATATAAATGTAAGCAACATTGTATTTTCATTCTACATCTTTCTGAGGATTATGTAATTGTGTCACGTTTGGATGGAGTACTCGTCATCTCCCAAATGCCATTCCTGTAGGACCTGAGGACCTTGGAAGGAAGCAGGAGCCCATGGGTTCTCTAATACATAGGAGTCATGGCAGCTTCCAGGATATCTGGCACAGACCCCCTGAATTTGGTGTTCATGGTCACACATAATTTGAATATATGAAGGAGTAGAAGCCATTTCTGTTTATAAACTCTGCAGATTAATAACCAGGTGTTTTCAAAGTAAAGTGGGGACACTCTGCAGCACCCTGCACTTGAAGGAAGCCAATGATGGTGAAGAACCTCACTGATCAGACTGCTTGACTCCCATTGCCGGGGCTGGTGGGGGAGGTGGGATATGAATAGCTATGCTCTTGAGGAATGGGAGATACCACACAGATCTCCTGTTACTCTTTCAAACAAGCTGCTAGCATAACAAGAATTCAAGGCAGCTGTGTCCTTGATGGCCGTTGGGAAGGAATTGCCACCCAGCAGTGCAAGTCCTGCTCCAGAAGATGGCACAGTTTTATGATGGTGGAGCAGGACATCCTTAACTGGTGCTTGTACTGTCTTTCAGACAGTTGAAGAAAATGAGAGTGAAGCCTATAGATCCAGTGTCACTCTTCTCCACCTTCTGGGTCATTTCAGCTGCTGGTCTCCCTCTGAATAGTGTGTGGAAGCTGGTGGAGGTTACCGTTCCTGCTTGACTTGCTGACAAGATTCTTCTCATTGTCTCCTTTTGTGTTGTCTTTTGAGTTGCACCAAGGCCATAAGCACTCCAGTGGCAATATTTTCCAATGTAGCTCTGTGAGCAAATAACCTGTGCAAATGTTATAATAATGACTCAGTTTTATTGAAGTAAATCTTAAGCCCTTACATCCATAGCAATGACTACAGCCCATATCCCTGACAGATGTCTCCAAATCACTCTAGCTGACCAATCTGTAGTTCCCGGACTGGTTACATTTGACTTACAGGGATGACTGGTACTCATCCCGTTTTTCAACATGGCCATTTGCATGAAGCAGTGCATTTGTTGCGGAAACTGCTGGTACATGTTGCAGGACTGATATTGATGTGGCATGATGCCAGATGAATACATGCTGAGCCCTTGCCTTGACTGATAGATTGATGGTTCAGTGCTCCCATCATCACAAAGTATGGGGCCTGCCTCTTCATCTGCACTAAATAGCAAGGTCCAGAAGCTGACAGCCTATCATCTTCGTTCTCAGCAATCACTCACTCACGAGTATGATTGTCCAACTAGGAAATTCCATGTCACCGGTCACAGGCTCTGTGGGTCATTGTGTGGCTGATGAGCCCAATCCTAGAGCCACATCGCCAACCACCCATTTAGCTGGCGTTTCCAGGAGGTGGAAGTGGCTGTTGGCCTTGAGATCATTGCCATTCTGTTCTCCAGGTCCTTTTCTTTACTTCCTCCTGCTGACAGGTGTTTTCAAAGAATTGTGTCCCTTCAGACAGGAGTTTCCTGCAAGTCAGTTTCTGCTGAATGAGGGTCTCCCTTGCACTAAAATCTTTGTTGCATTTCTTGAGGGAAGCCTTCAGAGAGTCTTTGAAATGTTTCCTCTCATTCTAGTGCTTTTCTTGAGCTGAAAAAAGAAGATTTTCTTTGGTTATTGGAACTCAGGCATCCTAAACACATGACAGGCTCTGATATTGATAGTATTAACTGTTTCAGGATGCTGATATTAGTATGCCTGTCCTCTCAGCTGATGCAGGAAATCCATCCCAAACAGCATTGATGGTACTTCGCAACCGTCTTGAGGTAGCATCTATATATAGTTCCCATTTCAGACCCATATAGAGGAGTCAGAAAGATGAATGCTTTATACACAAGGACCTTAATATTAGCACAATGTCACAGCCATCAAAGACTGTCATCCTTGGGCACCCAAAGGCAACAGTCACAGATTGGATGTGATGTTGAATCTCCAAGTCAATGTCAAGTTGACCTGAAGCTTCCTAGCGAGGGAAATGTTCTACATTTAGGAGGATTTCTCCGTTGATCTTAATGGAGAGATGAACCGGAATTTGACCTGAAATAGTTTGGTAAAAGATTTGAGTTGCCTTGAGGTTGAGACTGAGACCAATTCTTTGGCATGCTTCTGTGAAGACATTAGTTGAGGGTTGAAGATTCTCATCTGAGAGAGCAGAGATGACATTGCAAACTGCAAACTAAAGTTCCACAGGCGAGATTGTTTCCTTCTTGCATTTCCAGTAGTTGAGGTTGAAAAGTTTTCAATCCATCCTGTAGACAATGTCCACACCACTGGGAAACTTGTTCTTAACAAGATGAAGAATGGTGGAGATGAAGATGATAAAAGGGTGAAAATAATGATACATCTCTGCTCAACCCCAGTCTTGTTTTCAAAGGATTCTGCCATATTACCTTTGATAAAGACCGTCGCTGTCATTTTGCTGTGGACGATATGAAGGATATTGATGAATTTTGTTGGACAGCCAGCCTTTGACAGAGTCTTCCAAAACACTTCCCAACTGACTGAATCAAATATCTCAGTCAGATCGCTGAAGACCATGTAGAGTGGTTGGTGTTGTTCCTGGCATTTCTCTTGGAGTTGCTGAGCAGTGAAAATCATGTCCATTTCCAGTTTGGTCAGAAGTTGCATTGACTTTCAGGAAAGATTTCTCTCCACTGTAGCAAGGTGGCAATTCATGAAAAGGTGACAACCTGTAAGACACTTCTGAAGTCAATGCGTGCTAAGAAAGCAAGCTAAAGTGGACAAAGGCTGCTTGTCTAGTGGTAAGCAGCAAAGTGAATTAGTGCTAAGAATGGATGGATAGTCAATAGAGGTGACAGAAGAAGCAGGTACTTGATGGCTGAGATAAGCATTCAATCAACTGCAGCCACCTGCTCTGATGTGACTGTTGAGAATTTGCATCATCTATTTTCTTGGTAAAGAGTAGAAAATTGGAAGTAGTATATCAATAGGATGACTGGGTTATTCTGGTATGCAAATGCTTGGAAATAAGGTAGATTCTAAAATCATCATTTGAGTCTGAATACAAAGTTGGGATTTCTTTTCTCAATGTCAAGAATCTGACTTTTAATTTTCATTGTATTTTCTCAGTTTTCTCATCATTACTCCCACCATACCAGGGAGGCAAAAAAAAAATCAGCACCAGAATTTTCTTAAAATTCAGGCAAGTTTACTGAAGCAGTAACATCAATGTACATAAAACATCTGACAGTAGTAATATGATCTGTTAAAATGTGAAGTAACAATTTTAATCAATATGTAACTATGTCGACATCAAAAGTTTAAGTTTATTCATTAGTTTTTAAATCTTATGGTCTTGATTTTCTTAAATCACTTGCTTTACTCAGCATGTACTTCTATCTACTTTAGGAATCTTTTAATTTTGCACATTAATGATATGAAATCTATATCTTGTGTTTAGTATTTAGTCTTCTGACAAATCACATGTGGAGAACACTATACATTTTACTATGAATGAAGGTGTGCATTTAATCCTAATGAATAAAAAATGTAAGAACTGTGTTTTGTTTCTATTTCTCTGTTTTTTTAATAGTGGGCTAAAATGAAGAAAAATCTGTTTAATATCCAAAGATTGTTGAACGGTTGTTTCATTTTTTGGAAAGCAAGTAACTGTTGACTGTCATTGTAAGTGCTGTTTACACAGCTGCTGATTCAAGCAGTAGAGGAAAATTGCAGATGAACTGGAGCCAAGGGCTGTGTACAAATGGGATTCAGTTTGCAATAAGTTGTTGATTGGTCTGTGGTCTACCGACTTGTCATTGATGTCAAAGCTAGGTGACTAGCTGAAGAGTTTGTGTCTGTGAACAAGATAGGCTCAAATGTCAGCAAACTCAGAAGCTTTCTTTAAGCTTGAAGAATCACTTTAAGCTTGAAGAAAACCAGTTCATTGTTCCTTCGGCAGTTGCTTTAAGCTATGGTTTTTAATTAACAAATCAAAGACCTGTATAAGTGTGAACCAGTCATCCTGCACTTCCTGAAAATAGGTTAAAGCATCCTGCGAAGGGAGATCGAGAAGCAACGTTCTGATCAGCGTAAAAACCATCTCAGCAAATCCTGTGATCGGAGACCACTGAACTGTTTTCCCAGATATTATCTCCGCCACAGATCACCCAATTTTTCTTCCCTGTGCAATGTCTGTTTATGTCTATGGAGGACAAGTTTATAAAGGGGTTAACAGTTTTAATTCATAGTTAGATACTGTCAGTTCATTATTGTTTACCTGTAGTTAGAATCTATCTATTTGTAATGAATGGTATTTCTTGTTAAGTGCAGAAGTCTGGTCCATGCTTTCTAGCAACCTGGGTCAGAAAGACAGGTAAATGGGGGAATTCTGCAGACTTTTAAAAGCTTTTAACTTTTGTGATGATTTTGGGAATAGTGGGACTTGGTTTTCAGCTTGCTATCCTATCACAATGAGGCATAATCGAAAGAAAAATGCATAACAAATAAAACAAGCAAGTAACTGAGCAAGCTACTTATTTGCAAAGGTATGATTTTAATAATTTCCTTTTTCAGTAGTTCTAATGCATTATGCATCAGCAACCATCTGCCAAAACCCACCCCCTGCCTTCCTGACAATTAAAGGTAGCAAATACGCAATGTATTCTGTAAATTGTCATGGTATTTTTAGCCCAAAGAAGTAATAGGATTTGCCATTTTATAAAGCACACTAATATTGCCAGGACAACAGGTTTTGACTCAAGCATTTTCTTTTGTTCCACCCACTCTGTGCCATGCTAGTCTTCCTACACTGTGCTGAATCTTAAATTTCACAGTGCAATATTTAGTTCTATGTCTAAGATTTGGCATTTGGCACAATGTCCATGGACCAGGCATTAGTATTAGCCTCAGCTCATCAAAGATCCTCAGGACAAGTCAGTTAACCATAATTATTCATGCCTTCTGCTGGTTGTAATAACTAGCAGGCTATGACAGCTGTATTTTGAATGTGATTATATATTTGTTCGTAAGAGAACAAGAAAAAACAGAAATAATGCCCTCATGTTAACCGCTTCTATTTACTAATACCTTATGGAATATGTCCAGTAAAAAGTAACATTCTGGTATTTCTGTGTGTTTGTGCCTGAGGAGGGTCTCAGTAACTCAGTCTTGTTGTCTTTCTGATATTGTTTTTATAAACTTTTATAAACTGCTAAGGGGTGGCACGGTGTCTCTGTGGTTAGCACTGCTGACTCACAACACCAGGGACTTGGGTTGAATTCCAAGCCTTGACTGGCTGTCTGTGTGGAGTTTGTACATTCTCCCTGTGTCTGTGTGAGTTTCCTCCAGTTGTTCTGATTTCCTCCCACAATCTAAAGATAAGCAGGTTAAATGGATTGGCCATACTAATGTAGGGCGGGGGATTGGGTCTGAGTGTGATGTTCTTTGGAGGGTCAGTGCAGACTTGATGGACCCTTTCTGCATTGTAGGGATTGTATGAACTTTTTCTGGTCTTTCTTCATGCTAAATTCTTATTTTGTAAGAATTAGTTAAACTCTTTATTTATTTTTTCTTTATTATTTGTTATTTGAATTTAGCTTTATGATGAGTAAGTTGCACAAAGAGTAATTATTGCTTGCTTTCATAATATAGATGGATTTCATATATCCAGTATTTCTAACAATGGTGCTTACCACACACCAATAAAGAAATGTGATAGTTTTTCAGAAAGCTGGACAAATTGAGATCATATAAAGTTTTTCAAAATGAAGTATAGGAGTGACCAGGGGTATTTTGTTAGCAGTTATTTGACTCACTTTGGTAAACAGCTCACAGTGAACTGACAGATAAAATGAAAACTAACACCACTGGAATCTAAATTATGAAGAGACGAAGTGCACAAGAATTTTTTTCTTCTTTTGCAGTTACTGACTATGCTTTGTGTATTTGCAGCATTTATTCTGTTAGTATTTTGTCCAGCATTTAGGATCATTGTTACTTCCTGATTAAGAATGCACCACAGGCATTAAGACCATTGGTCATGAAATGTTTTACATTCGGATTCTTGCAGTGATATTCTGGATTTGATTTTTTGAGCTACATTTTTTGTAGCTTTTTTTTTCCTATTTCATTTGGACCATCAGCAGTTCTCTTCTACACAGTTGAATAATTAATGATTTAACACTTGCTGCTCGTATGTTTTAGCTCTGGGAAGTTAATGAGTCATCAGACAATTAAATTTCCAGCCTATCGAGGGACAGACATTTTAAAACTTAAGCTTGTAGATGCCCTCTGTTTTGCTGTCATTTTGGGTCTGTTTGCAGTTAGATGATTAGCAAAGCCTCGCTGTGTTGGAGAGTGAAGTAATAGATCAAGTTCACACTCCCTGCTGCATGCTGAAACAAACATAAGATAAATGAGGTTTTGTTATGCTTAGCCGATTTTCCAGGGAGCACTCTCCACTCAAGGTTGACCTCTTCCCTTTCAGGAAGAGGCCAGGGTGCTTCTAAATACTCTCGTCTGCAGCAGATGTCTGATTCAGTCTCCTGGGGACAATGAATCAGGCAAAACTACACAAGTTCAACAGGAATTGAATCCACTGCACTCCATCTTTTCCTTTTTATTTGATTACTTATATAATAAATGAGCCTTTTTGTCAAAATATAACGTCACGAGATGTGCTACACACAACAATATGCACAAGAATATTAAGTTATTAATGCTTATTGGTTATCTTCATGATGAATAGGTTGCAGTACTCGTGCGAAGTAAACAATTTCAGAGAACTGATCTTAAAGGGTTCTTATTGACAAAAAGATGCTTCACATATGAAAGGATACTACTACTGATTTCCCCTTTATATAATAGCAGTAAACATTTTTACTACAATGCAGGAATCTACCATGTGTAATGACATCTGTTCTAGTCTCCACTGAGGTAGAGATTTCACAAAGGTTTTATTTTCATGTACACTTGAGACCGAAGATTGAGTTATATGAATGCTTTTGAGTTTGTAAGATATTGTTATTAACCAATACCAAGCCACATATAATTTAAATTTATAATTTAGTCTTATATGAAGTGATTGGCTTACTCTGTATCCAGCAGCCGATATTTTCATCAAGTGATGGTAGTGGGAGATGTTGCATTGGTGGTAGTTGTGGTGGGGGAATGATGGTGCTGGTAGCTGGGAGGGACAGTGGTGTGGGGGTGGAGCAGCTGGGATGGGGCATACTTCACACATGCATATTATGATGATAATGTGGCTTTAAGAGGGATATTTTGTCTTTTTGTTTTGAAGACAGTTTTTAAGGCAGAGGTACCAAGCAGTCTACCAGATCCACGAGAGTAAACAGCTTGTAAGGCTTTTGGCTTTTTTCTTAAAGTTGGCACAATAAAAGTAGCCTGCAAGGGTGTGGTCAAGCTCAAACAGAACCAGGATTTTTAGTTTTAGTTTTCCACAGTTGCTGTTGGTGTTTAAAAGGAGTGGAAACTATTTTTTTTTCCCCTCTTTCAGTTACAGCCAAAAACTGGGCATTCTCACCCTGCTATGGAAGTTACATATGAAACAATCTGTTTTCTGAACTTGCCTTTTGCCAAGGGTATGCTTATGGGATGTTGCTACATGGAAGTTAATTAGTAATAGTTACTGAATATATTATTCTAATAAGTTTTCCAGCTGAGTTAAGTTATTCCAATTCCTTCTTTCTGTTGTTGTATTTTAACTATAGTGGATGAATAAAGTGTGTTTTGCTTAAATCTGATAGTTTGACCAATCGAATTGCATCTGGAATGGAACATCTTACATTTATCTTTCAAATAAGAAAGAGTTAGGGTCTGGACAATCTTCTGAATATTTTGAAGGGGTTTGGTCTGGTCTGTAGCAATATGTTTAAATGTTCAACCAGAAGCAGTTTTCATCACTAGGTTTTATGATGAGAAATTGATGTATTTGAGGAAAACGTCTGAACGTATCAGAATTCTTTGGAGATGTTTTGCAGAGTTTTCGATTTTTTTACCAAGTGCCACAAAACGTCAGCAAATTTGTACCCAGATGTGTGGTGGGCATCAAAGGAAATTGGTAGTGAGGCCTGTGGCCTTAGATTGGCAGGTATTTTGGCCCCTTGTTCTTGAGTACCCAGCTAGGCAGAAGGAGAGTGTGCTACAATAGGGTAAGTGTGTGCATTGCTGCAAAGAAGCTGCAAAATGGTGATGGCATCACAGCACAATTGTGCCATTGAAACAGGTAAAAGCATGCAACCTGCGGTCAGAGGGAGGGGACAAGGCCCAGAGTTGGAAAGAGTGCAGTGTCCAGCAGACAGGAGGAGGATGACAACCCAGGATATAGGTCTGGTGCCTGTGGAAGTCAAATGTTATCTGTCACTAACATATTGGGTCAATGGAATTGGTCACTGACATATGTGCCAAGGTGGAACAAAATTTGGCATTATAATCTGCTGACCTGCAACCCTAATAGTTAAGGCACATAAGATCACAGTGGTTTTGTAACTCTAAGCTTCAGGGATTAGATGGAGATCTTGATCTGCAGCATCCCACTGTAAGATGTATACACCTGTATCAAAAGCAGTCACCGATGCCCTCTTAGCTTGGTGTTAGAGTACGTAAAATTCTCAGTGGATGTGTTGGCGCACACTCAGAGGGTTAGGGAGTTTGCGACATGAGCAGGCTTCCCTTAAGTACAGGGGTGCCCACTTCACCATAAGGGCACCACATCAATAAGCTAATATCTGCAGAAACAGAAATTCCTTCCATCCTCTGCATGTGCAAATGGCTTGTGACAACACCCATTATTCCTACATACATGCATGGTGCCTTGAAAACTCTTATAAACCGTTTATTCTGAGGAATTCATAACTGCCTCAGCTTTTTAAGATAGCAGCACTGGTCCAAACACAGGCTTCAGGGAGAACAAAGGGAATCTCTCATGGAAACGCCTGATAACCCCTTTAGACAGCCAATACAGGAACCCAAAAATCAGTATATAAACAGACATGTGTTTACCCTGTAAGACAGTAGAGCAGGCTACTGTGATCTTGAAACTGTGCTTTTGGTTTACTTGCAATTCTGGAACAGCTATATAGAATGTCCTCTCTAAGTAATCTAGAAGTGTCATCATGTGCTGCACAATATGGTGCAGCAGAGCAACGTAATCAATGGAGGTAGACTCTGACGTATAACAACAATATCTGAGAAGAAGTCCGATGAGGAAGATGAGGAGAAGGAAGAGGAGGTACCTATCCTGGTTCATCAGTCCAACATGGAAGAGCAGGAGGAAGAGAATTCCAATGACAGGCCCATGTGGTCATGACAGAAACTTTACAGGAGTGAGGTCACTGCAGAGTCCTGCTAATTGGGAGTAGATTCTCCTAGCTTCTTGAAACATCACAAATGACATCCGCCAGTTCCTGGTGAGCAACCTCCACATTATAGACCTTTAACATGGGCACCACAGTTGCTTAAGGAACTGTTCATTCCAAACAGACAGGAAATCAATAGTACACAATGAAGGTTAGTGCCATAGTCATGGCTGAAACCGTGATGAACATAGTTAGCCTTAATGCAGTGCACAAGGGAAAAACCCTTCACAACTTGGACCATTCACGTAGTTAAAGGCTGTCAATGAGTGGTGAAAATGCCATCAAAATCAAATCATGTGTCACCTCAAATGCTGCCCTATATGCCAAGACTACAATGAGAAATTTATGTCTCAAACCTTCAGTTATGATAATATATGCTAACAGTACTGTAGTTACTGCACATTGTGCAGGAGATTGCCACATGTATGTTACAACAATTCCTTCAATATCTTCCACGTTATTCATCCACCATTGGTGTCCAGTTTAAGAATATGGGAATTCTACAACATTAAATGCTGCCAAATACTTCAGCTTTTTGTGAAACCATAGTATATCACCTAGAAGACGAAGACTTAAAATGTCGTGGGGAGACCGCACAAGTCTACTCAGCGCACACATAACATCTTGGCATCCCAAAAGTCCACTTAAGTAACTCGGTAACCTAAATATGTGAGTGCTTGCCTTCAACACGGCACTCATACTTGAAGTGGACTTGATAAATTAGATTTGGTCTTTGGGTCTGATCATTAATCCACTCTTTAAAATAATAATTGATGGATAAGAAATGCAACAAGGAGCAAACTTGTGTGACTAACTTATCTGAAGGTGAGGACAAGTAAACAGCCTCTGCATGTCATGCATGACTATACCCTTTCTACAGATGGTGTCATTGAAAGATGGATTTTAGCATTCAATCATCAGTGCCACTGATAAGAATTGCCCTCGTTCTATTGATATATTTACTGAGGGTCTAAACAACCAAAAGCAGACTAAAGCATTTTGGGGAATAGTGATTTGCATTTGCAATGTGCTTAGTTGTGATTTATGCAAGGCGATATGAGATGAAATCATGGTGAACCATTAGTGATTAAGGATAAACTGCATCCTGCAGTCAAGATTGCTCGTACATGAAAATGTTATAAATAATAATCCCCTTGCAAATGAACAAGGTCATGCTGCAGAGATCATAAAGAGCAAGTGATGCTCATTGGAATATACATTTAAGGGTTGATTTTACACCTTCCCCCCTCAAATTCCATTTTAATTTAGTCCCCTCCCTGTCTCCCTCCATTCCTCACTTTTGTTGTTGTAGCACTGCTATATCTTTTGTTTAATTAGGGTCATGAGTGATTTGGTGGTGGAGAAAATAAAGTATTAAAACAGTAACATGGATTATTTGGTAATGGTTCAAAAAAAATGTTCAGAGGTGTGTAAAAGCATTTTGGGATAGTAAAGTAAAAGGTAAAAAAAGGGCTGATTTATCCAGTAACTAACGTAGGTTAGGAAGGGTGAGGCCAGACTATGGTCCATATCGAACATGAAATTCAAACAAATGATTGTGGAAAGCACACGGACTCCTGCTTCCTGGTTCCGTGAATGGATGACCAGCAGTTTAAGACAATAAAGTACACCTTACCCTGTTAAATGCCAGAAGTTATAGATGGGTTTGACAGTGTCAAGGCATAACCTTTTTGAGTCAGCATTTTAATCCAATGTACACATCGTTAAAGTCCAACCATACTGATTACTTGTCCCATATATATATTACACATTCAATCATGTGCTCACCCATATGCACCCTAATTAACATATAATCATGACCTATTCCATTTGATCTCAAGCATCGTCCAGACCCTACTAGTTGCTACTGGTCAGAGAAGGTGGAGACATGTTTCTTAACTCTGATGCTACAGGCATTGAGTCATGTGATAACTGGCCTTATTGTGGAAAGATCTGTTGAGGTCTTACTGTGATCTCTGCACTTCTGCAGTGACAACCATTGTTACTTTGACATGTACCACATATGAAGGCTCTAGTGAACGAGCTGAGGAGTTAGAAGATGAGTGTACTGAGATGCTCTCAGTTCCTTCATAGTCCCAGGCTGGCATTTAGATGGTTTAGATAGGACTGGGGCAAGTTGCTGGAATGCAGAGTCACCCAGTATGACTGTCTTGTTCAGGAATGCAGCTCCTCATATACTGTTTGGATAGCAGTGCCAAAGGACAAATCTGCCATCTCATAATCAGTCCAGTGAACCTTTATTGCACTCCCTCAATGGCAAGTATCGCTTTCCTTTAGGTAAGGGGACAAAACTGTGCACAATCCGCCAGGGATGTTCTCACCAAGGCTCTGCTTAGCTGCAATATGATGGCCTTGTTCTGTTACTCTAACCATCTTGCAATAAAGGCCAATGTGCCATTTGCCTTCCAAACTGCATACTGTGACTGAATGCTTGCTCTCAATAATCAGTGTACAAGGACACCCAGATCCTTTTGTGCATCAACATTTCCCAACCTATCTCCATTTTAACAAAACTTTGCCATTCTGTTTAGCCACCCAAAATGGGCAATTGCACTTTTGCCCATATTCTACTGCTTCTGCCTTGTGTTTGCCCACTCAATGAACTTTTCTAAATCTCGCCTCACTCACTCCTGTCAGTAATGCGGACTCCCTGACTCAGAATCCTCACCATGCCTGTTCCTGTCAGTGGCGCCATTTATCTTTTGTGGGTTCTCATTTCCTCCATTCCTATGGGTAATTCTGTCTACCAGTTTCAGGATCCTCACCTCCTCCACTCTTCTCAGTGATGCTGCCTGCCTGTCTCAGGATCCTCATCTCACTCACTCTTCTCAGTGATGCTGACTCCCCATCTCAGAATCTTCACCTCACCTGCTCCTCTTAGTGATGCTAACTACCCATCTAGGGGTGTTCACCTTGTCTGCTCCTTTCATAAAAATGACCAAATGCAACCCATGATGTTGCCATCTCTGTGACTTTTTCTTGTTAAGTGTTTCTATTCTTACATTTGAAGAGTGGGCTCTTTCATTATAAGGTGAATAGGCAGTAACAATTACTAAATTTTCCTTTGGAAAGTCTGAGATGTATTTTGTGATCGTCTGAAGTGGCAGCCACAAGTTGGTTACCTAATACAGTTATTTTTCACCTGACTGCTGATTGATGTCTCCTCTGAGCAACAGCAACACTCATATCCACCAGAGATAGTAGGAACTGCTGATTCTGGACTCTGAGATAACAAGCTTTGGAGCTGGATGAACATAGCAGGCCAGGCAGCATCAGAGGAGCAGGAAAGCTGGCATTTCGGGTCTGGACCCTTTCAGACCCAAAATGTCAGCTTTCCTGCTCCTCTGATGTTGCCTGGCTTGCTGTGTTCATCCAGCTCCATACCTTGTTATCTCATATCCACCAGCTGCCCCATCTTAAACACCGACCAATTTTCATAAACAATGCTGAGGACTGCCTTCACAGCTCTATTAATGCTGGAGTCAGTAAGTTCAATGCCAGCACATCCAACCCTAAGCCCCAAGTAAAAATACAGCTGTTTGGGGAGCTTTCTCATGAGTCAACTTTGGGGAGTTGAGAATTTCTATGACTTTGCAAAACACACAAATCAGAAGTGAAAATTCAGGCCCAGATGTATATTTTACAAAGCAGCCAATTTCACTGTTCAACAAGGGCCTAGCTGAATGTACTCATTCCTGTAAGTGCATTAAGCTGCAAGCAACAACTGTATATTATCCACTGTTGTAAATGTGAATTCAAAATGAATGGCAATATTCTAGCATTATCTGCTGTATGTGGTAAACAAGAAATTAACCCATCTCAGAGTCAATAAATGTAAAAATGAATGTCGAGCAAAAGTCTTAACATCTAATTTTAAATTGATTTGTCAATTTGGTTTGTTTGTGTCTGTGTGTGTGTGTGTGTGTGTCTGTGTGTGTGTGCGCGCGCGCGTGTGTGCGTGTGTGTTTGTGTGTGTGTGTGCACATGCATCTGGAGTATGCTTGAGATCAAATGGAATGGGCCATGATAATATATTAATTAAGTTGTAATTGGGTGAACATTGGGTGTGTGTGTCTGTTCCCTTCCCCATCCACTGCTTAAAAACTCTTACATTTCTGTATTTCTATAGTTCTGATGGAAGATCATAATCTGAAACACCAACTCCGTTTCTCTGCAAAGATGCTGGCTGATCTGTTGAGTTTTTCCAGCTACTTTTTATTTTTATTATTTGTCTAATGCACTTTTTTTTTGTTGTATGTACATTTTCTTTTCCATTATCTAATGAATGTATTTCCCACTTTTCCCTCACCTGGGGAAGTGCTTCAATTGCACATCATTATTTTCATCTTTAATAGCAGACATTTTTCAATTGATAACGAAGTTTTCAGAAGATTGTTTTTCAAATTCCAATTACATTCAATAGTTATACATTTAGAAATCATTTTAGGCAAGATTGATACAGTTTTGTTTTGCAATTCTTCAAACAAGATATTCCTGCACCATTGTGTTGCAACTAATAAACTTGAGTTTTTCATTCCAAAGGACCACAGCAGCATAAATTTGCATTTATTGGCTAAATGATTATTAAGGTGGAAGGATGCAGTTTTTCTCAATGATTGTTTCTTGAAGGGATATTTCCTTATTTCCTTATTTCCTTCAAAACTGAAATACCAATCCTATCTGAATTCTGCAAGACCCCAAAATCAAAAGAATAAATGTTACGTCCGCCAGTTACTAATCCATATCCTCCAACCACCCCCACTTCCTTCAGTACTGTTTACAAGCTATAGGTATATGCTGTTGGAATCTCATCACCCTGGAGTGTTCCTGCTCCTTCAATTCATAAGCTATTCAAGCCCAATTTTCCTCTATGGATGGGAGGGGAAGGGAAGAAATACCAAGTTAGGTTGACCACCTCTGGTCCTTTCTCTCTCTCAGGTATTATGTGTCCATCTTAACAAATAAACAGGGATAATGTAATGAAGCCAATGTGAAAAAGTCATTCCTTCGAATGTATGACCAACATGTTTGTTGTTGGTAGTCGACATTTCTTAATTCTCATCATTAACTAACGAGTACTGGTTGATTAGTTTCCATTCATAAGCTGCAACCTTGGTGCTATGCAGAATGGCGTGTCTGCCTCATACCACATCTTGCACTTGGCCAGGACATGAGGCAATCTCACACTTGACATACGTGTCATTCTCACATCCTTCCATCTATAGGTCCACATTTGACATGATTACACCCTCACACTGGCAAGTTGTAAGACGCCACTCGGCATTTTAATCCATTGTAACCAGTTTGTCTTTGCTGCTGGCCTCCACAAAAACATCCACCCAGACAGCGTTTTTTTCTAATTGGAAGACTGCCTCTTCCCATCAACAAGCCTTTAGAGGGAGGCAATGTCCTAGTGGTATTATCACTAGACTATTAATTCAGAAATCCAAGTAATGTCTTGGGGTCTCTCTGCTCCTATGATGCTGCTTGGCCTGCTGTGTTCATCCAGCCCTGCACCTTGTTGTCTCGGATTCTCCAGCATCTGCAGTTCCTACTATCTCTAATGTCTTGGGAACCCAGGTTCCAATCTTTCCCGGGCAGATAGTGGAATTTGAATTCAAGAATCTAATGATGACCACGAAACCATTGCTGATTGTCGGAAAAACTCATCTGGTTCACTAATGTCTTTTAGGAAATGAAACTGGAATCCTTACCTGGTCTGGTTTACACGTGACTCCAGACTCTGAACTGGACAATTAGAGATGGCAATAAACACTGACCTGTCCAGCAACGTCCACATCACATGAATGAATAAAAGAGTGAGGACCTCCTGCCAATCGCTCACAGTCTGGAGGAGGATTCAGAGGAAACCATCAAGATTAGTGGTAGTGTCCCTACCTCTGGGCCAAAATGTTCAGTTTCAAGTAATACCTGTCCCTGAGGTATGTCATAACATGTCAAAATGTATAGATTACAAATATTGTTTTTAAGCCAATGGAGTATTCTTGGTATTAACCCTACAGTAACTGCTGTCTCCATTCTCTCAGCTATCTGTGAGAGATAAAGGGAGTTAAAGAATCAACTTAGGTTTATTCCTAAACATTTGTTTGTCAATATTGAAATCAGATGGGTTTATTCAAAATTCTCTCCCTGGCAAGGGTCCTGAATAATTCACTACTTGCACAATAGTTGCCAGCATTTTAAAACAAACTCCTGCATGCTGCTGCTGTTCCATTAAGTCAAGGGATTTCAAAGTTTCCTGTCTTCCACCTTTAGCCTCGAGAGTACTAGACCAATACCTGTAATGGTAGGGTAATCTTATGAGGAAAGGTGGACTGGGTAGATTTGTATCTGCTGGAGTTCAGAAAAGTAAGAGTCAACATGATCAGATGTGGAAAGGATATTTCCTCTTGCGTCAATAACATAAAATCTGGGGTCAGTGTTCAAAAATAAGGCACCATCCATTTAAGACAGAGATAAGGAGAGTATTGTTTAATCTCAAAAGATTGTGAGTCTCTGGAACTCTCTTCCTCAAAAGACAGTGGAAGCAGAGCCTTCAAATATTTTTGAGGTTAGAGAGGCAGGAATATAGAATAAGCTGATCAGTCATGACATTATGAAATAGGCTTGAAGAGCTGAGCCTTTTACTCCTAATTTTTATGTAAGATCATATACTATAACGTCAAAGATTTAATGTCTGAGATGGACCAAACTGAACATAGATTGGGCATCATGCAGAAAAGTGTTCTTAAGATATAGATTTTCTTCAAAATTAAAAACAAAATCTAAAGCTTAACAAGTAAATATAAGGTTATACTTAGCATGTTCTATAGCTGATGATGTAATAAATAGACAAATACAACACAAGACACAGATGCTTTGAAGGGGTTCTAATAGACACTGATAATAATTTGACTCTGATTCAAATTGGATTCAATAAAATCCTCAAAAGGCCAATGATACATGGTATAAGTCAACATCCAAGGGAGTCCATGCACAATTTAATTAATAATCTCTACAGATAAATTGAAAAATTGTGATTATATATCTTTACGTCAGAATTCAAAGTAAAAAAGATTGCTATTAGAATTATCAATGGATCTTTGTCAGCTTTACTACAGTTCAAAGAAAATTTGGAGAAAGTTATTAAAATTGTGCTGGAGGCAGAAACCAGGAAGACTTCCAGGTAAATCCTGAGAGGAAAAGGTCAACAGGATCAACAGAGCCTATCAATATTTGCATGTTCAAGCACTCAACAGACATACATGACAAGCCCACACAAAGCGTCAGCGAAACAACAGGTACTAAGACTCAGTGTAAGCATATAGAATGAAAAAGCCTCACAGGCACAAACAGTGCTCAGCTATGACAAAAGTACACTAGATCTGTAAAATTATCAGTCACCTCCAGAACAAGGACACTCTTTCAGAGTAGCAGTAAGCCAAATACTTACTCATACAAAAATGTTAATGAGATAGAACTTCTATCACTGGAAAAGATACGAACAAAACTCCTATGGAGGATTGATGATCAAACTGACTGAAGTATGACAGAATTTGTTCATATCCATGGACATCTGATTGATTTTAAGTTTCATGCAGAGGTGAGTGTCACAGTCCTATGAGATCAACTATCATGACTAAAGAAAGAGAACTAATAGCCCATATAGATGAGAACATACGTTCAGTTGGAATAAAAGTTCCATAATAAAGGTACTGTACAAATAATCCAACAGCACAAACATAACGAGAGAGTTCAAACATGTGTATGTAATTCACAGTCAAATTTATTCACGTTTGAGCCTGCGCATATATTTTGATGTCAACAGCCTTGCAATAGCAGTTCCACTAGTTCCAAGAGAACATCTGGTCCGGGAGGAAACCTTTGTCAACCAAATAGTAAATGGTGAATTGCTGGCAGATTTAATTGGTGAAAAAAAGGGAAAATCTATTGAGATTACTTATCTTGGCATAAAAAGATGTTTTATATTGAATCATGAAGGAAATTTGTGACAATATAGGCATTTCGGAAATGTTTTCTATCTCTATTGAAAATGGATAAAATGTAAAAAATCAGCAAAGTTTTCCAGAAGAAGCATATGCTGATTATAAGAATGAACAGTATTACTCACTTGAGCTAGCTGACAAATCTTTATTGGAAATGGTTCAGAAAGCAAAACAGTGCGTGAAAATATTGATATAGTCGATTTGACTTTGATGTCAGATGGTGATTCGACATAAGTTCAAAAAGAATAAGTTAATCCTTTGTCTTTCAAATAAGATAATAGATCATCTATCAGGTATATCAGAAATGATATCTTCTATGAGTGACTGTAGAGGATGGGCCGAAGGGCTAAAAGTTAATGATCATGTTCGACAGCTGCATGAGCAGATAGACTGGATAGGATGGGCTGATTGGCTAAAATTATTGATGATACTCGACAAGCTGCATGATCTTGGATGAGAGATAGTAGGAACTGCAGATGCTGGAGAATCCGAGACAACAAGGTGCAGGGCTGGATGAACACAGCAGGCCAAGCAGCATCATAGGAGCAGAGAGGCTGACGTTTCGGGCCTAGACCCTTCATCAGAAAAGGGGGAGGGGAAGGGGGTTTTGAAATAAAT
>NC_063336.1:53860832-53871245 GCF_021869965.1 Rhincodon typus
GGTTTTGGGATGCGGTAGGGGGAGGGGAGATTTTGAAGCTTGTGAAGCTTTTTGAAGCTTCCTCAGACGACATGTCCATCCTGGGCCTCCTGCAGTGCCACAACGATGCTACCTGAATGTTGCAGGAACAGCAATTCATATTCCGCTTGGGAACCCTGCAGCCCAATGGTATCAATGTGGACTTCACAAGCTTCAAAATCTCCCCTCCCCCTACCGCATCCCAAAACCAGCCCAGCTCGACCCGCCTCCCTAACCTGTCCTTCCTCCCACCTATCCCCTCCTCCCACCTCAAGCCACACCCCCATCTCCTACCTACTAACCTCATCCCGCCCCCTTGTCCTGTCCGTCCTCTCTGGACTGACCTATCTCCTCCCTATCTCCCCACCTACACTCACCTCTACTGGCTCCATCCCCGCCTCTTTGACCTGTCTGTCTCCTCTCCACCTATCTTCTCCTCCATCCATCTTCTATCCGCCTCCCCCTCTCTCCCTATTTATTACAGAACCCCTTTTCCCTTCCCCATTTCTGAAGAAGGGTCTAGGCCTGAAACGTCAGCCTTTCTGCTCCTATGATGCTGCTTGGCCTGCTGTGTTCATCCAGCCTTACGCCTTGTTGTCTCAGATTCTCCAGCATCTGCAGTTCCTACTATCTCTGATACAGCTTTCTCTTAGTGATGCTTGTGTCCTTGTTTTTCCTTTTAAGAGAACTGAGTTGGTGATCAAGCCAATACCCGAGGCATCAGGACCATATGTGGATAGATAAGTAAAACCCCACAGATCATTTGATAAGATCATGTGGGAGCCAAGATTGTTTGACATGGCCTTGGAATACCAATATAAGTGTGCAAAAGTGAATGTTACCTTGGAGATAACAAATGTGAGACGGTAAAAAACATACACTGAAGAATGGGTCTCAGACATGTCCAGTTACTTGATGAAAGATTAGTGTGGCTTAGAAGAGCACAAAAACATAGTTTAAACAATAAGACACTGACAAAAAAATCCATAGAGAAACTGACTTTAACACAATGAAAGTAGTATTAGTGAAAGGGATGTACAAAGAATTACAATCAAAATAAACAGTGTGATTGCCTGTTATGTCAAAATGTTACAGAAATGAAAGAATATGGATTCTGGGAGGAGTAATAGTGGACTGAGGACAGGGACCACCGGATAACATACAGATACTGCATTTGTATGATTGAACCAGTAGGTGAAATTGTAATGCGTTAGGACAGTTAGTGTATATGAAAAAATGCTGAGCTAAGATTCAGGTGGTGTAGGACTCTGTGGATGGGGAACTGGAGAATTTTAAAAAAACACAAACTGAGGAACCTGAGTCCGGAACACACGAAACTTTAGAGCAAATTATGGAAATAGATTAACTGAAAAAGAATGTAGATGATATTCTGCTCACCTCATTCAGGTGGCACAACTTGCTGGTTCCATCATGGCCTTGACTGTACATCAGGAATGGGATATATATTTAAGGGCCCATCCCCAAAGGCCACTGCGATCATTAATTTGATGATACACCCTATTGTTGTATTTTTTTTGTATTTAAGTTAGCTATTTTCATTGTAGTTTTAATCTTCTCGTACATACCCTTACTATATGTTCTTGCACAGCTGTCACTGATTTGCGTCTGCATTTGCAATTGTAACATGCAATGTCAAATATCATCAGGGTGGAATGTATAGGACGGGCCGAAGGGCAAAATGTTAATGATAATATTTGGCAGCAGCGTGAGAAAATAGCTTGTATAGGATGGGCTGAATAGCTAAAATTGTTGATGACATTCGACAAACGGCATGACCTTGGATCGGTCTTGTTAACATTCCTTCACAGGTCAATGATGGCACCTGCAATTCGTTTTTCTGTAGCTGTGTTTTGTCTTCTGTATCTGCTTTCTTTTGCTGGCTGTTTGTTACACTGTATAAGATAGAGAGAGAGTTTTTGTTCCAAGTCACAGGACTTTGCCTCAGCTCGCATTCATGAACGGTGCCAGGAATGAACCTAAGCCTCCAGACCAGCCATCGATCGAGGAGTCCCCGACGGGCATAAGGGCATAGGACTTGTTGCTTTTTCTAGAAGGGCATGAGACTTGTTTTTTCTCTTTTCTCTTCCGTTTATTATCACCACTATAATAATTTATTATTACCACTATAGTAATTTATTATTACTTAATAAACATTCATATTTAAGCAAACTGCTGTTAGGCGTACCTTCTCTCAATTACATTTACACAAATCTGAAAAGAAACGTTAGGATGCAATCTGTGATTCAAGACAGTGGCATACGAGGGATAAAAGATTCTACAGTGGAGCAATTACTTACAGATGACCAGATTCAAGGTCAATAGTCCTCAAGCCAAAGAGCTTTCAAGTCCAAAATAACATATTCTGGAAGAATAAAATATCTAGATTGCTGGAACTGTGAAGTAGGGGGCAAATGCAGCAGTGATAAATTAAAATGTAGTTATATATCTGAATGTGTAAAACTTAACTAGGGATAAAAGAAAGACTTGTGGATGATATTGTATAAGCTAAAGGTTCTGAAACAGTGTGGAGATTGCATTGGCCTCTTTTTGATTACAGTGTCTTGAGTGAAGAATAAGGAGACTAGTTCAAGATCCCAGACAGGGGAGACGTGTCACATTTGGCTCCTGTTAATCTTATTAATCCTTCCTACCTAACATCTGAAACTTGTACCTGTGCAAGTGTGTGCATTTTAATTTAGTTTAAATCCTAGCCATTCATTCATCTTATTAATCCTGTTATGGAGCCTTCTTGTTACAATTGGACACCATGTTTACACAAAAACACAGTGACTACTTCATGAATAACTCCATGGTTATGATGCCCTTCAGGAAATCCTGAGAATTTGAAAGATTCTATATAAATACAAGTTCTACCTTTGTGCTAGTCCCACATTCACACATCTGCTACCCATCTTTGCTTCCAACATACACTGCATTCCATTACTTCTTTTTTTGTTATGTACTTTTGCTGGCTGAAGGAAGCATTCTGACTAGTAGCATAGAGCTTCATAACAATTTCAGTGTTCTATAATTGTAAACAATGGAATTTGAGACTTGATGGAGATGTGTAGCAATAAGATGTTTATTGAATGTTCTGAAAATTGGCAACTTGAACATGAGATGATTATTAAGTGACAGAAACCTGCCAAATCTGAAAGAATTATTTTGCACATAGACTGTGGTGCAGTCAAAAAGATTGTTGGCATCTTTTGTGAGGTTCCATGTTTTCTTTGTTAATATCAATCCAATATTGTTCTCTAAAATAATAACCACAAAAGTATTTCTCATATTTCAAGAGATATCACAGTGCTTTGTCATTAATGATGCACACTTCTTATAAGATTTCCATTACTCTAACTTTCTGACTACCATCATTCACAATTGTTGGATAATGTTAAAAAAGATGGCGCATAAATATGTCCAGTTAGGTGATTTTGTTCTGAATATTATTCAACTAAATCTGCCTTACAAAAGGCTTTTTGTGTTGCAGTCTTCAATCAACAGGATTAAACAAAGCTAAATCAGAATCATAGATGAAAATAAATGATCTTTCTTTCGTACATCAGAATGCTTCAGGTTATTTGGTCTCAACTCAAGAAATAAGCAAATAAAAAAGCAAGTCCCTGCAGTGATTTTAAGTTCATTCACACTGAAATTGTCCTGCTGCCTTTAATATTTGCATTCACTGCATGTTTCACATTCACAGCCAAACCAAACACATTCCTCTCCTAATCATGTCAAGACATGGCATGAACTCTAATTACATCTTTAGTATGGTCACTGAGTTGGTGCAGAAAAAATTTATATTGAGGAAAGGGTTACCCGGGTCATGTTACGGGAGTCATTTGAATGTTCCACTTGAAAATCTACACATGGTATAATGAAACCAAAGCATGATCCACTTGCCTCCTGATAAGTTCAGCATTTCTAATGATGAGATATTGGTTCATTAATAACAACTGTTGTGATGTTGTTGGCAGGCTGAGTAATTTATATGTGAATGCAAATGAACCATACTAATGTGTGAGAATTGTTAACCTGACCCATCCATTGTTTACATCTATATTTATTTTTGAGAATGTGCAGTGAGTTTTGTCTAACCATGTATTGTTCCAAATTTAAAATGAATTGTTAAAGTCATTTTTATCTACAACCAACCAAATCATTTTTCTAATTGTTCAAACTGCTATGTATTCAATAATAAAACATCATTTCCAGATTCTAGTAGGTTTCTTATTTCAGCATAA
This sequence comes from Rhincodon typus, assembly GCF_021869965.1. Taxonomy (NCBI): domain Eukaryota; kingdom Metazoa; phylum Chordata; class Chondrichthyes; order Orectolobiformes; family Rhincodontidae; genus Rhincodon; species Rhincodon typus. Next base: position 53,865,119 of record NC_063336.1, read on the forward strand.
GAATAATTTCCCATTTGTCTCCTCTAAGGTGAAGAACTCAAAATTAAGCCTAATGTCGGTAGGTTATCATTAGGATAGTAAAGTACAGAATTTATATTACCGATAGCACATACAGCATTTTTTTGATAAGGTATCTCATTTCTGCAGCAAAGAGATAACAATGTGTAGAGCTGGATGAACACAGCAGGCCAAGCAGCATCAGAGGAGCAGGAAGGCTGACATTTCGGGCCTAGACTCTTCTTCAGAAATGGGGGAGGGGAAGGGGTTCTGAAATAAATAGGGAGAGAGGGGGAGGCGGATAGAAGATGGATAGAGGAGAGGATAGGTGGAGAGGAGACAGACAGGTTAAAGAGGCGGGGATGGAGCCAGTAAAAGTGAGTGTAGGTGAGGAGGTAGGGTGGAGATAGGTCAGTCCAGGAAGGACGGACAGGTCAAGGGGGTGGGATGAGGTTAGTAGGTAGGAGATGGGCGTGGGGCTTGAGGTGGGAGGAGGGGTTAGGTGGGAGGAAGGACAGGTTAGGGACGAGCTGGGCTGGTTTTGGGATGCGGTAGGGGGAGGGGAGATTTTGAAGCTTGTGAAGTCCTCACTATAAAACCCGCGGACAAGGGAGGCGCAGTTGTAGTATGGTGTACTGACCTCTACATCGCTGAGGCCAGGCGCCAACTCTCCGACACCTCCTCCTACCGCCCCTTTGATCATGACCCCACCCCCGACCACCAAACCATCATCTCCCAAACCATCCACAACCTCATCACTTCAGGTGACCTCCCACCCACAGCCTCCAACCTCATCATTCCCCAACCCTGCACCGCCCGCTTCTATCTCCTTCCCAAAATCCACAAACCTGACTGCCCTGGTCGACCAATTGTCTCTGCCTGCTCCTGCCCCACCGAACTTATCTCCACCTATCTGGACTCCATTTTCTCCCCCTTGGTCCAGGAAGTCCCTACCTACATCCGTGACACCACCCACGCCCTCCACCTCCTCCAAAACTTCCAATTCCCCGGTCCCCAACACCTCATCTTTACCATGGACATCCAGTCCCTATACACCTGCATTCCCCATACAATGGCCTAAAGGCCCTCCGCTTCTTCCTGTCCCGCAGGCCAAACCAGTCCCCCTCCACTGACACCCTCATCCGCTTAGCCGAACCCGTCCTCACCCTCAACAACTTCTCTTTCATTTCCTCCCACTTCCTACAGACAAAGTGGGTGGCCATGGGTACCCGCATGGGCCCAAGCTTTGCCTGCCTCTTTGTAGGTTACTTGGAACAATCCCTCTTCCGTAGCTACACTGGCCCTAAACCCCACCTCTTCCTCCATTACATTGATGACTGTATTGGCGCCGCCTCATGCTCCAACGAGGAGCTCGAACACTTCACCCACTTCACCAACACCTTCCACCCCAAACTTAAGCTCACCCGGACCATCTCTAATACCTCTCTCTCCTTCCTGGACCTCTCTGTCTCCATCTCCGGCAACCACCTGGGAACCGATATCCATTTCATGCCCACCGACTCCCACAGCTACCTAGAATACACCTCCTTCCACCCACCTTCCTGCAAAAATGCCATTCCCTATTCCCAATTCCTTCGCCTCTGCCGCATCTGCTCCCAGGATGAGGCATTCCACTCCCGTACATCTCAGATGTCCTCATTTTTCAAGGACTGCAACTTCCCCCCCTCAATGGTCGAGAACGCCCTCGACCGTGTCTCCCGCATTTCCTGCAATTCATTCCTCACACCCCCTCCCCGCAATAACAACCAAAACAGAATCCCCCTCGTCCTCATGTACCACCCCACCAACCTCCAGATCCAACGCATCATCCTCCGACACTTCCGCCATCTGCAATCCGACCCCACCACCAAAGACATTTTTCCCTCCCCACCTTTATCTGCTTTCCGGAGGGACCATTCTCTCTGTGACTCCCTTGTCCACTCCACACTCCCCTCCAGCCCCACCACACCCGGCACTTTTCCCTGCAACCACAGGAAGTGCTACACCTGCCCCTACACCTCCCTCCTCACCCCCATCCCAGGCCCCAAGAAGACTTTCCACATCAAGCAGATGTTCACCTGCACATCTGCTAATGTGGTATACTGCATCCGCTGTTCCCATTGTGGTGTCCTCTACATCGGGGAAACCAAGAGGAGGCTTGGGGAACGCTTTGCAGAACACCTACGCTCGGTTCACAATAAACAACTGCACCTCCCAGTCGTGAACCATTTCAACTCCCCCTCCCATTTCGCAGACGACATGTCCATCCTGGGCCTCCTGCAGTGCCACAACGATGCTACCCGAAGGTTGCAGGAACAGCAACTCATATTCCGCTTGGGAACCCTGCAGCCCAAGGGTATCAATGTGGACTTCACAAGCTTCAAAATCTCCCCTCCCCCTACCGCATCCCAAAACCAGCCCAGCTTGTCCCCGCCTCCCTAATCTGTCCTTCCTCCCACCTATCCCCTCCTCCCACCTCAAGCCCCACCCCCATCTCCTACCTACTAACCTCATCCCGCCCCCTTGACCTGTCTGTCCTCCCTGGACTGACCTATCTCCTCCCTACCTCCCCACCTACACTCACCTTTACTGGCTCCATCCCCACCTCTTTGACCTGTCTGTCTCCTCTCCACCTATCTTCTCCTCTATCCATCTTCTATCCGCCTCCCCCTCTTTCCCTATTTATTTCCGAATCCCCTTCCCCTCCCCCATTTCTGAAGAAGGGTCTAGGCCCGAAATGTCAGCCTTCCTGCTCCTCTGATGCTGCTTGGCCTGCTGTGTTCATCCAGCTCTACACCTTGTTATCTCAGATTCTCCAGCATCTGCAGTTCCTACTATCTCTGAATCATTTCTGCAGCACTCTTTTTTCAATATAACCAAGCAGAAATGGATTGAACGCTAGAGTATGGAAAGTAGAAAGGCTGAATTTAAGCAAACTGTCGTAATCATAAAACCACATTAACCCACTTTAGTACTCTTGATAACTTAACAAACTTTTGGAGCTGATGAGAAATCAGGACTGAAAATATGGTTGTATACTGTCTGTATTTTTAACACTATAGTATAGTTTCAGCCTAATTTGGCCTTCCCCTGTGTGTATGCACACTTCTAATGCTGACTGCTATTTTACAAGAGTTTTATTACAGGTTTGGTACACATATGCTGCAAGTATGCAGAGTATGATTGTAAATTTGATTTGATGCCATCAGTGACATCTTTGACCTAAACATTCTACAGAATGCTCTCTCTTAACCTTGCACAACTGAACATGTGATGCACAGCAGGGAAGATCTCCCAACCACAGCTGAATTACTTAAAGGATCATCAATTGCAGCTGATTGAACTCCATTCGTTGTAGCTAAGTTTGTCAAAATATTTTTTTTGTACCTTTATTTGAAGATGTTGCAATCTACAAATGGTACCACGCATGCTGAACCCCTTGGATTTGCCTTTGAGGAATGTATCTTACTCTACATTCTGTTAAACTATTTGTGCATGGATAGTGAGGTGACAATAATTAATAAATATGTTTTGAAACAGCTTATCAGTGAAACATGGTCCATTGTTAGTTACTTGGGATGAATCTAATGATATTTTGGCTGTGTTTCTTTCACTGAGTTTCATAGATGGTTTCACTTTTCAAGGCCTGGTCCGTTTCCCTATGCTATCATCTCAAACTTGCCTCACTAACCACCTACTTCACCGATATGGCACCTCTCTTGTAGGATGACAGCCCAATTCACCCTGATGATGGGGCATGTCTCACATGCATTCTTGAGTCATTGACTATCTGGATTCTTCCCTGGCTGTATACAGATTCATATACTGGGTAACTCGCATTCCCAGTATCCTTAATTCCCTGGTGTAACATGGGAATGATATTTTTGTGCAATGCATTTGGTTTCAAGGTTTGTTTGTGTTGAAAATAACTTCTTGAGATATATCAAGTACATTGCCGAATAACCAAAAGAGACAATTCTTCTCTTTTTTTCTTACCATCAGGCCATCCCTGGATAATGCTTATTTTCAAATCTCTGCATGTTTTGGCAGTTGCCGGTTGCAACTATTCTCACTGTCTCTAACCAAAGTGTGACAGATCAATGCTGAGAACATCTTCAACTTTATAGTTTAGAGTATCAACGTGTAGATCAAGAGGAATATCTTGATCTTTGTATTGGTTGGCTAATTTGCTCAGCATGTCAGATGTAATTATCATGGTACTAGCACTTTATATCACTTCAAAATCACATCCTTGCACCTTGAGTAGTAGATGTTGCAAACACCATGGGGCACTTGTTAGTAATGTAGAAAATATAAGCAACAGTAGGCCATCTTCCAAGCCATTTTCTGGAATTCTCTCCCTATTGGTGTTGAGGGTCTATCGACAGCACATTGGACTGCAAGCCGACATCTCACCAACGTGTTCTCAAGGACAATTATAGATGTAGATATATACAGGCCTAGCCAGCAACACCCATGTCCCACAAGTGAATGAAAAAAATTGCACCTTCACACCTGCTCCTTCATCCACTATGATCGTGGTGGTTTACAGAAGATAATTTCTAGAGATTTTCAGCAGTGAAATGCTTGTCAAGTATGTGTGAAATCACGGTAGTGTAAAATACCAGGGCCAATGTCTATATGCTGTATACTGGAATAGTTGGCTTGCACAGAAGACAGAATTTTTGATATAAAAGCAATAGGCTTTTCATCTTGCAGAAGACATACACCTAAGCCTTTTTGCACTGCACCCATTATGAGACAATCCTGGGTTCACATTATTACAACAATCAGAATAAGACAGAACTTGCTATAGATAAGGGATGTCCTTCTTCAGCAAATCTCTGAGCAGAGATACCTTGTCTGTGAAGGTGGGATTATATGGCAAGAAAAAATTAAAAATTTCCAGGCAACATTGCAAATCTTCTCTTTCTTGTGGTGTCAATATTTCTTTATTTTTGATCTTACTGGGATGGGGACAAATTTATGAGCAGAATAAAAGGATACAAAGAAGTTATAGGGCTGATGTCAACCTGACACTGTGTTTTCTAAATGCCAATTCATGTTATCACTCTGTTGTTGCCATTAGGTGAAAGCTATGGTCACGTCTGCCTTTGTCATACTCTTAGCCAGGACATTATCAGCCCTATAAAAAGAAGCAGATTTCTTTTCAATAATCTTGTACGTCTGATGCCAGAATAGGTTCTGGCTAAATGATGGCCCAATTGGTAACCATCAGAAATGGCACCATCCAAATCATGTCTTCAATATCATGAGCTCTTGGGATTTTTCTCTTAAATGGCCAAACAAGTATACATTTTTCAAATGATGTGGAGGTGCTGATGCTGGACTGGTCTGGACAAGGTCAGAAATCACGCGACACTAGTTTTTGTCCAACAGGTTTATTTGAAAACACAAGTTTTGGAGTCTTACTCCTTTTTCAGGTGTTATTGAGAGAGGTAGTATCAGATGCAGGAGTTATAAGTAAAAGATCAAAGGGTCACACCACTGATGAAGATGTTACTAAACAAATCTAAGATGCTGTTAAATCTTCAATCAGTTTGAAGGTTTCAATTGATTAATTTGTATATGTAAATCCCCAAATTCCTTTAAAGTCGCTGTCCTGAGAGAACTAAAGGTGTTATCAGTGTAAAGAAGAGATGACATTTTAGTTGACAGTTTTATTTCTAAAGTAGGAATTTATAAAATGCTGCAGTGACTGACTGACTGTCTATAAATTGTTTTTTGAACAAAATACAAGTACATAAATGTATCTGCAAATACAAGGTCAATCCATAGATTTACATGTGTGTGTCTGTGTGTGTCTGTATATGTGTATATGTGTGTGCGCGCGCACGTGTATGTGTGTGTATCTGTGTGTGTGTACGTGTGTGTGTGTGTGAGAGAGAGAGAGGGGCTAAGAGAGTGTGTGTGTGAGGGAGAGGGAGAGAGTGTATGTGTGTGTGTGTGTGAGAAAGAGAGAGAGAGTGTGTGAGAGAGAGAGTTTGTGGGTGTGTGTGTGTGAAAGTGTGTGTGTGTGAGAGTTTGTGATTATGTGTGTGTGTGCATATGAGTGTGAGAGAGAGAGGGGGTGAGCGAGAGAGAGTGTGTGTGTGTGCGTGAGAGAGAG
>NC_063336.1:53871345-53963830 GCF_021869965.1 Rhincodon typus
AAAAAAAAGTTACAGCACCAAAGATTCCAGACTGCAATATTGATCTCATATACAATTTGATCACCATCAAGCAGAGCAGCATCAGCAAGTTACAATTGCACAATTTGATGATCAGCTTCAATAGCACATCATCACCATGTGGCCTGAACACATCCAACTATTCACCAAGATGGTATGCTCAATTCAGTGTCTGGTAGTTCCTCTCTCACTAACACCTCATGAAGGACTGAGGCTCCTAAAGCTTGTGTTTTCAAATAAGTCCTGTGAAGAAATAGATGGCATCTCCAAACTACATATCACCAACCACCCGTCCACAGGATGATGTCTTGGATACTGAGAATTTCATTCCTGACAACAATCAAACATCTACAACAGATAATATACATTTTTCAGCAACGACAGACAGCATACTGCAGAGTGAAGCTACACCACCAGATCATAGCTATACGAGGACTAGATTTAGTCATGCTGTACATCCAGCAAGTCATTACCTAAATTTATACAGACAGCATTTCTTTACGAAGCAGTGTACATGTTATCAAGAAAAGGGGTTCCATTCTTTAACCAGGGAAAGGAGATGATGTGTTAAGGCATAGATTCCAGGTCAAACAAATTTGTTCATTCAACACAGTTATATGACATTATGATATGTAATGTTTTGGCATAAAGGTAACCATGTCAAGTTCAGTTCCCTCTTTCTGTGTAATTGCATCAGTTTAGTTAGCAGTTTCTTTTTGCTCAGTGATAAAATTATCTTTCCAGAAGACTGAATGGCAAACATGCATTTGATTACACTTATTAACCTAATGTAAATGCAACAGTGAACCATTATGTCCCTTTTTTATTGGTCAGGATAAGGTTCTCCAAACAATGAAGAGCAATATTCTGATGTACGATTGGGCTTGTGCAAATGGGTTATTCTTAATGAGGCATTTTCCCTCAATTTCAGTTTTAGCAAATAGAGTCATTTACATTTATATAGCATCTTTACATAATAAAACAAAGCTTTACGGAGGCAATATAAAGCAAAATATGGCACTAATGCACAAAGGAGATATTTGTTGAGATTATTCAAAGCTTGGTCAAAAGTGTGGATTTTAAGGAGTGCCTAACAGGAGGTAACTGCAAAACTTTGAGAATAGGCAACTGAAAGCTTAACTGCCAATGATTTAACAATTACAATTGGAGATGTTCAAAGAGATAGAATTAGAGGACCATTAAAAGGGTTGTAGGGCTGAAACAGATTACAAATGTAGGGAGGTCCAGCCATGAAAAGCTTTTGAAAATGATGATGAGAATTTTAAACTCAAAGTATTGCTTAGCCAAGAACAAGGCAACATAAGTCATTGAGTACAGGGGTAATAGGAAGAAAGCTGTTGGAGAGAGCCTGGACATGGGCACCAGCAATTTGGATGAACCCATGTTTACAAAGGGTAAACTGTAGGAGACCAGCCTACAGTATCATCAATCTGCTGATCACATCATTCAAATAATAATGTAGAGTTACAGGAGAACTTGAAATCAGAAACCAACAAAAATTCAGGTGTTACATTAGGCCCTGATTTTCATTTCCAGATCAACGGAGAAGAGTCTGCAGAGTTCCCAGATCTGTGATCCCAGTTGTTAAAAATGTCCACCTGCATTATGTTCTGTGGTCAGGGTGGTATGGGTTGGATTGAGAGTTGAGTCAGGTGATCAGAGAAAAGCATAAGTCGGTGTTGGCAGAAACCCTGCCCCAGAACTTCAGCAACATAGAACATTTTAAAATTTAACGAGCTAAACAAAAACATCCCTTCTGCTCTCATTACCTCATTCTCTATGTAAGTCTATAGCCCCGCAGTCACCTTCATGACCAATCATACCTGTGTCACCTTATGCTCATTTTCCTATCCCTAAGACCTCTCATCCTCCTTATGCCCATGGACATGCCAATGGCCCTTTGTATCCCCGATGCCAACTCAGTGCCAATTCATCTCTTACCCACCACCCTTTGCTCTTTCCTCCCCGTTCTAACTCTCCTATGTTGTGGACATTAGCCAGTTCACGTCCAGACTGAAAAATCAAATTACTGGTCCACTGGTCATGTCACCATCGAAAAAGAAAGCATATTCTCATTGATGTGAAGCAAACATTGAATGGAGTAAAATTGCAATGAATGCTTTCTTGTTTTCTTGTGAAAACAAACATTTCACGTAAGACTTGAATTACATCTTTCTCTTGTAGTTATTACCTTATGTCAATAAACACCACCTTAAACTACTTAAAAACCTTAAGTCAATAAACATTTTCACTCAATAAGCAGGTGGAGCATTCCATCAACAGGCACCACATCCCTGAGAATTATTGTTGGGTAATCGGTTACTCAACACAAACTCCATCATTGTTTTATATATCCAGGCACTTCAAATATCCTGGGAGATTTTTTTTAAACTTTGCATTTTACTGACATTTTCTTGACATCTTTACAAGTCTTAATGCATTTGTGCACATTTTACTCACAAGCATGTCTTTTCACAATTCCTAATGGTACGAAACCTCCAACAATCATGTCTCTGGATGATATCCAAAGAGGTGGAGAAATACAAGAATATTCCTCCAGCACTCACCTCTCAGATCCCTTCAGTCCTCCTCACCCCAACACGCAGTCACTATGCCAACTCATGATCACTCATACCGTTTTGTCAACTTAGTGCCCATTTCTACTTACAACTCTTATCCACTTCATCTACTGTGTCAACCTGTCCACATCACATATCAGGAATGTGGTGGAATACGCCCCACTTCCCAGACGAGTGCAGCTCCAACAACACTTAAGAAGCTCAACACATCCAAGACAAAGCAGCCTGCTTGACTGACATCCCGTTTACCACCTTTAACATGCAGTCCCTTCTCCATTGCTGCAGTGGCAGCAGTGTGCATCATTTATAAGATGCATTATAGTAACTCACTAAGGTACCAGATTCCAAATCTGCAAAATCTATAACCAACAAGGATGATTGTCAATCCCTAATTGTCCTTGAGTGTTTTTTTCCTTTATTCATTCATGGGATGAGGGCATCGCTGGCCAGGCAACATGTATTGCCCATTCCTAACTGCCCAGAGGGCAGTTAGGAGTCAACCACATTGTTGTGGGTCTGGAGTCACATGTAGGCCATACCAGGTAAGGATGACAGTTTCCTTCCCTAAAGGACATTAGTGAACAAGATGGGTTTTTCCAACAATCGACAATGGATTCATGGTCATCATTAGACTCTTAATTCCAGATACTTATTGAATTCAAATTCCACTATCTGCTGGGGCAGGATACAAACCCGGGTCCCCAGAACATTAACTGAGTCACTGGATTAACAGTCCAGTGATAAAACAATAGGCCATCACCTCCCCTTGATGGTGAGATATGTTCTTGAACTGTTTCAGTCTTTGGTGCGTCGGTGTACCCACAGTGTTCTTAGAAAGGGAATTCTAAGATTTTGACCTAGCAACAATAAAGGAATTATGATATAATTCCAAGGCAGGATGGTATATGGCTTGGACGGGAGCTTGAAGTTGGTGGTGCTCCCGTATATCTACCGCCCTTATTTGTTTAGGTGATGGAGGTCACAGGTTTGGAACATGATCTGGATTCTTGCACACAATCTAATGGCGTTTGCAAACAACAAAAGTTGCACTCCAACTAAGGTAACAGGTCGTAGAGGTGAATGCATGTTTCCAAGCAGCAGTCATGATGCATTTACAGAGTAGATTGTGGGAAGAATTTCCACTCGCAACCTACACTTGAGTGGGAATTTGCTACTTAGCCAGAAAATATTCCTGATGCATCAACATTGAAGGCAATAGAGTTTTATGCAGATTCACATGGAAGGACCTTCAGCTAAGTGCCAGAAGATTAATACCCTAGTTTACAGATATGTAATAAGAGTAAAGATTTTTTAACTGAAGAAAAGCGGAAACTTCAAGTATATTTGTTAGAAGTCTGTGATTTTAAAAGGTTTAGATATGATTGTTTTAATAAGTTATTTGAACTCGATAGGCTAGGGAGGTTCAGAGGACGTGAGTTTGGGTTAGGTGAGAATTAAACTAGATTAGATGTCTTGATGCATTTCATCATGCTTTGTGTAATGAGGGTGGATTCATATAAAAAATAAGCCCTTTTAAGTAAAAGCAAGAACAGGAGTTTACACCTAAAATTAACCATAAAAGTACTGATGATACTAATCAGAAGGGGATAATTTAGACAATCAGCAAGCATGCAGAGTAGCTCATGAAAATAAGCATTTAGATGAGATTTAAGAAATATGTTTTGACGATGTTGTGTTTTAGCAGAGAATTCCCAAGAACAAGATCATATCAGCTGAAATGGATGGAGTGAGAATGCAATGTGGTGCAGTCCCAGTGAAGTGGCTGCAGACAGAAAAGGAGTAATATCAATCAGGTGAGGAGCTCTGGGTAGAGTGCCCCAAGTCCCAGTGTCGGGAACACTATTGTTTCTAACTTAGATGCAGAAACACATTGCAGATTAGTCACAGTTTCAGATGATGCCAAGTTAGGAAAGACAGTAGAATTAAGGAGGCAGCTCTTTTTTACAGAATACTGTATTAAAAACTTCTACATATGGATAGAACAAATGCAGTAAAAAATTTAATGTTTTTTATTCAGGTGTAGAGGGTGGACACTGCTGGCTGGGCCAGTGTTTATTGCTCATTCCTAGTTGCATGTGTAGTTATATGTGTCCGGAAGAAGGGTAATGCCCAAAACATTGACTTCGCCTTTCCTCCAGATGCTGCCTGACTTGCTGCGTTCTTCCAGCCTCCTGTTTGTCTACCTCAGGTTTCAGCATCTGCATTTTTTTTGTCTCGAACCAAGTTTTACCACTGCAAAGTCTCTTCAAATGAAGTTCTCTGCCTTGCTCAGACATGAATTCAGTGAGTCCCTTTCTCACTGCCATATTGCTTTGACCTCTTCAGCTCTTCGACCACACCATGAAACAAACCCATTACTACAGCCACATGATCTTCCTCAGCTCCTGTCTTCGCCACCATCTCATCCCTCAAAGCCTACAGGTACACAGTCCTGAAGAAGGGTAATACTCGAAACATTGACTTCTCCTTTCTTCCAGATGCTGCCTGTCTTGCTGTGTTCTTCCAGCCTCCTGTTGGTCAATAAGTGTACCATGCAGCATATAGAAAATAAATGGACAGTACTTCATAAAGATGTTACAATAAATAACAGAAGAAGTTAAAGGAGACTGAGGAGTCTTATTAAACCTATCTTCAAGATGACGGATCATTGCAAAATAATAATCAACATAGACAATAAAATGTTGAACGGCATGAGCAATATACTTGAATAAAAGACAGTAGAAATGGTAATGTAATTGCACTAGGCACTGGTCAAAACAAATCTTGATTCCTCATCAAGTTCAGTTCACTGAAGGTGATGCAGTGATGAACAATAAACTGATCCATAGTGTTAAAGATACTAATTACAAGGAAATGTGAGAAAACCTGGCCTTTTAAAGCATGATGTTTAAGAGTTAATTTTAATAGAGGCACATACAATGGTTGAGGGATTGAAAATTGTATATCAGAAATATTACTTTCAATTAAATTGCAAAAGTAGGACAAAGGAGCACAGGTTCAAACCAATAAAAGATTAATTTATGACTGTAATGAAGTAGAGATCAATCTTAATCTAATGAGCATCCTCTTAGAGTCATACAGCATAGGCACTGGCCATTTGGCCCACCATGTCTTTGCTCACCAACAAGCACCAAACTACACTAATCCGACTTACCTGCACTTGGTCCAGGACCTACTATGTCCTGGCATTTTAAGTGCTTGTCCAGGTGCTTCTTAAGTACCTGTCTCCACCACCCTCTCAGGAAGCATGTTCAACACTTCCACTCCTCTCTGAGTGAAAAGATTTTTTCTCAGATCCCTTCTAAATCACGTACACCGCAGACGTTAGATCAGCCTTCTTGAGAGTGAACCCATGGAAAGTGACCGACCCTGATGGTGTCCCCAGCCATACATTTAGATCTTGTGCAGACCAGCTGGCAGGAACATTCACAGGCTTCTTTAACTTCTCCTTACAATGATCTGAGTCGCCCACCTGCTTCTAGAAGACCACTATCATCTCAGTGCCAAAGATAAATCATGCAGCATGCCTCAATGACTACTGCCCAGTGTCTCTGGCCACCATAATAATGAAGTGCTTTGAGAGGTTAGTCATGGCTCAGATCAGCTCCAGCCTACAAAATTGCTTTGATCCTTTGCATTTTGCCTACTGGGGCAACAATCCACAGCAAACGTCATCTCCCTGTCCCTACACTCATCCCTGAAATATTTGGATAACAAGGATACCTGTGTCAGGCTCTATCTCGTTGACTACGGTTCCGCCTTCAACAACATAACTCCAAACAAACCCATCTCTAAAGTCCGAGCCCTGGGACTTTGCTTCCCCGCTGTAACTGGATCCTTGACTTTGTGACCCATAGACCACAATCAGTATGAATAGGTGACTACATCTGCTCCACCATAATCCTCAACACTGGTGTCCCGCAAGGCTGTACACACAACCCCCTACTATACTCCTTACATGCACATGACTGTGTGGCCAAATTCCGCCCCACCATTTTAGCATAGATCTCAAACAAAAACGAGGCAGATTACAGGAAAGAGTTTGAGTGCTTAGCAGCATGGTGTAAAGACAACAATCTCTCCATCAATGTTAGCAAAACGAAGGAGCTGGTCATTGACTTCAGGAAGCAGAGTGGAGGGCACAGCCCTGTCTGCGTCAATGATGCTGAGGTGGTGATGGTTGAGAATGTCAAGTTCCTGGGAGTTTCAGGTTCTCTGTGATAATTGGCTTTAACTAGCACATAAATGAGCACAACTGGCTTCACACTACCAGCAGGCAAAGTTCTACTTGAGGCCCTTTTTATTTTAACTTAATCAAGAATAGTTTTCCCAATATCAGTAATCCAATGCAGTTACTTCATCCCACTTTCACAGCTTTGCCACCACCATGCGTGCTCTGGTAGATTCCCCTGGATGTAGCCCATACTGTTCAAGCAAGTACAATTCAATAGCTTGAGTTAATACTGAAATAATGAGAAAAGGTTGACACTGCATTGAATTGATTATAAATACCATGAAAGTAGGTGAAAGTAGATGCCAACACTTGCAGGAAACCATAGAATAAAGAAGGTAAAAGTTCCATTTCTATTTTTTATGCTATTTTCAGTGGAGCAGCAAAGAAGATGTGTTGAGAGCCACACATGTTGATATTCACAAGTCATTTGTGATATTCTAGATGTGGATATTTTAGAAATTATGCAATCTTCAGCAAGGTGATCACATTTTGAAAGCTTTCCTAAATCCTCTGTGTAGAGCTGGGGTCACAACTATGAGGCTAGAGGCAAGGTGCATGTAAAAGCTAAGAAAAAAGTGTTGCTTTCTTCATATATACTCAACAAGAAATTCTATACCTGCTTTACATAATAAAATAAAGAACTGTGGATGCTGGAGTTCTGAAAAAATGTTGCTGGAGAAACTCAGCAAGTCTGGCCACATCAATGGGAAGAAAGCAGAGGTAATGTTTCAGGTCTGATGGCTCTTCATTGGAACTGAGTCATATCAGTTTTTACTAAATTAAGTGTTGACAGTTCTGTGATTCAAAAAGATAAGTGACTATTAAATAGAGTGTTTGCCAGATTGTTAATTCAGACAAACAGTAAGCTATCAAATGAAATAACAGTATTATAAAAGTGGAAAAGTCTTCTAATGCATTAGAATAGATTTTCAACTGGATAACGTGCTATTCTGCATTACACAATATTGAAAGGCTAGACTCTCCCTTGTGATTATTTTCTTCATTCTTTGCAAATGGGCTCATTCATCTATTTAGCTCTTTGAAAGTTGTGGCAGGCATAGGAGCATCTGGCTGTCTTCACATCCACTACTGGATTCTAAAGCACAAAGTTTATTCACACAGCTGCCCTGGGCAATAGCGAGTTAATGGCTTAGCTGCCTTCTAAAACACGAGTAGATTCTGTGAGGTAGGTGAGCTTTGCACTAGTCTAAGGGATTAGGTTCATGGTGCTGCTAATTAAGGCTGATATTTCATCCTGGGTACCTGGCAATTAACCCACGTCTGTCTCTGCCTCCAGCCTATCAGAATTGCAGGGATGGAGACAGGGTCATGGCATCAGGACAATCCACAACTCCTAAATCCTGCCTCCGTGCTAAAAACCTAGCCCTGGGGACCTACAATTGACATTTCTGACCTTGAATTAAAACGAGGTGTGCAGAAAAGGAATTGAGAGTCAATAAACAATTGAGAGTTTGTCCTGTATAATGAATTAAATGTGCCAGGCTAACATTAATATATCTTGAGTGCTGTTGGCATATTTCAGAGTTCCCCAATCTGATTTCATCAACCCTATTGATATATTAATCAAAACGCTTGTCAAAAATCCATCTGCTGAAGTAAGAAAAATAATCCAGTTTATTAATTATGTGATGCCTTTATATTGTCACTGATGTACTTACCTTTTATTAGGTAAGATCCATATCTCTTTCACCACTGTCTTTCTGGATTAATCGGTATTTATTCAGGTAAAGGTCAGAAAGGAAGACAAAAGCTTAAGAAATTTAGTTTAGGGTTCTTCCTATACTATTTTGAATTAATATTACCCTCTTTTCATCAGTGATAGGGAATTAATTTGGAAACAATTGCTCGTACTATCAATTCAAGATCAGCAAATCCTAGAACAAAGAAGGCTTACGGGATATTTACTCAGAGTAGAACTGAAATTTAAAAATAAAGTATCAATGCTATCATAAGAGGGAGGAAGATCTGTGACTGCTTTCTTGGGCCTACTTTGAATTATTTTTAACTACTTCAGGATAAAGTGATGTGAGGTGCAAAAGCATCAAATTGTTTTATTTCTCAACATTGAGACTCCCAACATTGACCATCACAAAGTTGAACCGATCGAAAATGACACTGAGAGTGACTTTTTTTTTTCATTCTAAATGAAACTCAAGGACTGTGCACTGTTATAGTTGCTCAAACAAATCAAAACAGTGACAAACACAGGCAGTGAATGACTAAGAACTACAAAACAACAAGGTTGTGCATCTGCCAGGGTTTAGTGTAATGCCATCTGTAATCACTTTTCATAAATAGAATTGTGTTAAAACATCTTATGTTCTCACATAGTGCACTGTGAAAGGAAAGTAAATCAATACATGTGTACACGTTTTCCAATTTTTCTTGAGAACTCAGTCTAGCTTCATAATTCTGATAATTTAAGAATCTAAGAACAACAGAATGAGGGCCCTAATATCAGTATTTACGAGCCACTTCAGGAATGAAATAGTACTTAATGTAACTATAACCTGATACTATGCAGTGGCAGGCCATGAATCCCCCAGTTATGATTGTCAGTTTCAGTTATCTGTTCTCTTCATTTGAAATCTCTGTGAATTGCACTGAAATGCTCTCCTATATAGGCACTGTGACAGAAGTATAAATTAGTGTGATGTCCCATTTGAGAAGACAGTGCGGAATTTTTTTTTCACAAAAGCGAGGAAAATTTGATAACCAGTCATCTTAAGTACTTCTAAGTTAAAAATAAACAACTAATGCAATGTTGGGTCTTTATCTTAAGAGGATTCAAATATTAAAGTGTTGAAGTCATGCTTTAATTAGTGAGTCCATATCTGATTGCCGTTTTGAGCACTGAATCTTAGGAAAGACATATTGACCTTGAAAATAGATGCAGTGCAGGTTTCCAAGAATGATACATGGGTTTAAATATTAAATGATAATGAGAGATTGCAAAAACATGGCTTCATTCCTTTTAATTTTGAAGTCTAAGAGCTGATCTGAACAACATATTTAAAATGATTAACAGAATTCAAAGATGGATGCAGAAGAATTGTTTTCTCTTGTGTGAAACCAGAACACAAGTATATTATCTCAATGTTACAATCAAAAGTGCAATTTTTTTCACATAACACTGCGCACATTTGAAACTGTCTCTGCGCGTCACTCCTTAATCTCATCGCAAAAGGTTACGTGTTCTAGATTAAACAGAATTTTTGTAACCGAGTTTGATAGATTTTTGTTGGATAAGGATATCAAGGGATATGGAGAGAAGGAGGATATATAAAATCATAGTCTAACTGTGGAATAGATTCGAGAGACTGAATGGCCTGCTCCAATTCCTACATAACATTGTTCCAGAATTTGTGGATTTTGTATTGAAGTTATGAGCCATGTTTTACAAACACAGTGTACATTATCCAATTGGCTCTCATCCATCAATGAAGAAACAATTAACAGGCTGCCACTGTTTGCTATCAACTGTTCTGTTCCAAATGATAAACCTAATGAAACTCCTACAAAACTGGAGGTCAATGCGTTGGTAAGAAACTCACTAAACTCTTTTAGTCAATATGGAAGCAAGAAACAATGCAGCAAAAATATAAAGAGGCCTCAATTGTCCACTTGTAAAGCAAAGAAGAGCCCTCCAAACTCGTGATAGACTTAGAGGAACCTCACTCCTGTCCATTGCCAATAAAACTTTCACCTAAATCCTTTTGATCATCTTAGTGCCAGATGTCAACCAGGATTGATTGCCAAAGAGTCAGTGCTGTTTTCAGAAATGCTCAAGGAACTATTGATGCTGTGTTTGCAGTTAGACACCTTCCAAAGAACTACTAAGAACAGAACATGAACCTCTATACGTTTGTTGACCAGACAAGAGGCCATTAACACAGTCAGCTATAAGGCTTTTGGAAGCAATAGGGAAATCCTGCGGTGCCGAGGAATGTTCGATAAGTCCATGATGACATGTTTGCACTTGTCCTGGATGACAGTGAATTCTCTGATCCAGTTTAGAGTCACTAATTGAGTAAAATAGAGTTATGTGCTGGTGTCATGATTTCCTATGACGGGGTACTCATTGCTGGTTCAGAACTGGCCTGGCAACATTGCATGGAGCTATTTTCCAATAAATGTGACAACTTTGGCCTTATGATCAGGTTGGAGAAAACAAAGGAAACCTCTGCTTTGAGACCAGGATTTAAGTCCATGATCAGGATCTGTAAGCATGTATTTCAGCAACAAACTCTCTCAAGCTGTTGATTTTGACAAAGAGAGATAAGTTTGATTTCCAATGGCTTCAAGCATCAGCCTATGAATGACAAGGAATAAGTCTTTTTTACAAAACTAAAGGCAATAGTGCAATAGTCCGGCCACTCTGATCTGCATGTACCAGAATCAGAGAGGAAATACAGGAAAAGGAAATCCCAAACCAGAAAAATATCCAAAACTCAAACTTTTGCAGTATCTGTTCTTATTTTCAGCGGATTGTTGCTAGCAATCAGTTGTATACCAATCAGAACCCTCTAAAACATCGAAATGATGAATATAATTACACTGTCCTCAGAAAATGAAAAAGATATAAAAATAGGTCTTCTAAGTCACTTATAGTGAAATAAAGTAGATGGATTGGGAAAGAGGTTAGCTGTTCCACACAGTAAAGAAACCAATTTCTCTTGACTTCACTATCATATGGGATGTACATAACGTAGGCAAATCCAGAATTTAGATATTGCGGAGGGAAGTTAAGAGTCAACACACTGCTGTGGATCTTGAGTCACATGTAGGCCAGACCATAAAGATGGCAGATTTGCTTTCCAAAGGAGATGAGTAATCCAGGTTGTTCTATGACGATTTATGCTAATTTCAAAGCACCATTGTTGAAACTGGCTTCATATTCCAGATTTATTTATTGAATTAATATTTCATCCATGTCTCCAGAACTCTGGATTACTGGTCAAGTGACAATATCACTCTCTCCCTCTCTCTCTTAGTGTTGAAACATGAAGGATACAATCTCAAATCCATCAAAAACACTTCAGCCTTGCTTGAGATATACCACCACATGTTAACCTTTAAGAAATACTTTGGAAATTATTTTGTAACAAAAGGTCACTTCAAACTGCAATTTAAATTAAGAAACAACAACTTGAGGTTATGTAGTAGCTGATCTCTGAGCGATATTTCGAAGAATTACTTTGATACAAAATGGCTTTGTTCAGAGAATTATCAAGATTTACAGCACTAGAAAATGCAACTTATCACAAATTGGCAGGTTTTCCTTGAAAACCCTTTTAAAGGTTTCCGTTGCATAAGGTAATGTCTTTGAAAGGGTTAATGTTGGAGGCTGCTTTAAATTCACTCAAACTGATGATTTTATATAATTGTGGTTGGCGTATGAGGAGTTTGGTTCGAACCCCTGGTGGGATCAGACTTATCATCTGGAGTAAATGATAGGATAGAGCCTAAAGAGAGAGGAGGGCAGTTGGACAGACAAAGAGTTGATAATGATCAGGCTGGGAGGGTGAATAGTTGTTAACGGGATCTATTAGTGACTAATAACAGGTAATGTGTAATGCAGGCTCTGTGGTAACAAGGCCTGGTGTGTGGGGTTGGGGGCTGGGACATGGGAGAGTTTAGGCCCTAAAATTATTGAACAGCTTGCGTTGAGCTTCGCTAGAACACTGCAGCAAGCCAGAGACAGACATGTTAGTCAGGGGACAGGGTGGTGCGTTAAAGTGGCAGGCAATGGGTAGTTCAGGGTCTTTTTTGTGAGCAGAACGTAGATGTTCTGTGAAGCGGTCACCCAGTCTACGTTTCGTTTCCCCAGTGTAGAGGAGATCACATTGTGAGCAGCAAATGCAGTAGACTAGATTCTGGGAAGTGCAGGTGAAGTGTTGCTTCACCTGGAAGGTATGTTTGGGCCCTTGGATACTGGGGAGGGAGGAGGTAATTGGGCGGGTGTTGCACCTTCGCCAGTTACAGGGGAAGGTGCCATAGGGCTGTGGGGAGGTGTTGGGGGTGAAGGAAGTGTGGACCAGAGTGTTCCGGAGGGAACGGTCCTTGTGGAAGGCGGACAAGGGAGGGGAGGGGAGGGGAATATGTGTCTGGTGGTGACATCTTGCTGGAGGTGGTGGAAATGGTGTCTGATGATCTTCTAGATGTGAATGCTGGTGGGGATGGTAGGTAAGGACAAGGGGAACCCTATCGCTGTTGCAGGAGGAGACAGAAGGAGGGACGGCGGAAGTGTGGGAGATAGGTCGGACCCGGTTGAGGGCCCTGTCGACCACGGAGCTGGGGAATCCTCAGTTGAGGAGGAAGGTGGACATTTTGGAGGATCCCTTGTCGAAGTTGGCCTCATCTGAACATATACGACGGAGACAGATGCTGCCAGACCTGCTGAGGTTTTCCATCAACTTCTGTTTTGTTTCCTGGTTTAATGCATTTGCAGTTCTTTTGTTTTTTTACATCTAAGAGATACCTAGAACAATAGAACTATCTCTTTATACTGCACTCAGGTGTCAGCAAATCAAACTGAAAACTGCCAGCTCTGTTTTTCCACTCCCTCGATTCTAGCACCAGGCCACAGGAGATTTATCTCCTACCCCCTCCCAAGCCCACATGAATAACACAGATCCCAGCTCTGTTGAAGATCAGCAAATTTACATGATGCGAGTGAGCCGAACAACACCTGTTCTTAGCAAGCTCTGGGGATTTCACCAGCTGAAAGAATAGCAGATGGAGAAGTTGGAGAACAGGTGCCAGTTGTCTGTTAGTTGCAACATGCATCCTGCAGGAGGATACAGACATATTCTCTTAGAGGATCTGATTTCTCTGCTTTGTTAGTCATGATGTGAGTTGCATTCATCATCTGAAGCGGCAATGCTTACGTTATCTCCCGCAATGTAAAAACTGGGTGTGGATATCAGGGTATTGAAGAATACAACAGACATTTATTATATCTATTGTATACATATATTACATTCCTCAGGCACATAATGACTGGGCTAGTGTTAAACTTGTGATTTATAAGAAGGAAGCATGATTCTACCAGTGTGTCATGCTTCAAGTGATCCAATATAAAGCAGAATATGAAATCCTTAAAGTATGAGGTCACCTGCTATGATACAGTGGTGAAATCATTAGCGTGTCTTTTAAAGGTGTACTGACATACTGACTAAAAGACATAACATAACAAGTAAACCTCTGCAGAAATCTCCTCACTTCTCAAAAGCTGTCCTTATTCTTCTGTCATAGTCCCTCAGTGTGAACAAACAAAGATCAAGGAGGAAAATGAACCAAGACTTGCAAGTTCCATTGTACCTTTGAACATGAGTGTTTGTCGATGCAGTTTATGTAGCACCAATTGTGTTCTAATACTCTGACGTTAAATATTCCACAGGTTGAAAATTGTCCTTATGCCCTCTGAAATGGCTAGCTGTTTCTGGTCCATGTGCAAGAGATAAAGATTGTGATTTCAATAAAACAGAGTAAATCACTCCAATATCATTGCTGCTGAGTGCACAGTTATTTCATAATTCAATAGAACCAAGGAATCAACAATGAAGCACAATATGCTGTTATTCAAGTGACAGTTTGCTTCGTATGGAAGAATCACAGTAAGAAGAAATTACTTCAGAAAGAATAATGATTAGATTGAATTCAGGAAATGCACAGAAGAAGCTGCAGTCTGTTTCAATTACAATCTATTTTCCTCTACAAGAGGTTTCTTCTCTCGCTATGTTTTCTGTTCTGTTTAAGATACATGTTGTACGACACATTTTGCAATGTTTTTGTTTTCTTTTCAGCTAGTACAGAGAGTCTCAGTCCTGTAAACGTATTGTTCCTGGATTAACAGTCACCAGCATCTCTATTTCTTATACAAGAGCAGAAATTGCTGGAAAAAAGCTCAGCAGGTCTGGCAGCATCTGTAGTTTTGAAGAAGGGTCACTGGACCCGAAACATTAACTCCAGTTTCTGTCCACAGATGCTGCCAGACCTGCTGAGCTTTTCCTGATATTTCTGTTTTTGTTTTGACTTCCAGCATCCGCATTTCCTTTCTTTATGTTTAGTCTTTATTTCTTATGACTGTTTTATTTAAAGAGTCCAAAAGGACATTATTTTAAAAAGTGATATCAGTAATGATAGCTACTATTGTTCATTCAAATAAAATGAAATCTATGAACGTTGAATATGTTTTTGTGTCCACGATTATACCATTGGGTTTTCTACAATACAAGCAATATGGGTGGATAATAATATCAGCAGATTTTGAACAAACAGTTGAGATTAATTTATATGGATGATATTCAGAATAGATTAATTTTAACCTCCATAGAAGCCAGTCACCAAAAGGAATCACTTCACGAGTGATTCAGCAACCTGTAGATTTGCAAGGTTATACATTTAAAGTTGTGTGTTTTGTACAACAAAAAGGAAAGTGGAGAAACTCAGCAGGCCTGGCAGCATCTGTGGAGACAGAAATAGTCAACATTTCAGGTCTGTATGACTCTTTTTCTCTTCTTCTCATGAAGTAAACTCCACTCACACAGTTAGCTCTGATCATTATAAGCATAAGTGTCTTTTTAATAATGTGATAATCACTAACTGCTGCCACTCCAGTTCTGAAGATGAACTATTGCGCATGTTGAGTTTCATCCCTCCAGGTTTTGAGTTGAATATTTCAAATATAATATTTTTTATTTTTAGCAAACAATTCTCCCTTTCTTTTACCCTCTCTCTCAATCCAAACTTTCTTCTCCTCTCTACTTTTCTTTCTGTTTCCGATTTGATATACAATTCACCCATGATTTTTTTCTGCAGTTCTTGCATTGTTAAATTCACAATCCTTTAATTATGTGCCACGTTCAGTTAGATCTTACTCTTTCCCCCACTGTGTCATTGTGCTTTCACTTTTAACAACTGGCAAAACAAAAAATAGTGAAATCCAAACAGCCACCAGCAGGTCTAATTAATGGTAGTTACCAACTGGGGCAACTCACTTCTATCTTAAAATACCATAAATTTGTTTTATCACACTAAAGGTAAATTGTTGAAATTAGTTTTGAGAGAGAGAGAAATTTGCCTCTAGCATAATTGGCGATAGTAAATCTGCAGTCCATTTTGCACACTGCTCAATCTATTTGCATAAACGTCAATGGAAAATAAAAATAGAACTGCATGCACAATATGCTGTCATTCTATCAAACACTAATTTCATTCCCAAATTTCTTGATATTAGATCAGCGAAAACTTCCCAAATTAAGCATCAGGAAAACCAAACACATTGGCACATAAATTGGAGTATGCCTGTCTTTTGACAGACGATGGGTACAAAGTTCATTCACTCTGCCCAAAATAGAGGCCTTATGCCACATTATAATGAGCCAGTGCAATAGTGAGAGCCTCTGGACCAGAGGGATACAAAATCAGACCCCTATTGACAGCTTTCAAATAAATGGATCCAAGATCATTCAGAGATCAAGTCTAGGGGTGACTCCAACATTACAGTCAGGAGTCAGAATTGAAATTATTGCTGATGGGTCAGATCCAGTGGAGGTCGGGAGCCAGGTTCAAGGATCGGATCCAGGGATAATAGAAAGAATTGGACCATGATCTTTAAGGTGAGATCTGGAATGTGGGGTTGTGGATGGTGGTGGTGGTGGGGGAGATCTAATGTTGGTGTCAGGATCAGGGCTAATGATAACCGCTCCAGTTGGTTCCTTTAATGTGAGATCAGTTTCCTTCAGCTGTATGAATTACCGTGGTCTGTGTGGAGAATAAACTGCTTTCACAAAGTTGGTGGAGTTACAAATGCCTACAAGGACACCAGACAGAATTTCCTTACTCTGCTTTAAAGTAACGGCCATGGTTTTTTTATTTCCTTAAGGGATCCTTGTTTCTTTTTATCTCATTCAAAAGACAATGTTCTGACAATGCAGTATTCCCTTCCTACAGTACTGCAGTGCCAACCTGACTTTTGTTAAAAGGAGACTATCAACCTGCATATTGCCAACATTTCCTGCTTTTATTTTGGATTTCCAGCACATGCTTTTCATATGAGATTTTTTAACGGCCCTTCATTAAAGATGCTGTGGACACGCAAGTTCTTATTGTTGCCATGTTAAGCACCAGAAACTAACAGTAAAGTCACAAACTATACACCATAAGACATATAACCCTAAATAGGCAGTTCAACCCATCTAATCTGCTCCATCATTCAATAACATCATGACTGATCTGACAATCCATTACTTCCGTGCCTTTCCTTCATAACCATTGATTCACTTACTGATTTAAAAACTGTCAATCTTAGCCTTGAATGTACTTAATGACCTAACCTCAATAGTTCTCTGTAGTAAAGAATTCCACAGATTTGCTATCCTGTGAGAAAAAAATCCTCCTCACCCATTTCTTAAATGTGCGATCCCTTATTCAGAAATAATGCCCTCTGGTCCTAGGCTATCCCATAAGGGGAAACAACCTTTCTGAATCTACCTGTCAATTCCCCTAAGAATCATAGAATCCCTAAGGTGCAGAAAGAGATCATTCAGCCCATCAAGTCTGCACCTAGATTCAGTCCCACACTTAATACACAAATTTACTGTGGCTAACCCCACTAGCCTGCATACAATGGGGCAATTTTACGAGAGCCAATCCATCTTATCTGTACATCTTTGGAGTGTGGAAGGAAACCTGAGCACCCAATGGAAACCAGTGCAAAAATGGGAAGGCATACAAACTTCACACAGTCACCCAAGGCTGGAATCAAACCTGGGTCCCTGGTGCTGTGAGTTAGCAGTGCTGACCACTGGGCCACCATGCTGCCCAAATCTTGTGTATTTCAATAGGATCACCTTTTGTTCTTCTATATTCTAATGAATACATGCTCAATGTACATAAGAGTGTCCAACACACCTGGTATCAGTTTAGTGAAACTTTTCTGAACTGCGTCCAATTCCAATGTATCTTTCCTTAGAAAAGGGTCCAAAAGTGTTCAAATTATCTCAGCTGTGGTTTGACTGGTGCCTTGTATAGTCTTAGGAAGTCTTCCCTATTCTTATACACCATTCTCATTGACATAAAGACCAAGGCTACCTTCCCTATTACCTGCTGAAACTGGATAGTGGCTTTTTCTGATTCACAGACGAGGACTTCCATATCCCTCTATTTCATAGCTCTCTGCAATATTTCTCCATTTAAATAATAATCAATTCCTCTATTCTTGCATTTAATCATGAAATTAACTATGCAAAGGTGCTGCCTTGTAAAATGCAACTCAAAGTGCTTAATATAATCATATCCGTTCGTAAACAGTGCTGAGCTTTATTGTCAACAGGTTATTCTTTCTGTGAAAATTTAATAAAGGGCCAGTAATCATTGAGATTGAGTTCATCTATTTTGAGCTAATGTATAGAAAAATAATGCACTTCAGCAGTATATTATCAAATTAGTATAGTAAACCCACAGCAAACAACTGAATAGAATTCAAATTAAGGTGTTTACTTCCTCGTTGTTATTTTCAATTTAACAGTCACTGATTAATTTTAAGTGAACAAAATTAGCATCAATCTGATGGTAATATAAAATAAAGCAAAGAATTGCAGATGCTGGCAATCTGAAACAAAAACTGAAATTACTGGAGAATCTCAGCAGATCTGGGAGCATCTGTAGGAAGAAAACAGAGTTAACATTTGGGTCCAGAGACTCTTTAACAGAACCAACACAAGCTGAACAAAGTGATACTTACGCTAAAGCTGACATTGAGGACGAGGTGAATGGATAAGTAGAGATAGAGTCCAGAGAGAGAGAGAGAAAGATCAAAGGAGTAGGCAAACAAGGGGATTATTGATGACAGACCAAGACAGAAGGGAAGCTGAACAAGTGATAATGAGAGCTGAGAGTAGGAGAGAATGGGCAGGTTGTGCTGAAAGCAACCTGTATCATGACAGGATTAGCAGCATCAGAGGAGCAGGAAAGCTGGCGTTTCAGGTCTGGATCCTTCTTCAGAAATGGGGGAGGGGAAGGGGATTCTGAAATAAATAGAGAGAGAAGGAGGCGGATGGAAGATGGATAAAGGAGCCTCCCCCTCTCTCTCTATTTATTTCAGAATCCCCGTCCCCTCCCCCATTTCTGAAGAAGGGTCCAGACCCGAAACATCAGCTTTTCTGCTCCTCTGATGCTGCTTGGCCTGCTGTGTTCATCCAGCTCTAGAACATAGAACATAGAACATTACAGCGCAGTACAGGCCCTTCGGCCCTCGATGTTGCGCCGACCTGTGAAACCAATCTGAAGCCCATCTAACCTAAACTATTCCATTATCATCCATACACCTTGTTATCTCAGATTCTCCAGCATCGACAGTTCCTACTATCTCCTACTATCACATGACAGGATTAGTTGTGGGTTGGGTAAAAAACATGGAAGGACGGAATCAGGCTGTAAAGTTATTGACAATACAGGAGCAAGTTCCTCTCCATGGATGCTGCCTGACCTGCTGTGATCTCCAGCATTTTTGTTTTCAGTAAAGTTTTTGAACTTGGTGTTGATTTTTAAAGGCTGCAAGGTCTCCAAGCAGAAAATGAGATCCTGTTTTTCAAGTTTGTGCTGAGGCTCAGTATAGAACTGTAGCAGGCCTGCAACAGAATTCTTGACATGCAAACACAGTGATGTGTTGAAGTGGTGAACAACTGGAAGCTCAAGGTATTTTTTACCAACAGAATATAGGTGATCAGCAAAGCGGGCACCCATTCTGTATTTTGTCTCCCATTGTAGAGGAGACCACATTGTGAGCAGCAAATACAGTAGATTAGATTGAGAGAAGTGCTGGTAATCACTACTTCTTCTCGAAGGTGTGTCTGGGGCCTTGGATAGTGAAGAGGGAAGTGATATATGGGCAGGTATTATACCTTCTCTGATTGCATGGAAAGGTGCCTTGAGTTGTTGGGAGGTATTGGGAATGGACAAGGAGTGGACCAGATTATCACAGAGGGAACAATCCTTGTGTAATTCTGACAAAGGAGGGGAAGGGAATATGTACCTGGTGGTGGTATCCCAGTTGAGGTGACAGATATAGCAGCTTACAGTCCTTTGGATGTGGATGCTTGTGAGGTGTTAAGGGGACCCTGCTTTGGGAGGGAAGAGATGAAGTGAAGGCAGAAGTATGGGAGACGAGTCGGACATGGCTGAGGGTCAATCACGGGAGCAGGGAATCCTGGATTGAGGAAAAAGGTGGATGTTTCTGAGACAGCGTCAGAACAAATATGGGGGAGGTGTAGAAACTGGGAGAATGGGATGGAGTACTTACAGGAAGCAGGGTGTGAAGATGCATCTTCTACTTAACTGTGAGAGTCATTGGGTTTGTAATGGATATCTGTGGCCAGGCTATCCCCAGAAACGGAAACAGGGATAGCAAGAAAGGGAAGGTAGGAGTCAGAGATGGACCAGGTGAAGGTGAGAACAGGGTGGAAATTGGAAGCAAACTTTATAAATGTTTCCAATTCTAGATGAGAGAGGGAAACAACACCAATGATGTAATCCTTGTACCAGAGTAAGAGTAGTGGGGAGGGTCCTGAGTAGGACTGGAATCTGATGGGACTTGACTCAAAATGGAATCTGTGAATTTAACAACACATTTACCCTATGACTTAGAGCGTCCTACTGCTGGTCAGCCAAACTGCTTGCCTGTTTCAGGCAATAAGCCCCTTATAATACAAAATCAGAGTCCTGACATATCTGTTAAAGTAAAGGAAATGTGGAGAAGGAATGGTACTTCATGCAAGTGAAGGGGAAGCAGGTATGTTCTTATGAGAAAAAAGGCAACACTGTAGTATTGAAACGGACGGTGATGGTACATAAAGACAGGGAATTATCAGCATTATTACTTAATCTGTGGCCTGGGAGTAGAAGCTAGTTGATCGACAGTAGGTAGGTGAGACTGAATTCAGGAAGTCAATACATCTTGGAGAGCATTAAACAACTACCCCACTTCAACTGGTAGGCCACGATGGACAAAAAATGAGTGAGTTGTACTCAGTAGGTGGGATCACAGGCTATGATGATAGGGGATAAATAGTGACAGCAGACATGGTACTAGGACACATACACGCAAAAGCTTTGATGTTGTTATTGAACACAAAATGGCGCTCCTGCTTTTCCAGTGTTTCTTTTGAGCCGAGATCAAAACAGCAAAGACAAGATGCAAAACCAGCAAATTCCACCCATTGGCAGCCAAGGCCTGGATTTTCCCAGCCCATTGCCCACGAGGTAGGAAGCAGGAATGCTGGCAATACAGCAGGGGAAGGAGACAGGAGGGGAGCCCAATGTCTTCCTGCCAACATGGCATACTGCTCGTGGTGGGAACTTAATCAGCTCAGATGGCCAGCCAAATGTACCACTTCATGGTCAATTCAGGATCTCATCTCTCATTACTGACATTGTGCCTGTGTCAGGAGGGCACATCTAAGCATGGGGATACTGCTCTGTTAATCCTGACAGCCTGTCAATTTGTTCTTCTCAGGGGTGAGGGAGTAGTCCCACCCATGATGCACACACTTCATGGCCCCACTTGCAGAGCATCCTGATAGAGATGGTCCTCCCCAGTGGCAACAGTGTGTCAGTTCAACTCATCATCCCTTCCCCCTAACCCATCACAGGGACCACTCTTCTTGGTCGAATCTTCTCCCAACTAAACTTACTGCTTTTCAAGGGCATTTTGCTGTCGGCCTTCCTCCCCCCAAAGCCATTACTTCAACATTAGCTCACTGTTTATCGTGACCCTGCCAAAGCTGCTGTGCCACATGGTCTCTTGATTGAACCAGCAACTCTGGGAGGCTGGCAGAGCATCTTATGACTTCCCAACATTGGCAAGGTGTGTCCAGCGCCCGCATCCTGCAGCCTGCCAGAGTGGGGTCTGCTTCCACTTCAATTCTTCACCTACAGCGAAGGAAAATCAGGCCCGCATTTCACATTTAATTAATTGCTTCAATTAGCATTAAACCCTGACTTACATGATTAAGATACCAACCACCGATAGAGGCAAGCATTCTGCTGATCTTATGTTGGATAAGGACGGGCTAAGATTTGAACTTCTCCTCAAAGCTTCACCTTGGCAGTGATCATGAAATCCATCAGCTTCTCCCACTTGTTAGAGAGGAGGGGATGAAAAGGTAATTTCAAGGAGATTTGAGTAAAGCAGTACAAGGAAGGCCATGTGCAGAAGATCTTAATGGGGCTGAGTCAAATCTAACTGTGAATAGCTAAGTTAGTTATGCACGAGGTGTGCTCAGATTTGTGCTATTGAGTTCATTTCCATGTTTGTTTTGTAAATGCTATAATTATCCATAAAGTTGTTATTTGCAACCAGTAGACTATATTCAATTTTGAATAGAAACAAATAACTTTTAATTTCTAAAATAATTTTCAATTTTTGAAATTCCAAACCTTATTCTGAACTGTGATTGTTTCCTGACCATCCCAGAGTATCTCTTGATGACATTACTTGGCACATAGAATCACAGAATCATACAGGACATAAGGGGCCCTTCAGCCATGCACTAATACCTACAACATTCCCACTTTCCTGCAGTATGTCCATAGCCTTGAATGTTATGACATTTCCAAGGGTTCTTCAAAGTACTTTTTAAAGGTTGTGAGGTTGCCTACTCAACTGCCATCCCAGCCACTGCATTCCAGACCCCCAACACTCCACCCCACATGTTGAAAAGGTGTCCAAGGACACAAAATGACTTCTTGTTGGATGGAGACCAGTGGATATGGGGTGGTGGCTGATATCAAGAAAAACAATTAGTGTGTGAAACCCTTATTTAGAATAAATCTGAAATTCATCAAGTTTTCAGTAATTCTGATGACAAATCCAGAACTGGAGCCCTGGGTCAACCTCATTTCTGTGTTTTATTGACCTGAGAGCTGGATGCATGCATATATTCCATTTATTTATCCATATTTAATGACAGCTGTACTGAGACAAAAGCTGGGAATCTCCAGTTTCTGTCTCATTCTGGGCTTTGATGATTTTCTGACATCGCACTTACAGTAGAGAGCTGCCATTGGAGGTAGAGTTTACAAGCTCTTCAATTTTAATAACATTATGTTCAACAAAGTGGGCTTTCTGCAGTGATCCAGTGAGGTTACAGCCATAAACATGTGAACACACAAACAAGGAATAACGGTAGGCCACATAGCCCTTGAAGACTGCTTTGCCATTCAATAAAATCGTGGCTGATGTGATTTTAACCACAACTTTACATTCCTATATATCTCCAACAACCTTTCATCCCCTTTGGTCATTAAGAGTCTATCTACCTATGCATTCAAATAGTTATAGTGTCATAGAGTCATACAGTACGGAAACAGAACCTTCAGTCCAACCAATCCACACCAACCATGTTCCCAAACTAAACTAGTCCCACCTGCCTTTGCTTGGCCCATATTCCTCCCATCCTTTCTTATTCATAAACTTACTCAAATGTCTCTTAAACATTGTAACAGTACCTGTATCCAACACTTTTTCTGGCAGTTCATTCCACGCACGAACCACTCTCTGGGTACAAAGGTTGCAGCTCATGTCATTTTTAAATCTTTCTTCTCTCACCTTAAAAATATACTCTCTAATTTTGAACTCACCCACCCTCGGGACAAAAAGACACTTGTCATTCAACTTATCCGTGCCCCTCATGATTTTATACCTCAATAAGTTCACCCCTCAACCTCCAACGCTCCAGTGAAAAAAGTGCCAGCCTTTCTAGTCTATTCTTAATATCTCAAACCCTTCATTCCCGGCAACACCTTGCCAAATATTTTCTGACCGTCTTCAGTTTAATAATATACCCTGTATAACGGGGCTTCACACTCTACTCCAGAAGAGGCCTCACCATCGTCCTGTACAACCGCAACATGACTTTCCAATTCCTATACTCAAAGGTCTGAGCTATGAAAACAAGCATGTTAAACACCTTCTTAATTGTCCTGTCTACCTGTGAAAATAAATAAATACTTAAAGATTCTGCATCCACTATCTTTTGAAGAATGGAAGTCCAAAGACTCACAAACATCTGAGAGGAAAAAAGTGTTTACTTGTCTCTGTTTTAAATGGACAACCCTTATTTACAAACCATGTCACCTAGTTTAAGATTCTCCCTCAAGAGTAAGCATCATTACAACATCCACCCAGTTAAGTCACCGGAGGATCCTATATGCTTCAATTAAGTCACCTCTGACTCTTCTAAACTCTGGAGAATACAGGCCTAGGTGTCTAGCCTTTACTCATAAGGCAATCCTTGCATTCCAGGCACAATTCTCGTAAACTTTCTCTGAACTGCTTCCAATGCATTAACAGCCTTCTGTAAGTTCAGTGACCAGAACCTAACACAGCATTTCAGATTTTGTTTCACCAAGGACCAGTGTAACTGAAGGATAACCTTCATTCAGTTAGGCGGTGGGGAATTGACATAGAGAGAGAGAGAGAGAGCGTGTGTGTGTGTGTGTGTGTGTGTGTGAGCATGTGTAAGCGTGTGTGTGTGTGTACAAACACTTTCTCTCCCCCCCTCACTCACACACACACTCTCTCTAACACATACACACGCACAGACATACACACACATGCGCATGCACACTCACATGTAAATCTATGGGGTGAATTTGTATTTGTAGATGCATTCTGTTTTGTTCAAAAAACACACAATTTATAGACAGTTAGTCAATGAGGCATTTTATAAATTCCTACGTTAGAAATAAAACCAATCTGACTTCAAACCAAAACACAAACAGATTCAAACAAGGCCTCACACTTAACATGCATTGTCTGACCTAAAATGTCACCTTTTCTTAACACTGATAAATTGGTAAATATGATTTCCCTTTTGGTCTGCCTGATTACTGTTTTAACTTATTCAAATGTTCTGTTATAACACATTTAATAATATTTTCTAACATTTTCCTTGCGACAAATGTAAAGCTTGTTGGCCTGGGCTGCTTGCTGCCTCCCTCTCTTTTTGAGTATAGGAGTCACATTCGCTATTTTCCAATCTAAACGAACCTTCCCCAAATCTAATAAGTTTTGGAAAATAAAATCAATGCATTGACTATCGCATTAATTACTCTTTGAAACCACGGGATGAATTCTTTTAGGACCTGGGGACTAGCCAACACGCAGTTCCAACTATTTTCCTGGTAATCATAATTTTCTTGAGTTCCTCCCTCGCTACCAATTCTTGATTTAGAGCTATTTCCCGGAGGCTACTCATATACTCTCCAGTTGAACAACAACTACTCCAAAGAAACTCTCAGCTTTTAGTGGGAATAATTCTTCTCAATTTTTAGATGTCTGGCAAAGGACAGAAATCATTCTTTCAATCCAATTATTTCTGATTTCTTAAACATTCCTGGGCAAGATGATAGAGGGGCCCTTGTGACCATTTCCCTCATGTTTGTATTTCTTTCGCGCAAGTCAGCCAAACTTATTTGATGGCCTTCATTGCGAGAGGTTTCAAGTACAGGAGCAGGGATGTGTTGTTGCAGGTGTACAGGGCCTTAGTGAGACCACATCTGGAATATTGTGTGCAGTTTTGGTCTCCTTTTCTGAGGAAGGATGCTCTTGCTCTCGAGGGAATGCAGTGAAGGCTTACCAGACTGATTCCAGGGATGGTGGGTCTGACGTATGAGGAGAGATTGACTAGGTTAGAGTTGTTTTTGCTGGAATTCAGATGAATGAGGATGCATCTCATAGAGACTTATAAAATTCTAACAGGACTGGACAGGGTAGATGCAGGGAGGATGTTCTTGATGGTGGGTGTGTGCAGAACCGGGTGGTCACAGTATGAGGATTCTGCGTAGACCATTTAGGACGGGAGATGAGGAGACACTTCTTCACCCGAAGTATGGTAAGCCTATGGAATTCATTTCCACTGGAAGTAGTTGATGCCAAACTTTGAAAGAATTCAAGAAGCGGCTGGATATAGCACTTGGGGCAAATGGGATCAAAGGTAATGGGCAGAAAGTAAGATTAGGTTACTGAGTTGGACAATCAGCCATGATCGTGAAGAATGGCGGAGCAGGCTCAAAGGGCCAAATGGCCTCCTCCAGCTCTTATCTTCTATGTTTCTATGTTACCGGTATATAGAGAAACCTGTCACAAGGGTGTTATTGCCCAGGATTAAAATATCTTCACAAATTCAACCAACAAAGCATTGAATCATCGAAGGTACTACCTTTTATAAAATGTGTTTAAAAACTTATGACAGTGTCTAACATTTCCTAATCCTGGGAAATGATGTTATTGAACAGATGTATTGAATGGTTAACTCAACCTACACTAAAACCTGACATTTAATTTAACTTGGCTATGACCCATACACACGTATACAGTTTTTATGAGTCTTGCTTATGGTCTCAGTTTCCGTCAATTAATTATGGTAGCTATTGGCATCTTTCTTTTATTATTTTTCAGGAAGGAAACCTACTGACTCCCAGAGGCCCATCACCAGTTCCAGCAATAAAACATCTGCCAAGTTCAACTGAGTTCACATCCTGTCCATTTTCAGCTTCCAGATATTTGTGTGTTTATTTATGATTAGATACAACTGTATACATGAGTTCAATGAGATATGTATACATGGGATAATGTGTCTAAACAATTATTTGCTTCTACTCAACAATATTGGAGAGTAAATGCACTAATCAATAGCAAACATTATTTTCCAAAACATTTAATTTGTAAATACTTTCTTCTTTAAATGTGGCCTCTGAGTCTACATTATTGGTGTAATTCCTTGGGTCTAGAGACTATGAACTGATAATATTGTGAGGTAAAACACCAGACATTTTCATTAATCATTCTTGATTTTCACAATAATATTTTGTTTATTTTAATGCCCAAGTTAATAAGTGTTACATTTTCAAATCTGTTATGTCCATAATGGTGCAATCTTTTTTTTCTTTCGCATATATCATTCATTAAAATAATAGCAATGAGGGAATCACAAAGGTACTGTCACAGAGTCAAACATACAGGCAGTGCATATCACTGAAATTAAATTATGCAGGTTAATCCTTTGAGGACAAGTTTTGGAACAGACATGTTATTCACTGACTAATTTGCTTTGCTCCATTTCTACAATATGTTAAATCATACCATCTTTCATTCTTCAGAAATTAACAGAGTACCTTCACAGTTTGCCCAATTTGTCTTCACAGAACAGCCCTACCAGGAACAAGTCTGCTGAACATTTGTTGCACTCCCTCTATGGTAATAACATCCTTTCAGAGATAAAGAGACCAAAACTCAACATAGTACTCCAGGTGTGGTCGACTCAAGCTCTTATACAACTGAAGCAAGACTTCAAAACTCCTGTACTCAAATCTTCTTACAACAAAGACTAATATTCCGTTAGTCCACCTGATAGCTTGCTGCAACTGCATATTAGGCTTAAGTGACAATGATACATTGGTCCCTTTGTACAACTACACTTTCCAACTTCTCACAGTTTAAGAAATACATTGCACAGCATTTTTTGCCTACTAAAGTGGATAACGTCACATTTGTCAACATTATATTCTATCTGCCATAGTCTTGCCCATTCACTAAGCCATCAAACACAATTTCCCAATTGAAATTTTTTTGTCGATTCTGCACAATCAGATTATTATTATCCAACTGCTTATTTATCACTTCCTTCACAATGGCTTCTGGCATTTTCCCTACTACCTGAGTAAGGCTTACAGTATTGTATTTCCCTGTTTTTTCTCTTGCTCCCTTCTTAAATAGTGGAGTTACTTTTCCTACAGTTCAATCCACGGAAATCCTTCCAGAATCTGCAGAATTTTGGAAGACTGCATCAACACATCAACTATCTCTATAGCCACTTCCTTCAGAACACTGGGATTTGGACCATCAAGTCCTGGGATTTTGTTAGTTTTCAGCCCAATTCATTTCTCCAGTATAATCTTCCCAGTAGTACTAATTTCCTTCTACCCCTCATTTTCGTGAACCACTCGGATTTCTAGTTCTGGGAGTTTTCTTGTATCTTCCTCACTGCAAACAAACACAATCTCTGACAATTTTCTGTTCCCCATTATAACTTGTCCTGACTGCCAAATGCTTCCTTCTTACCTTTTGCAGTCTATTTTTAAGTTTTTTTTTCCTAGATTGTATTCCCTTTCTACTCTGCGTTTCCTGATCAGTTTTATTTTGGTCCTCCTTTGCTATGTTCTAAAAACCTCCCAGCACTCAGATCTACTGATTTCTGGCAATTTTATAGGCTTTTTCTTTTAATTTTAATGCCACACTTGGTCGAATGCAGCCTTGATGTCAAAGGCTGTCACTCTCATCTCATCTCTGGAACTCAGCTCTTTTAACATAGAGTCATAGAGTCATATAGCGCGGAAACAGACCGTTCGGTCCAACCAGTCCATGCTGAACATAATCCCAAATGAAACTAGTTCCACCTGCCTGCTCCTGGCCCATATCCCTCCAAACCTTTCCTATTTGTGTACTTATCCAAATGTCTTTTAAACGTTGTTATTGTACCTGCGTCCGTAACTTCCTCTGGAAGTTCATTCCACATGCGAACCGTCCTCTGTGTAAATAATTTGTCCTTCGTGTCTTTTTTAAATCTCTCTGCTCTCACCTTAAAAATGTGCCCCCATTTTGAAATCCTCCATCCTAGGGGAAAGACAAATACAATTACCTCACCTATAGCTCTCGTTAATTTATAAACTTCTATCAGGTTGTCTCTCAACCTCCGACGCTACTTATTTGAACAAAGGCTATAATGAGGTCAGAAGTTGGCGAACCCAAACTGGTCATCACCCAGCCTTTTACTCATTTTCGAAATCATGATTAATCTCCCAATTAATATGATGGCTCACAATCTCACTACTATCTGGTGGCCTGTAAATAACTCCAACTAATGACTGCTGTCATTACTTTACTGATCCTGTGCTCCACCCAAACACATTCCACGCATAGTTCTTCTGAACTGAGATCTTCCATTACAAATGTTTTGATCCCATCACTTATGTTCTGCACAACTCTACCCCACTGGTATGTTGGTGACAGAGACTTTGAGGAGGAAAAGATGTAGGTCTCACTGTTTCAATATCCTAAGCTCTTCTGTCCACAAGTCTACATGATATCATCATAGTGGGTAATCTTCAGTATTAACCTTTCAGACACATATACAACACAACATTGTGTGAAACTGGTGCATACTAACGGATTTCTTAAAGTCAGCCTGGATTCCTTAAAAGAAGAGATGCAGTTTAGTTAAGAAAGCTTTAACAGGCTGGGAAACAATGAGGGAGGGAATAATTTGGGGTAAGAGTGAAGCAAACCATAGAGAACAGTTTAGATTCTTCAATGCAGCACTAGTTCAAGCAGTTGAAAGGATGAAAAAGGTATTTTATTCACAGGAGCCTGGGACTCTTCAGACAAACCTTGCAAAAACACTTAAAGTGGATAGTTACTGAGTTCAATGAAAGGAGTATTCCACCAAGGACAGTGCTGGTAAAAGTATAATGACTTCACACAAGTCGTCAGTCTTAGCAAATGCATTTTCAAATGCTATGCCCTGGTAACTGCATCACCAACTGTACACACTACACCCATACCATCTGTCCATCAACAATGTCAGCAAACTGGAGTCATGTTTAATATTCACATGATCCACCTCACCCACACACAGTCACCATTGCTGCAACCATTGCAACTACGTCTCACATCTTCCAGATACTTAACTATTCAGCTGTGACCGGCACACCATCCAAAACAAATTACAGCACACTCATTGACTTCGTCCTCGTTCTTCCAGGACAAAGTGATCCACATCTATATATTAATGATTTGGATCTTAGTGTGCAGGGGACAATTTCAAAGTTTGCAGATGACACAAAAGTTGGAAGAATTGTAAACTAAGACAAGGAGAATGTAGAATTCCAAAAGCAACAAAGGGATTTTGGTGGAGTGGACCAATAGGTGACAGATGAGTTTCAATGCAAAGTAGTGATGCACACGGGTGAGAGAGTTCCAATTTTAAAGGGGGTGCAAGATGAAAGGGACATGGATATATACATGTACAGATCATTGACTATGACAAGACAGGTGGCGAGAGCGGTTGGTAAAGCATAAGGTATCCTCAGCTTTATTAATAGCGGCATAGAATACAAAAGCCAAGGAGTTGATGTTGAACTTGTATAAGACACTTGTTAGAATTCAGCAGAGTATTGCATCTAGTTCTGTGAGCCACATTACAGGAAATATGTGAATGTGTTGGAAAGAGTGCAGGAGTGATTTACCAGAAAGATTCCAGAATGAGAAATGGCAGTTATGAGAACAGATTGAAGAAATTGGAATTGTTCTCCTTGGGAAGAAGAAGGTTAATAATTATGAACAGACTGGATAGAGTAGGTAGGAAGAAATTGTCCTTGCACGTAAAAAGGGACAAGACGGGAGGGCATAGATTTAAAATTATTTGCATAGAAGGAAGGATGATACAAGCAAAATCTTTTTCACACAGCAGGCAGTTTGGAATAGATTGCACTGATGGGAATTGTAGTGGATGCAGGTTTAATTGAGGCATTCAAGAGGATATCGAATTTCTTTGAACAAAAAGAATGTGTAAGGGCAGAGAGAAAAAGCAACAGATTGGCAATAAGTAATGATGTTCATTTGGAGATCTGGTGCAGATATGATAGGTCAAATGCTTCCTTTTGCACCAAAAGATTTTCTGAGACATCAGGGGAAAGCAGCAAAAAAATGGTTCTTGAGTGGTAAGCACCACTCATCTCTTGAAGATATGATACTCAACATTATTGGCATGGCAATCACTGAGGTCCGTGCAAAGTCAGACTGCTGAAAGCATCCAGAATTACAGCATGGTCCTACATTATACACTCTCCTTTGGCAATCTGGGACGATGCACAAACTATTGGTGGCATGACCATGCATCTCTTGAATCTCCCATCCCTGTTATTGCCCCAACTCAACCCTCCACTCCTGCATTCATACTTTCAGGTACCTAAAGGCTGTTAGCTAACCAGACAGTGATGCCTGAGTATGAAGGCTCAGAGGTAAAGCGGACTTCCGATGAAGAAACACTGTCAAGTGAATTAACATGCACAGCTATGAGCTGAGATACTGGCACTGCATTCACTTTACGGCGCAGTACAGAGTTAAGATCTGCACACAGTTAGTCACCAAGTCTGAGTGGGCTGCAGCTAAGCCAAGTGTAACTGTCAGCTTCCCAGAGAGTAAGAACACAAACAAGTTCCGCTGCAGATGATTCAGATGAGAAGATTGATCGAGTGATGAAGAGAGAAATAGCTGACTGGCATGCTCAATAGAAGTGCTTGATATATTGATGGGAGCCTGCCAGAAACCCTGGTGTTAATTGCAGGAACCTGATGGAGTGAGAACCCAACTTGGCTCAGAGTGTTGTGCAGAACTTGAAGCTCAGCTTGGAAATGATGACTGGCTCCAAGAGCACATTTGATGTGACCACTCGATGGCTGATACCTCAGCTTCCACTGCAGAGTGAACAGAAGCCACACAACATCTGAGTGCTGCTGTGAAAGCTCAAAGCAAGGTCATGAGATCTCAGCTTGGTGCTATGCTGCCATCATTTTTGTGAATACTAATGTTCAAAGAGCTTTACAGCGTATCACAATAGTCCATCATTCTGTGTTCTAGTAGGTTACTAACTAGGCTGAAACATGCCCGGTCTCATGTATCTTCCCACAGAATGACAGCCTTTGTGCTCTCACTATTCCCAGTGTTCCAACAGTCAGGCAAATGAGACTACTGTCACCCCTGCCAGGGTGGTATAATCTGAAGCTTGAATCTCTATGTCCAGAATTGCTCATGGGCCTCCTGCAACTGCAGTCTCTCCAATTGAAAGTCAATGCTTTCAATCGCTACTGGGTGCAATTACAGTCCTCATTATCATAAAAAAATTATGTACTAAGAGACCCTTCAAACTCATTCTACTCCTTCCATATTCTTCTGGTTGAAAGAATTTCTGTTAAGACATCTAACAACACTACTTTGACATGTTCTGCAGTAACAAGTGCAGAAAATGTATTAAATCGAAAGCACTTCACTTGAACATTGGACGATGATGCATTTAAATAGTGCTGGCAGACCGGATAGGAGCTAGGTGTGTGAAGTTCCCTTCTACAGCTGTATGAATGTTTAGCTGAGTGTGTTTGAGAGAATGGAACCACTTAGTCAAAAATAGCATCTCATGTACCAAATCAACATTGGACATTGATCAATGTAATGAAAAGCTTCTCTGCAAATGTCTGATACATGGATGAGGCACCCGTGCAATTGCCCTCTGAAATATAGCAATCGTTGCTGTCCATGCTGCATGTTATTGCAGACACAGCTCATCCATTTTTGTTCCTGAACCAGTCCCTAAAGCAGTGCAACTACCAATGTTACAGAGCGCATTTTGCGGCCAGAAAACTCAGGGGTAGTAGCCATCTCAAGATTCTAAGTTTAATTTGGACCACATGGAGATCTAAACTTTTCTCTAGAAATTCAGTCCTGAAGAAGGGTCACTGAACCTGTAGTATTAACTCTGGTTCCTCTCCACAGATGCTGCCAGACCTGCTGAGATTTTCCAGCAATTTCTGTTTTGGTTTCAAGTTTTCAGCATCCACAGTACTTTCATTTTTTTCAAAAAAATCTAAACTTTTGTATTAATTGCGGACAGTAATGCAGTGATTTTAGAAGAGATCAGAGCTTTAGATGAAAGTTAAAGTCACTGAGGACAAGTGTTTGCTCAATTCAGAGAAACAAAGATTTTTGTTTCTTTAATTTTTACTTTATACCAATTGTCACAACACAGCGTCCAAAGTAATGAGAAGGCTGATATATAATTAAAAAGCTGGAGCTATAAATGTTACACCCCGAGCTGACTATATTTGCCATGATAGGGCCATGTAAATGTTCTTACATTGTCTCCTTCCAGTTGTTCCAATCATACATCCCATCTTAGTGACTGTTTAGGTTCTATGGTGAGAACATTTCAAGGTAACAACTAAAATCTCTCTTCTAATGACAACATTTGACAGTGTTGTTGATAGATATGTTACATTAGATTGAAGGATTCCTAATATGTGTTAAAGAAATCAGCACTGAAATATCTGCTGTCCAACATAACCATGTTGCCATGGAAACTGCAACAGAATCTGCTTCATGCTAGGATGTCATTCCAATCTTCCAGTTTTAATTTATGGACCACTTAAGTGTAAGATGAGGTAATGCTGTAAATATTTTATTTTTATTTAACTATGACTGAGGGGTTACAGTGTGTTAAAACAAAGCTGCTTGTTATCTTCCAAAGTGGAACAGTACTTTCATGTCAGCTCCTTTTTATTTTGAAATCTTGTGGCAGAATATGATTAAAACTCACATTGATATTATTTTATAGATTCAATATTAATAAAAACAAACATATAACCTGAGTTACATACAACTAATGCCTACTCACTTCTGAATTATGGCATATTCAGTAAATTCAAAGCTTAAACAGTTCATGAATCTAAACAAAAGATTCATTATTTTTCTACTGCACAGTCCTAAGATTTTTTGATCTCTTAGAAAGCATGGAAAATTCAGAAGAATCATTCAAAATACATTACTTGTGGAGGAAATTTGAATGCAATAATAGTAATAGCGAGCCAACACAGGCTGAAAGTAAATTGTATATTATCATATTGACTCAACGCAATAATATGAAACAATTGATTCGATTGTTGAAAACATAGGTTATGCAATGCTAGAGGTTAACTGAATTTTAGTTTTGATGTATAAGTGCATTTACCTTTACATAGACAGTGCTATTACATTTAACCACATTGATTTCTCAAAGGATTAAGCGCATCTCAATTTTTGTTGATTTTAAACTTTTCGTGTAAACTATAAGATGTGATAGGCTTAAGAATATGATGAATTTCCAAAGTTGTACAAATAAAGCATATATTTTTTATGTTTGTCCAAGCTGCTTTCTTCTTGCAATTCCGTGATCAGTTTTGGCTGTTATGTGGATCAGAAAAAATAAATCAAACTTGTTTTCAAACATTATAAATGGATCTCCTGACTTTTGGTTATAACTGTGAACACCTGCAAACATATATATGTGTGGGGATACAAAAACATTGTAGTGAGAGTCTGTTCATTCTGATCCTGCAGATGTGAAGTAAACAGAAAGATAGCAAAGTAGAAAGATATTTTTCAGTTTTGGCTGAACCTCTGCAGTATATTGACATCACTGGTTCTCGATTGGTAGATTCAAATGATGTAAAATCTACCTAATTCTCTCTTACATGGTTGCATCAGTGAACAGGAGACTCATCCTAGAATTTTTTTTTTCATTTTCTGATTTTATCTTTTCTTTAAAATGAACAAAAACTGCTAAGTGCAAATTTAATTTAAATTAGGGATGCAAAATAAAATAAATCGGGAGCTCAGCTTAGAAGCAAAAAATAGATAAAGTGGAGCTTTTAATATTTGAATAATTCTCTAACAAGAATCAATTTTATACTGTTATGGGGATATGAGTTACATACTCTTGGAACTTGGAGAATTTTCAGCCTGTCCCACGTGAATGGTATTTGACATTTTGCATGGTAGCAAAATAAAATAGAATTAAACAGCATCAGTTTTTATGAGGTTTTCTGTAGCAGTTGCATGCTCTGCTGTAGTCAGGAGCTCACAATTACAGTGAAACCACTAGTTCCTATTTGATCTCAATTGCACTGGCAGTCAGTCCAATATCTCTGAACCAGCCATTAGGATCAAATCAGAAATAAAAACAGGTAAGATGTCTGGAGACCAGCCGTGTTGCAATTCCTGGTCACAAGTGATTACCTTACTTTTCACTGATATCAGAAAAACACTCTAAATAAGTGGATTATATCCAGGTTATGTGCCACTCTCTGAATATAAGGCTGCAGTTAAGTCTGTTCTGACAAAGATATCTACTAAGGCAACATAACAGGAAAAAGAAGCAACTTCCTACCTTTAAGGAATATTTTTAAAGATTTCTCATTTGCAACAATGACATCAGCTTTTTCTAAGTTTTGATGGTTAAATGATTGAAAACTCAGATTCTCAAACTGTTACTTATGCAATATCAATTTCATCAGCTGTGATTTTTCTTTCCCTTATTCAGAAAGCACTTTTGTAGCCAATTTGCTCTGGAATAGATTGAAATTGAAATTTATTAATATGCCTGTTTTAATGTAGTCAACTCACAGCATTGGGAAAGCTAAAATTTATTTTAAAATTTATTATCTAGTTGCCACTGAAAAGGTGATGTTGAACCAATTCTTTAAAGCACTGCAATTCATACAGTGGATATCAACAGTGCTGTGATAGAATTCTAGGAGCTTGACCAGTGATAGTGAAGAAATTGAGTGATACATCCGAGTCAGGATTATGTGTGACGTGGATAGGAACTTGGAGGCTTTGGAGCTTTCCCTCCGAGTACAAAGGTTTGCAGGGCACTGGTGTTGAGGATTATCATGGAGAAGCTGTTATTGCCTATTCTTACTGCTTGTGGTCTGTGGGTCAGGAAGTCTAGGATCCAGTTACAGAGGGTAGAGCAGAAATCTAGGTCTCGGAATTTGGAGATTAGTTTGTTTGGAATTATAGTGTTGAAGGTAGAGCAGTCGTCAACAAGTAGGAGCCTGATTTAGGTCCTATTGCTTTCCAGATGTTCCAGAGATGAGTGTAGGGCCAGGGAAATGGCATTTGCTGTGGACCTGTTGCGACAGTTGGCGAATTGCCAGGGATCAAGGCAGGCTGGTAGGCTAGAGTTGAAGTGAGCCATGACTAACCTTTCAAAGCACTTCATAATTATGGAGGTCAGAGCCACCAGACAGTAGTCATTGAGGCACATTGCATGAGTTTCCTTTGGCGCCAGGATGATGGTGGTCTTCTTTGAAGCAGGTGGGGACTTCAGATCGCAGTAAGGAGGGGTTAAAGATGTCAGCGAAGTCTCCTGCCAGCTGGTCCACACAGGATCTGAGCACACGGCTGGTGACTCCATCTGGGCCAGTCATTTTCCGTAGGTTCACTCTCAAAAAGTCCAATCTGATGTCAGCAGTGACTGAGGGAATACATGCACCCAAGGCTGTCAGGGCAGGTGACACTGTTTCACTGACCTTCTGTTCGAAACGAGCATAAAGTGCGATAAGTGCATCAGGGAGAGATGTATTTTTGTCTGCTATTCTGTTCTGCTTCACTTTGCTGCCCTGTCTGTTGTATAAGCCTTGCCACAAACAGCGGATGTCTGTGAGGTTAGTTTGAGTCTCTAGCTTAGCCCAGTATTGCCTCTTGGCATCTCTTAATGGCCTTACAGAGGTTGTATTTGGATTTCCTGTAAAGG
The DNA here is from genome assembly GCF_021869965.1 of Rhincodon typus. NCBI lineage: Eukaryota > Metazoa > Chordata > Chondrichthyes > Orectolobiformes > Rhincodontidae > Rhincodon > Rhincodon typus. The sequence goes on from NC_063336.1 coordinate 53,907,651, forward strand.
TCAGCGTTGCCTGACATGAATGCCACACTTCAGTAGGCAATGGATCACCTGGTTTATCCATGGTGTCCAGTTGAGGAACATTCGGATTAACTTCTTTGGCACACTGTCTTCACACTTGCTGATGAAGTCTGTAACGGTAATGGCACATTTGTTTAGGTTGACCACTGAGTTCTTGAATATGGACTAGGCCACTGACTCTAAGCAGCTCTGCAGAAGCCCTTCTGCTGCCCAGATCAACAGTGCATTACTTTCTGTACTGGGTCCTCATGTTTCAGTTTCTGTGTGACAGCTGTGAGAAGGAGCACAGTGCTGTGATCTGATTTTCCAAAATCTGCACTGAGAATGGAGTGGGAGCCGTCTTTGATGACTGTGTAGCAATGCTCACGCATGTTCGGACCTCTGGTGGGATAGGAGATGCGTTGAAGGTATTTTGATAGCACACTCTTGAGGTTGGCCTGGCTGAAATCACTGGCTATGATGAACAAGGCCTCCAGGTATTCCATCTCAAGTTTACTTGTAGTGATGTATATTTCATCAAGTGCACTCTTCACTTCTGCGTGGGTGGGATATGGACTGCTGTCAGGATGGCAGAGGTGAGCTTGCGCATTAGGCAGTAGGGACAGCATTTCACTGTTATTGTTATTACAGGTCCGGTGACTCTTTCTCAGAACCGGACCCGAAATGTTAACTCTGATTTCTCTTCACAGATGCTGCCAGACCTGTTGAGCTTTTCCAGCAATTTCTGGCTTTGTTTCTGACTTCCAGTATCTGCAGTTCTTTCAGTTTTTATTTAATATTTAAGGCCATATAGTTTGTTTGCAAAGCCAGGAGAATGCTGTGGAGCAGAGACTTGAAACCACACTGAATCAGTCTAACTTGCAGGCCTGCACGTCTCTCACATTTCCTGACAAGGTGTCTGCTCCTGATCGACGCCAGGTGTCGGTGCTGGAAGTCTGCTGCACTAAGAGGAAATTGTGTGCACTCGATGGGGTCTTTAACACCGGTCGTGACCACTGACCCTCCAGGGAGTCCTGGAGTCAGTTCCATCATGCCTCAAGATCGTTCAGTCCTTGAAGGTCTGGTCATTCCTGAGCTGGTTGGGCCTCAGTTCTGTGTTTCCTCAAGGTCAGGAAGGTGTCTTTGGGAAGCCAGTAGATTTCTGTTCATTCTTGCAGGCATGGTATTCAGGCCTGCTCAATCGTAGAATCTTCAGACCTGCACGTAAATTTAAGAGAACGTTGTTAGTAATTTTACCAGACTTAGAATTGAATTTTAAAAGAGCAGAACGATTGCAAGATATGTAAGAAAAATATTTGCTGTGTAGAGAGCTCGCAAAGAGTCACCATGCTATGGTGTCATCTTGAAAAATGTATAAGGACATTTATTGCTGATCCTAATTGCCCAGAGGGAAGTTAAGAGTCAACCACATTGCTGTGTTTCCAAAGTCACCAGAGGCTTTCTTCTATGAAGGACATTAGTGAAGCAGATTTGTTTTTTCCCTGACGGTTGACAACTCTTAATTCCAGACTTTTATTAAATTTAAATTCTACCATGGTGGGATTTGAACCCAGGTTCCCAGAATATTATCTGGCTCTCTGGATTAATAATCTAGCAATGATACCCCTAGTACATCATCTCCCCATGTTGCTTTTGGATGAATCCTCACTGCTGTTCATCATGTGTGAGTTAACTGGTAGATTTGCTGCCACCATTTTCTTCCCTGTTAGGGATCCACAAGGCCTATGTAGTCTCATGTAACAGAGGAAAACTGCTTGGAATACAAAGTGCTTCTTGTCTTAAAAAATGTAATTTGTTGCATGATGGTAAGTAGGGACAAGCGACACTGGCGTGATTGCCGTTGTTGCAGAGACTATGAGGGATACCTAGATGGTGAGTCTTTCTCCTTCAAGATTTGAAGCTGTTTTCCCACCAAGCCCACATGGCATCATCACAGGGGTGGAGCTTCATGCTCCTCCAGCCTTACACCCTTATGTAACATCTCCTTCCAAGCTGTTTTTAATTTGGCCTCTACCCTATCGGCCCCCAAATTTCTGACTTCACACATTCAGGCAGTCTGGAGGTTTCACTAAACATATTTTCTTCAGACTTGGAAGATTGCTAGGACTTTGAATTGAAAACTGTTCACTTTGCTTCTGTTCTTGACAATGGGAAGTCTGCAAGTCTTTTCCATTGTGACATTCCTCATAGGGTTCGTCGCAATTAAGTAGTGATGGATGATTGACCCACAATGGGACGAGGTTCATTCATACAATTCCTTCAGCTATATGAACAGTAGATGATCACTGCTGGTATGCAGTACGTTGAATGACTGTGACTTTCCTGTTAATATCCCTAATCTGTATTTATTGCCCTTCGTAATGATAGTGACTAGTGTATAATTGAGGAGTCAACTTCTTTGGTAGGACAATGGGATGAGTCTTCAGCTTTATACCCATCAGTAACTCTGATAGCAACAGGCTATGCTGGAATGGACCGGTAGTTTAGTAACACAGTATAAAATTCAGTAATTTTGGTCAAAAGCGACTTCATCTTCCCCATGCAATTATGTGTACCACGGCGAGTTTGTGACATGCTCCATGGTCCAATGTCAAACACAACAAATTCAAAGATACCATGCATTGTAATCATTTAACGCAAGACTCTGACAACCACAACCAAGTTGGTGGAACCTAAATTTTTCATCTCTATAATGTTGTTCTCTTCATTTGAGATCCCATGCCAACACACCGATGCCAACCTCTAGCTCTGCACTTAGTGATCTTCAAGTGCTCCTGGTGTATCTTGTTAAGACATTTTTATGAACTGCAACTAGAACAACTAGCCCCTCATCATACACCTGTTAGTGATGTCTGATTGTGAAATGCTGTTGGAGCTCAAAATAGGCTTTCAGGGATAACCCACTGGGTATTTGTTCTGGACACTTTTCACAAAATACTGTAAAGACCGCATCTTTTTATTTTTGTTATCTCTGATTGTGACTAAATTGGGAAAAGGACTTTTAAAACTAAGGACTAAGGGAAGGTATTGCTACATTTTGAAAAAGCAAGTTACTGGAACTAATTGTGAGTTATGTTTATACTGCTAACTTGTGAACAGTGAGGGAGAAATGGTAAGATGGCACGGCACTAGGGTATGTGTACAGAATGAGATCCAGCCAGCAATAAATTGCTGATTCGTTTGTATTATTATGATCAGTTGTGGATAGCAGAGGTCTTCTGCCTGACAAAAATTCTCTGGTTGGTTCCTGGGCAGTGGAACACATGGTATGTGTGGACAATACACAGGTAGAAGGCCTCCAGGTTGGAATTGGCATGCCTCTAAATCTTTGCAGAGAAATAACTCAAGCCTGAAGACAACCAGTTATTCTTTCACATCTTACACTGTCAACTGTTGGTTTTAACCAGTGATTGAACAAATAATGTGCAAATCCACTTTGACTTCAGCAAAGAACTGAAGGAAATTGGAAGGAAGAAGATTGGAGAACAGAAAATCTTGGGAAGAAAAAGGAATACCTTGTCAAAACCTGTGGTCTGGTGCTGTTGAACTGTGATTCCCCAGTACATTTTTATACACTTATGACACTCGTGTTTTGTTTTTTATCTGTCTGTGTCTGTCTATATGTATGTGGATGGATGTTAAGTTGGGGAGGTGGAGGTGCATGGGCATGAGAGTTTTAAGCAGTAGAGCTATATGCTGCTAGTTCATAGTTTTGTTTACCTGTGTCTAAAATTGATTTATTTATAATAAGTAGCAGTTTTTCTTAAGTACGGAAACATGTTCAGGTTTTTGTGTTTTTTGTTAACCTGTGTTCAACAGACAGATAAAGAAGTCTTTTTTCCCCAATAATAAAAAAACTTTCCACCACGTCTCTGATTATTCTAACAGTGGGAATCAATAGGAAGCTTGCTTTCCTATCTTCTGAAGCTGTACGTTCTCATTTGGTCCAATGTCAATTTAAAGACTCCCACTGCCTTTAGTGGGCCTGTCATGCCAGTGAAATGAGACATACCAAAGGACATTGATGGAAGTGTCTGGGACAGGTATATTTTTGTTGCGTCCAAATCTAATGGTACCAAATGGGCTGTTGAATTTTAATCACACTATTATGCATTTTTTTGTAGAGGCTTGGTACATCTGAATGAAATGGAAATCATTTCAGACAGGAATTAAAAATCAAATACATAATTGGATGCTTAATCTGATAACTTCATGAAAGATAAATAGATACGTTCTTGGTTGGTAAGAGGATCAAGGATTATAGAGAAAAGGCAGGAGAATGGGGTTGAGAAACATATCAGCCATAATCAAAAGGTCGAGCAGACTCAATGGGCCAAATGGCATAATTCTGCTCCTATATCTTATGGTCTTATGATCACTATTGCTTGTTTGAGATACTCATTCCAGATGTATTTATTTAACTTATGTCAAAGTCACTAATTGCCATGGTGGAATTTGAACTCTCAGAACCTAATGCCCTCCCTGCACTCCTCCCCCACCCCCCAACTTCTGAGGGGAGTTTGCCTGCTCAGTGTTTAATTGGGCAGGAGGTTGGCAGGTAGCAATCCTGCCGCCTTCCCACTTCTGCCCCAGTTAAGTCTGGAGTCAGTCGTCTTGTGGACTGTCTTAGAACAAACAAAGAACAGTACAGCACATTAACAGGCTCCTTGGCTCACTATGTCTGTACCAATCATGATGCCTTCCTCTCCCAATTCTAACTGAGGCCCTTAAGTGGGAAATTAGCACTCATTTAAACAGCTCATCCCTCCATTGCTAGTATTCAATCAGTGGTGGGCTCAAATTTGGAACAAGGAGAGCCATTAAAGCAAAACCACACTCAAATTTCTTGCAGGGTCCAAGGTGGTGGTCTCCCTTATTCAAAAGTACTCAGTGCCTGTCCATTAGACCCAGCAATAAGAAGGAGGGGAGCCAACTGAGAGCCACACCACACCATTGCTTCTGTCCCCAACTAAATGTCTCTGCCCTGCAGCACCCACAATATGGCATCCATCTCGCTCTCACTCTTTCACCTTTGCCCTGGGGTCCCTTGGTTTGCTGGTAGTAGCTAACACTCATACAGGCACTGTTTGCAATGCTAAACTGAGGCTAGTTTCTGCAGTCTTTAATCCTGACACTGTCCACTCAGCTGTCCAATAAATGGACACTTGATTCTATGGGCCTTCCCATAAGGAGGTAACAAATGATTCTCACTGGCTCTCCAGCTGACCGGTAAAAATCCATATCATTGTGTCAAACTCCTCCCTTGGCGTCATTGAATTATCTATGGTGCAGAAAGAGGCCATTCGATCTCCAGGTTACTAGTTCAATTACAGTAACATTACACGATTGAATTCAATATAATATCAGCTTTTTGAAAATATTATCAGGAATTTTTGAAATTGATAAATCCATCATGGCTTGACTAAAATTCAGGTCAAAATTAGATTTTTTTTGCATCATTTCTTGAAAGGTAGTGTAATGTTTAAAATGGAATAAACTAACATGGAATCCAAAACCAAAAGTTGTACCAAACTTTGGTAATAACTGGGCATCATTTAAAATGGAACAGCTATGAGTAGGATTCAGATTTACGGGAACACAATAATTATTTCAATTGTGTGAATTAAAATAAAGGGTTTTGAGTTAAAAATGAAACAAGAAAATCAAGAACACAAGTTTGACTTGTCTTGCAGCAAGTCTTTGTCTTTGTCTAGAAAAACAGAAATGGTACAGGACATTACACCTATTAGTTGCAACATGAGATGGGAGTAAGAAACTGAAATTATTGGCACCTGCATACCACATGCAAAGTAGGCAGCGAGCAATTAAAATTGGGATTAAGGTCATGGTATATTGTCTGCCATGAATTATTTCAGGTCACCAATCCTATCACGACATGTTTTATGTTAGACAATGTTTGACATCACCAGAGTTAACAACACAAGACATACTCAGAAAGTGTCACATATTATGCAATTTCTCATTTTCTATCACATTTTGCCATACTTCACCTTACATATCATACAATATATTTCACATTACATCACACTTCATATCAGGTCACATTTCACATTCTGTCACATATAACGTTATATCATATGCTACTTCATGTCACATTTTTCATCAAGTTACATCAGACCAGACTTTAATTCCGAGCATATTTATGTAATATCATGGTTGAAATGACATGTTTCACATCTTGTACACAAAACATCAAGATGCATTTCGTAACACAAGACATTTCATGTTACATTATTTCTTGTGTCACATTATTTATGCTATACCACGATTTGGTCATGTCATGTGTTACATTACATCACATTCTGCATTCTATGTCATGTCAAATATAACATGAGGTTCCTTTCTTTGCCGTGTCATGCTTAACGCTACTTCACCTTTCACATTATTTTATATTTTACAACATTTTGCATTTTGGTATCATGTCATATTTTACATCACCTTAATGTTTTAAGTCACAGCACATTTCATGTCACTTTTCATGTTATAACACACTCTTATCTTAGGTGATGGTTTACATCAAGAGTATGGATTGCCATTTTTGTCTGCAATTAGGGAAATTCATTCTTCCCCTAAATTCCCTCACCCACCCTTCAAGCGTTGCCATAATACGAACTATTAAGTTTTTTATATTAATCTATAGCAATGAGAGTGACAAATCCTACTCATAAAGTTAGCAATGTAAATATTCAGCTCACTGCTTTGTAATATCAGTATGCTATTATGCTAGATTGACAACATGCAATAGGATGCTAAGAAGAGACATGCAGGTGTTACATAGAAAGTATAGTTTTTTTGTGTGATGTGCACAAATGTTTTGGATGATAAAAGAGAAACTCCGCTCAGCACAGTCGGCTTAATAGTGCAATTGCATCACCAATTACTGCCCTCCGTAAACTTTAAATATAATGTAAATTTGAGATGTTTGAAGGCTATTGATACAATACAAAAGGCAGAATTAAAAGTGTCGTGGAAATTTGTGAAAACATTCTGTATTGGTAAAAGAGCTGTCTCCATTATCTGACAGGTTCAGATACAATGAATATTGCAAATAGGATTGGTTAATTATTGTTATTTTCAACAACCAAAACAAAGATGTTCCTAACAACGCCTCACAATCCTTTGACGTCATGAGTGGGAGATAGAATCCAATTATAGACAAGCATGTTAGATTGGGGGCGGTTTATATCCATTCTGAAACCCAGTTAACCTACTAAGTACAATTAAATGAACATTTCAGAGTTGAAAAAGAATTTCAATAAGCAGAGAAAAAAGAATTTCCAGTTACTCCAGAGATCAGTGTAAGTCCATAAATGCTTTAAAAGGGTGAAGTTCCTCGGTGGTTTTTCCACTCTCTCACTTTAGGTTTGGAGAAGTGCAGTGGGAATGTGCAATCTCTTTTCATACTTTATTTAGTGTGGCATCAGCCTCAAAGTTGAAAGAAACAGGACTTCCTTCTTAACCAGCAGACCTGTGATTGCGAATTCTAAAATGATACACCATGCCAGATTAAACATAACGCGTTCAGCACAGGTAACATGAAAAAGCTCTTACCGAATTATGAGATGTATCATTAAATTTCAAAGTTAGAGATGAAGGCAAAAACTATGGGCTGAATTTTCCCAGCCCGTGAATGACAGAGACAATGGCATGTCAATTGGCAAAAGATGGTAAGAGTGGAAAGATTAATTTCTCAATATCAAGGAAAGAAATTCCAATCCTGCAACCAAATCTTGAACAGCATGGGTGGCACAGTGGCTCACTGGTTAGCACTGCTGCCTCACAGCACCAGGGACCTGGGGTCAATTCCAGCCTCGGGTGACTGTCTGTGTGGAGTTTGCACATTCTCCCCATGTCTGTGTGGATTTCCTCTGGGTGCTCCAGTTTCCTCCCACAGTCCAAAGATGTGCAGGGTAGGTGGATTGGCCATGCTATAGTGCCCAGGGGTGTTTAGGTTAGGTGGGTTAGACATGGGAAATCAGGGGTAGGGGAATGAGTGGGATGCTCTTTGGAGGGATGGTGTGGACTTGTTGGGCCGAATGGCCTGTTCCCACACTGTAGGGATTCTATGATGAGAATTTTGCTAATAAATGGCAAGAGGTGTATTTACAGGTATTTATATCTCATTAGCACATCATCATGCCTCATAGATATGCATTTTTGCACCGGACAGAAGATAGATGACAACAGTTCCTGACACACAAAGTCAGTGCAGGGAACTGCAGTTGTTCCTCTGGGCCCCCATCTTCAAAAACAGTCCTCAGCCTCTCAGGAACACAGCAGGCCAGGCAGCATCAGACGAGCAGAAAAGTTGATGCTTCGGGTTGGGACCCTTCTTCAGAAAAATATTTTCTGAAGAAGGGTCCCAAACCAAAATGTCAACTTTTCTGCTCCTCTGATGCTGCCTGGCCTGCTCTGTTCCTCCAGCTCCACACTGCATGGTCTCTGACTCCAGCATCTGCAGTTCTTGCTTTCCCTCAACCTCTCAGGTTGTGCTCCATGGACAGCGGCTGCCTGCAATCTCTTTATCCATAGAGGTTCTCATCGGATATGCACCAGCCTCGCACGGCACATCCCTGATCCACTAAGAATACATTTCTCTACCTGAATGCTGCACTATGGAGTACACCAGCACCTATTGTTGTAATGCTGCTGCAGGCCACCTTACACACAGGGAGAAGCACCTCATGAATTGGACCATGGTGAATTCAGTGCTACTTACTTGCTTGCTTAACACTCACTCACTCTGCACCTAGATGGATGCCGTACCTTGCATTGCCTTTTTGAACTTTGCCATCTCATTCAAGAAATTAAGGGCTCTCAGGATTTATGCCTTGCCTTTCTGTTTCATACAGACACAAAGCCTATCAGTTTGTCATGGTTGTCAGTTTATAGATAACACAGCGTGGAGCTGGATGAACACAGCAGGCCAGGCAGCATCAGAGGAGCAGGAAGGTTGACGTTTCGGGTCAGGACCCTACCTCATGGACATCAGTTTGTTGTTTTATAGCACTGTGCAATGTCAATCCTACACCTACAACACGTGACAGCAGCAAATGTGACACAAATATTGTACATGTTTCAAGCAAAGAGCTGTGTGTCAAAGTCTAATTGGAATAGCCCTCAGTTAAGTCAAGGAGGACTATTGTCACTCAGGTGGACCCAATGTAAGCAGTAAACAACAGCAGTTTCCAATTTCAGTCAAGGGGGTTTGGACATGGTCAGTAGGTCACTTGGGGAAGTGAAAAGTCAGTGTTTCTGTATTACAACAGTCTAGGGAATGGGCCACGCTTCAGGCCCAGTCCACAGATTTGCAGTTAGTCTGTTGGGGATCTGCACAACAATCAGTCAGGGACCTGATTACTCATCGGTTAGGGTTGCTTGTCTAATCGGGTCAGGGATGTTAACCATTACCAGTCCTGAAGATCTATGCAACAAAAGTCAAAGGGATTTTCGGAGGCCACTGCAATGGCAGAGAAGCTGCGGAAGTCAGCTGTGGAGATTGGAGGCAGCACGCTGGGATGCAGAAGGGACAACAATTATGAAGTCTGGGTGTTGTTGATGAGGGGGATGGTATATCAACATTCAAGTTGGACTGAAAAATGAGACCAGTCCAATCCTGCCGGTTTGCTAAGTTTTGTTTGCCAGGCTGGAGACTTGGCAGCAGGTTGTCGTCAACAGTAAAATTACAGCAAGGATTGATGGGTGGCTTGGAGGGGAATCTGAGTGGCACTCTCAAGTATCTGTTGCCCTTGATCTTCCCGATAGTCAAGGTTTGGAAAGCACTGTTTGACAAACACCGGCAATGTAAAGGAGATCAACATTTGCACTTGTGTTACTCTGGTCTATACATGCCTGAAGTTAACAGTGGAGTGTCATAGAAAACGTTCTTACAATTTCCTTTAGCTGTATCGACACTGAAGCAACATTACATTTTGGTGTAATTTTTCCATGAGCGTAACCCTCAAAATTCATGTTGAACATTTGTGTTGAAGCATTCATCTGCTTGTCTGCAGAAACACACTGTACGAAGTTTGACCTTTTGAAAATAATCCACACACATCTTTTCTCACAAAGGTCTTTTTAAAAATGAATCAGTGCATTAATTATAGAAACCTGTCTTGTGACACTAGAAATATGCGAAACATCTTTGCTACTGAATAAATGCTAATAATTGGCCAACAACAGTCAAAAGTTAAGAAGCATATTAATCATTTCACAATAAACAAAAGCAGACACCCAACTTGGGTCAAACAATCCATGATTTCTAATGGCTGAAGTGACCTCGACATAGCAAAACCAAGACACATTCTGTTAATCATTATGTTGTGTGGAGCAGACATTTATCTCTTCATTTGGCCCAGATCTTCTGGCCTCCAGATAGTCAGAGACCAGACATACAAAAAATGTGTATTGGGATCCCTCAGAAGCATTGACTCATTGACTCTGCAGGAATTGTCAGAAAAGTTTAAACATCCAATGGGCAACATCCCAGCTCCCCAGAACCCAACGTAAATTCTCCAGGACTTGAGTCATTACCGTTCTGCACCCAGACAAGCATTGTTCATCCAGAACTGCCCTGCCCAGTTCCTGACTTTTGCCCCAGACATTGCAGACAGGGGCAATCGGTGCTCCACATTGCGGGCAAGGTCCTGGAGGTCTTGCAAGACGGAGTGGTACAGAGGCCAGGCAGAAGCAGCAGTAGATGTCAACACGTCGGACAATGCCCACCTGGTCTGAGATTGACACTGAGTTAGAACAATCGCAGCTGGCTGGAGGAATGTGCAGCACTGTAGGGAGAAGGTCAATTCCAGAATCCTGCAAAGTCTATGGGCCCTTGCAATATGCTGACAACAGTACTGAAGGACTGAGCTCCAGAACCAGCTATATCCCAAGACAAATTGTTCCATTGCAATAGCAATGCTGGCTTTTATGGTGAATTACCCAGTTGTGCCCCATCTACAAAACACAGGGCAAATTCAACACAGCCAATTACTGGCCCATCAGCCTGCACTTGAACACCAGCAAAGTAATTAAAACGGTTGTCAGCAAGGTCCCATTCCACCACCCAACATTTCTGAGCATCCAACTATCATTCTACTCGAAAGTCACAATTGCCATTTTGCTAGGAAATAAGCAACAGCCTAAAATAATCATACTCACAGACAATATGATCGTTACCATTCGTAGGTGTGGCCTGTGCCATTGGCAGGGCAGACCTACCAGACATGACCAAACAATAGCATTTGATTGGGAGGGAGTTGCCTTGGGAGTCTTTAAGATTTCCAGACGCCAAGAAGTCCCTTGGCATCAAGTCAAATGGAAATGGAAAGAAAACCTCTACCTGTTTATCACCTACTGTGCCCCCTCTTAGCTGATAAATCAGTACTGCCCCATGTTGAACACCACATTAGTATTGCAGCAGCCAGTGAGGGAAACAACAAGAACTTCATTTCATACTCATCCGTCCAACTGTCATGGATCCACGATATCCTCATCCTCAATGACAGGGGAGCTAACACTTCAGTGCAAATGACAACGTTGAAACATTTACATCCACCTTCAACCAGAAGTGGATAATTAATCTTAGCCTTCTCTTGAAATCACCAGCATCACAGATACCAGTCTTCAGCCAATTCAGTTCACTCCATGTGACAGCAACAAATGGCTGAAGCACTGAATCCTGCAAAGTCTGTGGGCCCTTGCAATATGCTGACAACAGTACTGGAGAACTGAGTTCCAGGACTAGCTATAGCCCAAGCCAAATTGTTCCACTGCAATAGCAAGCTGGCTCTTATGGTGAACTACCCAATTGTGCCCCATGTACAAAACATAGGGCAAAATTCAACACAGCCAATTACTGGCCCATCAGCCTGCACTTGAACTCCAGCAAAATAATTAAAAGGGTCATCAACAACTTGAGAAAAAGATACTTACCTAATAATAAGCCATTCTGTGAATGGGTTCAGTTTGGGCTCCACCAGGACCTCTCAGCTCCTGAGCAGTGTTCCTTCTAATTTTCTTGCCAGCTAAACAGGTCTCTGAGGTCTGTATGTGGCAGTAACTTGTGAAACCAGAAGTCAGTGCTGTAATAGGTGGGCCAACACTAATCACCGCACACGGAACATCGGAGTTCACAGCCAGGCAGCTTGGAGGCAACATTGTTTCTGACCTCATTACAACCCTCATCCAAACAATAGCGGAATTTCATAAGTGACAGTGACTGCCATTGATATCAAGGCTGTGTTCCAAAAGTTTTATACATATTGCACTTAGGAAAAAGTGTTGGATTGTCAGCAGTGTCTTTCTACAGGTGTGCCAAAAGGTAATTTGTCTCTTTACTTCAAAAATATTTCCTGACTTCTTGAGTGTTATCAGTGTGGCATAAGATAATGTTTCTGAGGGAGTTAATGTTCATGTTACACTGGGTCCGGCTAGTCTACTGATATCCTTCACATTCTGAGATAAGCAGTTCAGCTCCAGCTGGTCAAGGTCAGGGGGTCAGTCTCACTACAGCCTGGGGAGTGGGCCACGCTCAGCCCCGCAGGTCCAACGCAACAAATCGGGGATTCAGAGATTTTCAATGGGAAGATTCATGGAATGAGGTCAGGGAGTGGAGTACTGTCAGTCCTGGAGGTTAGTGGAATGAATGTCATGGTTGCGTATCAGAGGATGCTGTTGCAGCATGGAGGTGGGAGACTCAACACTGGAGATTGAAGGCAGCAGCCTGGAATGCAGAGGGTACAATGACAGTGATGGGGTTAAATTCAATATATAAGCGGGAAGCCAGAGATAGACATGAAGATGCTGCAGAAGAAGAGGTGATAGGCAGTCACAATCACTATGGCTTTGACAAAAATGCGGTAAGATTCAAAGCATGGAATTTGGAGATTCATCCTTATTAGTGTTCACTTTCATATGTGATTGTCACCCCTGGCACAATAATGCTAATTTTTTGACTCAAACTTGCCACAAATGATAAATTCTGGAAGCTATTCATATTTAACAAGTAGAAATCCTGCAAACTCTATGTGAACACTGTCATCATTGCGTTACATTTTTCTGCTTGAATGACAAAACCTGACCTTCTCAAATATATCCTGTTTCTTTCCACCTGAGAATGAATCATGGCACATTCAGGGTTACTCACTATAATCAGATGACATTGACCCTTTTATTAAAAAGGGCAAAAATAAAGATTTGTATTTTTTGTTCTTTGATTTGGAATTAACAACGACAATAGATCTCTGTATAAGATTGTGGAGTAATATCCTTTCTCTAAAAGACACCGGTAGTTCATTGACCCTGCCCCATTATTTCCACCAAGTGCAGTGAAACTGTACTATTCATAGAGAGACTCCCACGTAACTATCAACTTTATTGGACAAGGCCTTACACAAAGGACGTGATTGCCTTGATTCAGAAAAATCAATCCACCCTAAAGCATCTTCTATTCACAATAGACATGTAACTCTTTTGTGGTTCAATGAGAATACACTATTCTCTGAGTTACAAAGTTGTGAGTTCACATCCTACATCCAAAATATGCAACACAGAATCGAGGCTGATGCTGAAGTGCCACATTTCAGAAGAGGTATTAAACTGACTTCCTGCTCTACTGTTTTGCTGAACTGCAGGAGATTTCTCCTGGTGTCACACTCAATCTTTATTTCTCAACAATATCATTAAAGTAGATTGTCCAATCATTATCATGTTTCAGTTTAATCGGATGTTGTCATGTGAAAAATGATTGTCATCTTTCATATTGTAAAATAATGATGGAAATTTGAAACTATCTCAATGGTTGTAAAGTGTTCTGAAATGCCCTAAAGCTATGGAAGACATCAGATAAGCCAAGTCTTTTTTTCCACTCCTTCTGACCATTGCTGTAGGTGTTGATGAATAGCCCCAATGGATAGCAACACAGTAAACAAAAAAGGGAAGAAATGTCTACCAGCAAACATCTGTTTTGGCTCTCATGAAGGGGACTGATATTACATTATTTTATCAAAAAATAACCTTTCACTGATGGAACCATCACTTTTTGGACTACAGTAAAAATGATCAAAGCCATAACTGCATGGCTGAAGACTAAATCACGACAAACTCATCTGGAATTGCATTTCAGTCCAACTCTGTGGCTTTGAATTTTCACCAAAGTTGCCCTAATCTCCTGCCAGGACTTTGATGGAAGAATAGTACATAGCCAGAGAATCATAAAAAGGGATGAAAAAGACTGAAGTTATTGCAAGAGATTAAGAAACCCTTAAAGAAATTGAATACCTCTATCTTTTGTGTCATAAGTTATATATTCTGGGTTGTTTTAGAAGTCTCATCTATATGGGGTTTTGTGAGGGAAGGATGTGAAGCTTAGTCATCTTGTTCTATCTTTACAGGTTGCCATGCTTTCTCTGTCTCCTCTCATATCAACTCAAGAATCAGCCACACTGGGCTCCAGGTACCCATTTTGAACATTCTTATTATTCTGATCAGTGGATGATTAATTCACACCAATGGCTCTTTAATAATTTCTATGATGCAAATCTACATATATTTCTTATTATTTCACACTTTAATAGACTCTGTTGGAGCTATGTCAGTTACCAATGATCTGGCACAAAGCTGAATTCTGGAGGATAGGAAACCTAATCACCCTCAACATGAAAATGGCATTTGATTGAGTCAAAGAAAGGGGCAAATCTCAGTTCAAATATGGTCAAAGGGAACATCCTTCAACGATAGTAATCAAACCCTGTTAGACAGGAAGATGGCTATCATTCTACCCCATCACCATTGCCAGAATTCTCTACCAGATGGCATTGTGAGAACACCATCTAGTCAAGGACTGCAGAATTACAGAAAAGAAAGAGTAGCCTCTCTTAGAAATGGATAACAATTGTTGGCACTGTTTGCATTTCTGAGAAATGAAAGCAATGGGCTGGAGATTACTGGAGCAGGATGTCTCGTTGTTAGTCAGCTAGACAACTTTCTGCCTGTTTCAGCTCATTTTTTCTTTTGGTCTGTAAGTGAGCATAGTGTAACAAAAGCAGCTGGACATCTGAGGCCTTAACCAATAATGGGATGGACAGTGTGTCTCCTTAATTAATGAAATTAAAGAACTGATAATCAAGGATGGATAAATGAGTCTGAACTAAAATCATTGAATTTCATGTTAATACAGATATAGAGGAGAAAAAGAAAAAGTTAGATTGAAACAGAGGAAGGAGATAAGAGATCAAGGAGGAAAGAAAGTAAAGAATATTTAAGTTTAAATGGATATATACTGTAATATCTCCAGTCTAGAAACCAGTTTCTGAAATTGGAAATACCAGATATCTGAAAATCTTTTGAGTGCATCAAAACATCATTAGACTCACCACTTGACTGTTTCAGTGGTTCCAACATATTGTCAAGGCATGGGTTCAGTAAATAATACACATTCAACTCCCCCCCTAGTGTGGAGCACAGTATTTTTGCAAGTTTCTTTTATGACGCAAACAAAGCAGATGTCAAATACAGCATTAAAAGGTGAAGCATCACTCAAAAATTCCATTTGTATAATGCAAGGTTTGTAATCCAGAGTAGTTAGGATTTCTCAGGCTGCTAAATTTTAAATGTCAGCATTGCTGTAGCTTAGCAATTTTTACCAAATTAGGATCAATTTAAACATAAATATTTGCCCTGATCTCTGCAACCACTAAAAGTCATGCAGTCAAATTTGATCTTTCTGCTTCTCTACTATTTACATGATCCCATTGGCAGCTCCGTGAATCCTGGTAAGAAACAAAAGTTCTTCTTTAAACTCTTGATTCTTGCCATTATTGGTAGGTTCCGGAAGAAATATACATGTACATAAAGTTTTGTAAACCAGCAAGATGTAATACATATGCAGCGGCTCCAAAAGAGATTAATAAAGGAGTATCCAAAATATATTGAAGAATTTAAGTTTCATCAAATGTTTGTCGACGTTTGCAAGTTCTGTGCACACAGACCGTCAAGTCACAAAGCAATCCCATCAACCAACAGACTGGCGGAAACAGTGGACCCAGAATTAGCTGCTTTTGCTGCTAACAATCAGTCACTTCCTTCTACACCCTTTACTACTCTTGATGAAATAAGGTGGTGTACGGAATCACCTCAGGTTAGTGGCATCATTTTTAGCATTTTGGGAGCCGAAACATGGAAAATATAGTATTTGGATATATAGAGCAAGTTTTCGTCCTGCTTTATACTGTTTTATCATCGTTTACGTTTCAGGAAAATATTTGTATCTACAGTGTTTTCCAAGAGACACATTTATGATTAGGCACTCTACAATTTCCTATAATCCAGAAAATTCAAAATCCAGAAATGATTTGGTCCAAAAAATTCCGAACTGGAGAGGTTACAGTGTAAAGGCGTTGGAGGAAATACAAATAATTTTACCAGAATGATACCTGCATAGATGCAACGTTAAATTATGAGGAGAGGTAATATAAACTAGGGCTGTATTCCTTGGAATTTAAATGTTTAGAAAGTATTTTGATGAAAGTTTTCAACATATCAAAGGGAACAAATAAGAAATCTAGAGAGAAACTATTTCAGCTAGTTGTGAAGTCCAGCACTTGAGGCATAACAAACTATTCAGGAATGAAATTAAAACGCACTTTGATATATGAAAGTTTAGAACTCTCTTAACAGATGACAATTGATGCTAATTCAATTGTTAATTTAAATCTGAGCTTTGGAGACTTCTGGTCTTTAAAATTATTAAAGGGTAATAAGCAAACCTGGGTATATGGAGTTCAGTCACAGGTCAATCTCGATCTTACTGAATTCTGGAATTGAATCAAGAAGCTAAAACACCTCTGTTCCCATGTTCTGAAAACTTAGTTTTCAAAATTTCTGTCAAAAATTATCTAATTGTTGGAATGGAAAGAAACATTTTAATTTTCTGATCAATACAGCTTGATTGACAATCATTAAGAATTATGGTTATAACTGGTTATTTGTGCAATTATATGCTAAAGTTAATTTTTTGTGGCAATTTTAATGAGGAATTGCAACAATTTTGTGAAAATCATGGTTAGGTTGGAGAAAGATATTATAAAGCTAACACAGAGTGACACTTTATGACAATTTATAATTCACAGAGTATCACTTCCTGGTTGCAACTTGTGGGTTCATTTGTTTATTAACATTTTTTGTAGCAAATTTCAGGTCAACAAATAAAACATTGCCACAGTGATGGAATCCAATTCCAGTATTCTGTGAGAATGTAAACTTGCAAATACAGAGGTAATAAGGAAGACAAATTGAATTTTGGCATTTATTGCTAACAGAATAGAGTATAAAGGTAGGGAAGCTATGATGTTACTGTACTAGGCAATATTGAGACCGCACATGAGGTTCACTAGATTAATTCTAGAGATGAGGGGTTTGACTTATGAAGCGCGATTGAGCAGTTTAGGTCTATACTCTCTGGAGTTTAGAAGAATGAGAGAAGATCTAATTACGATATGTAAGATGCTAAAGTGGAGTGACAAAGTTGGCATAGACAGATGTTTCCTCATGTGGGGAAATCTAAAATAAGAGGTCATAGTTTTAGGATAAGGGGTAGTAGATTTCAAACAGAGACAAGGATAAATTACTTCCCTCAAATGTTGTGAATCTGTGGAATTCATGACCCCAGAGTGTGGTGGATGCTGGGACATTGAGCAAATTTAAGGTCAAGGTGGACAGATTTTTAATTTATATTGCCAGGAATGGAGGGTTTTGAGTTATAGGGAGAGGTTGAATAGACTGGGACCTTACAGAGTTTTATAAAATCATGAGGTGTATAGATAAGGTGAATGGCAGTTGTCTTTTCGCTAGGGTGGACGATTTCAAAACAAGGGGTCATATTGTTTGGAATGAACTTCCAGAAGAAGTGGATGGATGTGGGTACAGTTACAATTTTTAAAAAACATTTAGGTAAGTACATTAATAAGAAATGTTTGGAGGGATATTTCCCAAGCGCAGGTAGGTGGGACTAGTCTATTTTGGGGTTATGGTCGGCATGAACTGGTTGGACTGAAGGGTCTGTTTCTGTACTGTATAACTCTATAACTCCATGGCTTTGTGTTGGAGGATGCTGGAAAAGACTCAGAGAAGCCTGTGAATTTCAATCCTTCAGTTCATTTGAAAGAACAGAGGATTGAAAATCTCAGAAGCAATGTCTGCATGATCTAACTGAGCAAGGTCAGGAATAAAAACAACCAGGGCAGGACTGGCTCAGTAAAGCTAGCTAAGAGTGAAGAGCTGGAATTATACCAACAAACGAGTGCTGGAGTGCAGTTTCAAAGTCCAGAGGAACATAAACCTGGAAAAGGAGGACAATCAGCCAGAACATAAACAGCCAGTGAAGCAGTCCATGTCAGAATGTCCCTTGAGTGGAAGTTTCAAAACCAGATAAAGTTTAACATTAATATCTTGGAAGAAATGCCGTGAAATCCGTGGGATCAATATTGGTGATATTTTATTTCACATGTGCTACAGAGTGTTCAATCACAGTCTGTTATCCATATCTAACAATGTTAATTCTGAGTGTTAGAATATATGTTGCACATATATTGTAAAATGTATTACTGTTCTAATGTCATATAGTGAAGTTTATTGTTGTATGTTCAAAACTGTTGATTCTTATGGTTTTATTGCCTTGCGAAGCCCCCTAGAATTTGCACATTGCCTACTTAAAAAATACAGGTTGTTGGCCTGTAGCCAAATTATTTCATAAATTGGACAGTCTGGTCCAGGACCATAACATGACAGTAACAAACATTTGAGACAAGCCTTTGTTGATGTGAACTGCTATTTTCTATTGGTAATTCTAAAATGTTTTTATGTTGGAGCTAGTTTTAATGCTTGCAATTAAAGCAAGAAAAGTGGGGCCAAGTATGGCTTTGACCCTTATTATTGTTTGTGGCTTTCAATGTGTAAGTGCATGAATTAGTTAATAATTACTAGCAACATATAAACACATTTCTACGTGAAGAATCAACACCTTGGTGCTAAATACCAATGAGCAAAGGTGGGTATTGACACTTGATAACAATATACAAATACCAACACAGTGTGTTTACCTACCAATATCAAGGAAAAATAAGTAAATGAAAATTGCAATGCAGCATCATTTCAGTGAAAGCCATGACCACAGTATTCTGCTCATCAAACCAAGCCATCTGTATGCACGAGTTCTGGATTGGCTAAATAGTATCCTTGTTGTCTTGGTAACATACTTCTCTTAAACGTAGGAATACTACTTAAATGAATCATGTTTGGCAATGGAACTGGACCCTTAAGGAGACAAATTTGCCAAGCGATAAATATACAGGAACATGTAGGTGCCCAGAAATATGCTCCATTTTGCAAGACTTAAAAACAGATGCTAAGATTACAGAATGCTAGTTATTTGGGATCATGGCTGTCATCGGTTCACACTGACATCAGAATATTCCAATTATTCAGAAACTAAATGGGATGCAAACAGTTCGCATTAAATTGTTTAAAATGAAAATGGAAAATAAGCCATAATTGGAAATTCAGCGTGAATAGCGCTCTTCTCTCTGGCTGGACGCACTGTTGAACTTCAGGCTGAACCCGTGACCCTTGCTTTATCAGGACACAATGGGCTTTGATATTAGATGGTGGGAAACGGAGTCAGAGACTCATTTCACATTCAGCTACAATTCATCAGCTTGGCGAGACCTTCCAGTGGCTTTAATGGCTGCTGCAATTGATGTTTAAATCAATTTGTGATGGTGACAGCATGGCAAGCCTCTGGACTGTTACAATTGTGGATTATAAATAGGATATGGATCTGTTGTTCTGCTGTGCATACTTGCAATGCTGTGCAGTTTGGGCTAATAATGGGAAGAAATTTTTTTTCGCAAAATGGGCACAGGAGAAGGCACACATTCATCACAACGGAGTGCATGGTGTCATTTCTTCATTGTGAACTGCTGAAGGGAAGAATCGTTGCACTGTTCTGCTATAGAGCATAGATTTGCAAAACACTAAACTCTATGCTCTGTGCTTAGATGCCATTGTGCAAGAAAGAATTTCAGTGGTTTTATAGGTTAGTAATTTTACACCAATGCTGTGTGGGTGGTCTTTACAACTAGCTCTGGGCTATGACAAAGTAAATTAGATAGGGGTAGTACAGAAAAGGGAATAAAATGTAGTTACAGTGCAGTCCACAGGATGCATCAATTGTTTCTTCTGCAGGGAATATTCCTTTCACGTCATAATTTAAAGGCATAATCGTTAAATAACAACTTATTTTCCATGGAGTATGAAAATTATATAAACACAGATTTGTACTTAAAACATTTTTTCTTCCAGAGCCTTATAAATGATGCATTTTGAGTTCTAGGAAATGGTAACTGAGTGGATCGTTAAATTTCCATGGCAACAATATTGGTCTGCGGCAACCACGAATGTGAGCTTACTGGCTGTGTGAGAAAGCAGCCCCTGGAGGCCTCAAATCAAAATAGATTCAAGATGGCAGGATGTGAACACAATGAAAGAAAACCTCAAATTACAGTTCTCCTGTTGTAGTCTGAATGCCTGAAACTGAACACCAATATCTGGAAGGATTGCTCAGATGTTATCTTTCGAATTCTGAAAAGAACAGTCTTGCATTTCAACTAACTTCTTTATACAGGAGTATGTTCAATATTTTAAACAAAACATTTATCAGAGTAAATATGCAGATCTTTGCAGGTAGATTGTAGAAGCACTGTGAGATTTCTTATCAGTGCAATTAACATCCTTGCATATTGTACATGGTCCTTCCTTCTGCATTTGATAAATGTTTGTCTGCTTCGTAACTGATACATATGGGGGTGGGGCATATGTATTCACCCATATCCCTTCATTACCAAGAGATTAATTTTTTTCAATGTACTCTCATTTTAATATGAGGGTAATATTCAATAATAGGAAGAATATGAAACAATATTTCCAACTCAACATTTTTAATTCACAATTTATGACTGTACTAATAGTACAGTTATACTATGGTAAACATCTATGAGAGATCTTTAATGCGAAAAATGCAGGATATAGTTGTCAGCTTCTCATAAAGTATTAGCTTGACATCAATAATAAAATGGCATTGAAATCACTAAACCTATATAAGGTTATATTTCATTGTAAATAATGCAGGCTGAGAATTGGGTAAACTGATGTCAATGCTTAATTCTTAATATGAATTTCCATTGCACAAATGTTGTGCATCGAGAATAATACCCAATCTATCGCAGCACAGTTTAAATGTTCCAAGCATTTAGGCAAATGCAAACTCTTTGGTAACTTTAAATAATTTCAAGGGTAACTTATTTTTGTAAACTAATCTGAACTGAACTGGAGTTATGTTGCATGTACTGCAAAGTCCCAGGTAAGTTGGTGCAGCTCTATGAAATATGTAGTCTCACCTTACTTAGATTCATGTATCATAGAATCCCTACATTGTGGAAGCAGGCTATTCGGCCCATCGAGCCCACACCAACCTTCCAAAGAGCATTCCAACCAGACCCATGCCCTACCATATCCCTGTAACCCTGCATTCCCCATGGTTAATTCACATAGCCAACACATCCCTGGACAATATGGGCAATTAAGCATGGCTGATCCACCTAACTGGCACATATTTGGACTGCGGGAGGAAACAGGAGCACCAGAGAAAACACACACAGACACGAGGAGACCACACAGTCACCTGAGGGTAGAATTGAACTCAGGTCACTGGCACTGTGAGGCAACAATGCTAACCACTGAGCCACCGTGCCATCCATGTATCAGTTAGAATTCAGGGGCTGAATTTTACAGTGGGAGTTGGCAACCCTGTGTCAGAGTTAAAAGCATCTCTGAAGCTTCCGTAGTCCCACAGGAAGAGGTGGTCGTAACTGAGGCATGCAGTCTAATGTGCTTTGTCAGGTTGTGCTGCTAAAGAACATTTCCAGACTCTCCTGTGTTGACACATGCTGTCTCACTGGCAAATCACAACAAATCAGACTTTACCTCTTATACAACACACAGGAGACATTGACATTTATGCAGTGTTAGAGAAGAAAAATTGTTGGGGTGGTTGGGGGAGTGGTGGGGTGCCTTCCCTTCCCACAGTCCTTTCTTTGGGAATTGGAACCTGACCCCACCCACAAATCGTGCCGTGAAATGCCCCTAATTCAACCTTTAATTATGTAAATTGCCTTCCCACCTTCTTTGAGAGGCACCCTCTCTATATTAGGTCCCACAGTCAGTAAAATGGCATCATAGTTGGACCAGGTGGGGAGATGGTTCAATGGAGTTGACCATGAATTTACTAATGCTGTCATCTCCTAGCTGCCTCCCAGTAACTAATAAATCCCAGGCCAAATCTTTGAGCTGACCCAGGAACATCCAAAGCACAGAAGGTGTAACACCTCCCTCCTCACCATCCTAGGCCCCTGCCACACCTTCCAAATGAAGCAGCGATTTACCTGTACTTCATTCAATCTACTCTACTGTATTTGCCTCTCAAAGCGTGGTCTCCCCCGCATTGGGGAAATGAACTGTAAACTCAGTGACTGCTTGGCAGAACATTTATGTGCTGTCCACAAAAGTGATCCTGAACTTCCAGTTGCCTGCCACTTTAACACACCACCATGTTCCCATGCCAACATTTCTGTCACAGTTCTGGATTAGTGTTCCAGTAAGCCTCAGTATTGGCTCAAAGAACAACATCTCATATTCCGCTTGTGGACTTTGTAGCCTCTAGAACTCAACATCGAGTTTAATAACTTTAGAGCCTGATACCATCCTTCATCATACCCAATCCTTTGTTTAATTTAGATGAATGTGAGGCACCGCATTTTGGGAAGGCAAATCAGGGCAGGACTTATACATTTTAATAGTAAGGCCCTGGGGTGTGTTGCTGAACAAAGAGACTTTGGAGTGCAGGTTCATAGTTCCTTGAAAGTGGAGTCACAGGTAGTAGGATAGTGAAGAAGGATTTTGGTATGCTTGCCTTTATTGGCCAGTGTATTGAGTATAGGAGTTAGGAAGTCATATTGCGACTATACAAGACATTACTTAGCCCACTTTTAGAATACTGCATGCAATTGTGGTCTCCCTGCTATAGGAAGGATGTTGTGAAACTTGAAGGGGTTCAGCAAAGATTTACAAGGATGTTGCCACGGTTGGAGGGTTTGAGCTGTAGGAAAAGACTGAATAGGCTGGGACTATTATCCATGGAGAATCGAGGCTGAGGGGTGACTTTATGGAGGTTTATAAAATCATGAGGGGCATGGATAGGGTAAGTAGATAAGGGCTTCCTCCGGCACGTGGGTGTCCAAAACTAGAGGGCATAGATTTAAGATGAGAGGGGAAAGATTTAAAAGGGACCAAAGGGGTAACTTTTTCATGCAGATGGTGGTCCGTGTATGGAATGAGCTACCAGATGAAGTGGTGGAAGGTGGTATAATTACAACATTTAAATTGCATCTGGATGAGTATATGAATAGGAAAGGTTTACAGGGATATTGGCCAAAAGCTGGCAAATAGGACTAGATTTATTTCGGAAATCTGGTCAGCATGGACAAGTTGGACCAAAGGGTCAGTTTCCGGGCTGCACATCTCTATGACTGACACTCAAGCAATGAGGGCGTCACTGACTAAGCCAGCATTTATTGCCTATCCCTAATTGCCCAGAGGGCAGTTAAGAGTCAAACACATTGCTGTGGGTCTGGAGTCACATGTAGGTCACATCAGGTAAGGATGCAGTTCCCTTCCCTGAAGGGCATGAGTTAACCAGTTGCGTTTTTCCTGACAATTGTCAATGCTTTCATGGTCATCATTAGACTCTTAATTATGGATTCTTTCATGAATTTGAACTATCTGTCATGGCGGAATTTGAACCCAGATCCCAAGAACATTAGCTGAATTTCTGGATTAGTAGTCAATCAATAATACCACTAGACCATCCTCCCCTGTTTAGGCATTGTTTGCGTTTAGAACAGTTACCCTTTCTCATGTATACCTACGCTCATAATCACATTATATGGGTTGCATTCGGTATAGCTCACTGCTTTTCTCATATTCTTAGCTCCTATTACCACTTAATTAACTTTTCTTTTGTCCTGGCCTGCTATCCATAACCCCCTTGTTTGCCTACCCCTTTCATATCTCTCTCACTATAGGCTCCATCTCCATCTATCTACTCACCTTTTCCCCTTACTCCTTCACCCCTCCAACTTCAGCTTAAGCATATATACCAGTTTTCTTTTTCCTAGCTGCCAACAGTTCTGATGAAGAGTCACTGGACTCAAAATGTTAATTCTGCTTTCTTCTCACCCATGCTGCCAAACCTGCTAAGTTTCACCTGCAGTTTCTGTTTTTGTTTCACGTCCACGTTGCCTGTGACCAAACCACAGGTCAGGGCACCAGATGCACTGACTCCTGCATTGACAATGACTCTAACCTCTGTCAGTCTATCACTATCATCCTGGCACTGGCAGTGTACTCTGGACACACACACTCTAACATTCATACTTTTCTCACAGGGACAGGAACCCTGCTTGCAGACTGGGCTATGCTGTATGTCAGAGGTGCTTACTTGCTGTCTTAGCACTCGTTCACTTATCATTTACCCTCATACTCACCACATCCCTGCCCTGCTTTGCCCTGACTTGCTGTGCCATGCCATGCCCGTTAGTGCATTCACATAACAGGCAGCTAAACAATCTTCCTGCGAAACAATTCTCTGTCTACTGGGCACACAGCTTGCTATATGGCATATGTTGTGTCAATCTCACATCCGTATCATGTGCTGGCAGCTTGTGTGGCAAACACATTGGATTTGCAGCAAGCGAGCAGTCATGTCTCAATGTCTTCATGGAATGGTCTTCAATGAAGTCCATGGAGGGAACCTGTCAGTCAGAGGCGTCCCAACGTAGTCAGTCAAGGGAGATCGGCCATGATCAGACATCTGGTTGGCGTGTTCTCAGTCAGTATCTCTGTGCCTCTGTAATTCAGGATGTGGGCCAAAGTCAGTCCACTGGCACAGCAGCAGCCAGCCTGGATGGAAGTGCTACTGTGGTCATAGAGATGAAAAGGCACCAGCCAAGGGTTTGGACACATCTTGTCCAGGGATGTCCAGTTATATGGTTTGGGGGCCGATGGGTGGCGACTGCAGTCAGTCCATCCACAGACACAAAGGGGTAAAGGGAAAGGGTTTGGGAGCAGGGATGAAATTGAGGCCCTGGCCACAGCATTGAGCCTTGGCATTTTAGCCTTTGGGATTGGATGCTGTAGACTCTGCGTCAGGTCACAGTGGGAGTGTGAAGGGGGCTAGTGGGACTTCAAGGCTAGACTGTAAAGAACATACAGGGTATAGTGGGAAGGGTATAGTGGAGCAGTAGTGGGAGTGGGAATGTTATCCACAATCATTAGCATCCTGGCTTTAAGGTGGGGGGAAGTGTGAAAGACAACCCCAAGCATGTTTACCTCATATGCCTAGATTTGGAAGGGAAGGGTAGATAGGGTGACTTCCATTGTGCTGGAAATGGCTGTAACTACGCTCAGTGGAGGGGTAAGTGACTCAATTTGCGAGGGAATGGGGCTGCAGCACACACCATTCACAGGACTTTTAAAGGGGAACAATGGCAAAAAGTCTAGCTCAAAGACCTGTAGGATGCCAACTCCATCACCATGCTGCACTATTGGTCCTCTCTGAAGGTGACACCTCCCTAGCACAGCCATTGCTGGCACCTCTTTGGCTGCTTCATCTTTGCAAGACAGCGGGTTCCAAACATTAGGGATCATCATTCAGCAGGGCCAAAGGTTCAAGCAGAATACGGAGTCATGTGTGTGATTGTTGCTGATGTCATCCACTCTGTGTGTAATCTACAATCCACCAGGCCTCTTGTTTGACATTGACCTACTGCTGGTTGGTGTAACAATGCACTGAGTGCCGACACAGAGACGCTCAAAAGCAGATGCATGTAAGTTAATGTGAACAACATTTATGTACAAAATGTGAAAAACAAGCTAGCGTCTCATTGGAAAAATGTAACTAATGGCATGCCACAGGATTCGGTACTTATGCCCCAACTATTTACAATCTGTAACTTGGAAGCAGGGATAGAAGGGACTATAGCCAACTTTGCAGATGACACTAAAATAGCTGGGAAAGTAAGTTACAATGAAGAAGTAACAAATGTACAAATAGAAATGGAAAGGTTAGGTGAATAAGCCAAAAAATAGACAGATAGATTTTAACATAGATAAGTATGACGTTATCTATTTTGGTTGGAGGAATAGAAAAGGCAACTTATTATGTAAATGTAGAGAAACTTCAGAGTGCTATGGTGCAGAGAGATCTGGGTATCCTCATGAATCATAGAAAACTAATATGCAGGTACAACAAGTAATAAGGAGGGCAATTGGAATTTTGGCATTTATTGCTGAAGAAATAGAGTATAAATGTAGGAAAGTGTTGCTGCAACTATACAAAGCATTAGTAAGATGACGCCTTGAATATTACATACAGTTTTGGTCCCTTTACACGAACATGGATGTAGCTGCAATGGAGGCAGTTCAGAGGAAATTTATTAGACTTGTTCCAGAGATGAGGGGTTTGTCTTATGAAGAGAGATTGAGCAGTTTAGGCCTATACTTTGCAGTTTAGAAAAATGAAAGAAGATCTAATTGAGATATACAAGATGCTAAAGGGGAGTTGACAAAGTAGACATAGAAAGGATGTTTCTTCATGTGGGCAATCAAGAATGAGAGGTCATGGTTTTAGCTAAGTGGTAGCAGGTTTAAAGCAGAGAAGAGGAGGAATTAATTCCATTGATAGAGTCATGAGTCTGTAGAATTCACTAATTCCAGAGTGTGGTTGATGCTGCGACATTGAGTAAATTTAAGGAGGACAAAGTTTTAATCAGTAATGAGTTGAAGATTGATAGAGAGCAAGCAGGAAAATGGAGTTGAGGTTGAGATGAGGTCAGCTAAAGTGGTGGAGCAGACTCAAGAGGTGAAATTGCCTACTCCTGCTCCTCATTCTTATATTCCTATTCATCTGTTGACCCAACTAATGTCAATTCCTTTTATTTTTTCTTTTCTTCTCATGATGTCCAAGTGCAGGGTGGAGGGAGTCTGACGTAGGAGCCATTGGCCTTGGAGCTTTGGGGAGAGCATCACTGGGGGGATCTTGTGTTTAGACATTCCAGCCATGTTGAGGATCACAAGTCAACTCTCCTCAAGTTGAATTTCCAAGGGTCAGAGGCAGAAGGAAGGGTGGAGTTGAGGTGCCCTAAGTGGAAACTGCCCAGGAGGCCTGTGTGTAGTTCCTCCTCTGTCAGGGTGCTTCCTGGCACCAGTCTGTCTCCTTGTGAGGATGGATGGCCATGCCCCTATCACCATGGGGAAGATAGCGTGAAGGTGTATGCTGCTCTGTTGGGCCTTGCCCTCAATGACAACCACCAACCTGTGAATGGTGGGAGACAGGCACTGATGCAGCTTCTGGGCAACAAGACCATTGTATCCCAGTCTGCCAGTGCCGCTCCTTCCTGTGCAATTGGATGAAGTCCCAGATTATTGAAGCCATGGTGTCTTCTCCTGCCTGGGCCTGAGCAGGTGCCTGCTCTTCGTTCGTCCTCTGGGTGCCAGAGGCCTGGGTCATTTCTTCTTTGGTTGGTTGTGGAGCTGTCATGATAAGATGCTTAACAGATTGCCTACCCTCACTCTCTATCACAATGGTTTTGACCGAGGTGTCGGTATCTGAGATGGTGGAACATACAAGACAAAAGAGAGAAAAGGCATCGCAGCCAGTAGTTAGAGTGGTAGAGTGATAGTCGAGTTAATGGGAGATTCACAGTGACATACTTAACACGTTTGGCAAGACATCCTTGCAGGAGCGGTGCCACTGTTTTCCTGTTAGGGCCAAATTCTTTCCTCCTAAGGGTAAGGAGCCTGATGTTAGGCATGCCTTATTTTTATTCTCTCATGGGACATGGGCGTCATTGGCTGGCCAATATTTATTGCACATCCCTAGTTATCCTTGAGAAGGTGTTGGTGAGTTACCTTCTAGAGCCATTGCAGTCCATCTGCTGCAAGTTGACCTACAATGACCATGGGGAGTGATTCTAGGGTTTCAACCCAGAAGCAATGAAGCAACGGTGATATTTTCCTTAATCAGGATTGTGAATGGTTTCAAAGAACTTGAAGGTAGTGGTGCTCCCATATATCTGCTGCCCTTGTCCTCCAGGCATTCAACCTGTGTCAGCAGTCTTCTCTCACAATGAGATCAAGGGGAGGAATGAGTGAGACAGCAGTGAG
Organism: Rhincodon typus; assembly: GCF_021869965.1. NCBI lineage: Eukaryota > Metazoa > Chordata > Chondrichthyes > Orectolobiformes > Rhincodontidae > Rhincodon > Rhincodon typus. The sequence goes on from NC_063336.1 coordinate 53,936,025, forward strand.
TGGCATGGCGGTTAGTGCTGCTGCATGAGGGAGAAAGGTGGTGAGATCTTCCAAAGGACTTAGTGAGGAACACTGACGGGGAAGAGCGGGCAAGAGAAGACATTGTGGGCAATAGCCGGTGTGGTACCATATGAGTCCTGGTGACAGCTGAGTCAAGTGGCAGAGATAGAGAACGTTTGAGGTGACAGGGAGAAGAGCGTGGCACTTACCCAGGTGGAGCAGGAAAGATTCTGTGCCACTGTTGTGATCCTTGAGAGAGCACTGATCTGGGCAGAGAACACAGGCCCAGTCTCTTCTGGCAGTCGTTTGGGAATGGGATGGCCCTCTTAAATATCACCATGTCCACCAAGACCTCAAGGTCCCTGTTGGTGAATTGTAGTACCACTTTCCCTTTCTCCAACATCTTGTGGACATGTCCTTCAATTAATTGGTTAGCTTCAGAATGCCAGTCCTTGTCCAGGTGGTGCTGCAGTATATCAAGACAGTCCACATGCATGAAATGCTAGTTTTTGGTTGGATATCCATTGAACAACAAAGTGTTTCAGGAAGGGCGTGTGATAGGATGGAACAGAAATAAATGGAAATAAGAGAGGCCATCGGGTGGACTGGGCAACTAATGAGGTGGGTTGGTAAGGTATAGCGAGAAAATTTGCAAGGCCTCGAGATGAAAAATCAGAAACTCCAACATAATTTGCGCTTAAGCAAAAAAAAAAATTCAGACCTTTTCAGGGCTTAACTGAAACCACTTTTGATCAATATGAAAGATGTTTAAATGAATCCTGTAAAATGTAAGGGGTACAAAAGTTATTAATGGCACTTTCAGAGTTCTATTAAACAATCCTCCTAGCTCTTAACCAATATGAAAAATATTGCCAGTAGCTAGAGGTCTGAGAGTGCTCGCAAAAAGGCACTTAAGTGCAGAAACAAGTTGTTCTGCCTGTCCCAATTATACAGGGGCATGATCCACATGTTCACATTGCATTTACAAATACTCTCAATGCCTCACTCCCTGGTGGATTTTAAATGGGGCATAAAATATCTGCCAACCCATATTGTCTCACCCAGTCATCTTTCAACTCCTATGAGTAATTATATGCGTTATTTTTATCAATAAAATATTGATGTACAATGACAGCATTCAACAACTTGCACTTACACAGCAACGTTAATGTTCCAAGTAAAATGTTCCAAGAAACATTATGGAAGAAAATTTTACAAATAAGGAGATATTAGGATAAAGGAGATAGCTTTTAAGGAACAGCTAAAAGAGGAAGACAGAGGCAGATTAATTTACGGAGAGAACTCCAGAGTTTAGAGATTGGTAGCCAAAGGTAACCAACAGTGGAACAATTAAAATTGGAAGTGTGGAACAGACTGGAAATGGAGGAATGCAACCTCTGGAGGTTTAGGCCTTGGGGAGAATACAGATGCAGGGAAAGGAGAGGACATTTAGGAATATAAAACAGGCACAAAATTCTTTGAAAAAGGTATGCTGCTGGGCTGGTTGCTAATCTAGGTCAGTGAGCAGAGGGGTGATAGGTGAAAGAAATTAATGTGTATTGGATATGGGCAGCACAATTTTGAGTGAGTTCAAGTCTGAGAAGATATCTTGAGAATTGCATCATTCCTTACAGTTCCTTACAGATCCATAGCTGCTGTGCAAAAGCACGCTGACCTCACAGTTAAAGTAAAGTCAATTTACATGCGGAATCTTCTGGAGCCTGGAGCTGTGTGATCTATGATGAGAAGTGTGGCGGAATCTGATGAATCTGGTGAGGGCCATCTTAATATCGAGATCATTTCACTCCAGTGTTTAGATATTTTTAGTCAAAGTGTTCAGAGATGTTATGGTACACCTATGAAGTAGGTAGGATTTGAACCCAGACCTCCTGGATCAGAGATACGGACACTGTCACTGCAGCACAAGAGCCCCCAATATTCCATCTTTTGTGCTTTTCACAAGGACATGTCAAGATTCTCACTAGCCAGTTGCAAGATGCCAATTAGTGGGGATTAAACGCCTTACTAATGCTATGATATGCCTCATTAATATTTGGTCTCTCATCTTACCAAAATTATCAAACAAGGTAGATGTTGGGAAAATTCAACAAGGAAAGCAGAGGGAACCTGGGAAACTCAGCTCACTGCTTGGTCCACACAGTCTCCACGTTGGGCACTGGACACCAACATCTCAGGGCATGCTCTATGGGCACCAGACTCAGGGCATCTGGCACCTGCAAACCCATCATGATCATCCAGGCACTTCTAATATTAACTGGTGGGTCACTTGTCAGGCACAAACTTGCATTTCAGAGAACACCTGCAAATAGCTTTAATAGGTTGTTGCAAGGACATGATAGTGTGCAGGGACATGCACCCACCTCACTCTTTGGATCAGGCTACATCTCAAGGCTACTTGCTTGCTCTCTTAGTAAGCTCACTCATTTTGTGCCTACCTGCATGTTCACACCTTCTATGCCTTACCTTGCCATACTATGCCTGTTAGTGCAGCACCAATTCATCCAGAGCCAAAGGAAGTCAGTACTGCTGTATTAACATGTGCATGTGCACAGACGGGCTGCCTGTCATCTTTTCAGTGTGGGGGTGGTGGGGAGTGGTGGTGTCATCTTTGTGAGTAGCATACTGAGGCTTTAACATCACACCTATAGCAGACCTCAGCTGCCTGTGTCGCAAACAGTGTGTACGTTCATTCAAAACAATGGCCGTGTCAGAAACTGATAGAGGATAGGCCTTAGAGCAGTCGAGATTTTGCTTGGGGGGTGTGGTGCGACTGGAAGGCAAACCATTTTAACTCTGACATGTCCGCCCAGGGCCTCCTCCAGTGTCAAAATTTTATCACCCGCAAACTGGAGGAGCAGCACCTCATATTCCATCTTGGGAGCCTACAGCCCAATGGGCTAAACATGAATTTTTACCAGTTTCAAAATCTCCCCACCCCCCTGGCCTCATCCCATGTCCAACCCTCCCTCTCATCCCCGCCTCCTTGACCTGACACAACCTGTCCATCTTCTCTCCCACCTATCCGCTCCTCCCACCTCACTGACCATATCCCACCACTCCCTAACTGCACTCACCTATCACCATCCCACCTACCTTCCTTAGCCCCATCCCTCCTCTCTCTATTTATTTCTAAGCTCCCTTCCCACTCTCCATTTCTGAAGAAGGGTCCCAACCCAAAACGCCAGCTTTCCTGCTCCTTTGATGCTGCCTGGACTGCTGTGTTCCTCCATCTCCACAAGATGTATCCCCTGGTTGGGGAGTCTACAACCAGAAGGCATAATTTAAAAATAAAATGGATTCCGTTTAGGACTCAAATAGATAGTCATTTTCTTTTGCTCAGAAGGTTGTGCACATTTGGAATTCTCTATCATAGAGGGCTGTGAAAGCTCAATCTTTGAGTATGTTTAAAATAGAGATTGATAGATTTTTGATTACTAGTGATGTACAAGGTTTAGGGGTTGGAGTATGTAAAAGGCATTGAAGTGTTGGATGCGTCATAGTCATACTGAATGGTGGGCAAGGTCAGCAGGCTGAGTGGTGCACTCCTGAGGGCTCCAGTATAATCCTGACAGAGTGTACCCCATGATCCTGATGTGCTGCGTTCAGCGCAATTGGCGCAGACAATGAGGCTACGTGCTGGATACACAGGAACAACGGGAATGGGAAAAATCTGCAAGAAGGAAGATAAGGACATTCGGGAGGAGGGAGTTGACATTATTCATTACAGAGCTCAGCTGTGAGGGATGCTACAAGCCAGTTAGTATCTCATTGTCTTCTCTAATACACATGATAATACTGGGCCAGATGGCCATTCTGCTCCAAGTGAAACTAAATTGTCAGCATACAGAAAGATCCCAGGGTACCCATTTCGCAACTATCTGTGGTAAATGTACCCTGGAGGATCAAAGAAATTCATGGCCTTCGTGTCTAGTTCTGATAAATTTTGTGACAACAATAGGCTTTATATCTCTCACAGTAATTTGTTGTATCTTTCAGATAGGATAAATTGAATAAGTTAGAATGGATTCAATGTGTTAAGGGCAATAACATCCTTAATCATTGTGCCACCTAAATTTTTCAAGTAGTTTTGCTAATGATTGTCTTTTAAATAACAGTGTTCACATTCCAATCCTATCTGTCATTATGGTGTGACATTTATTGGATTGCAAAAGTATCCTACTCAGTCTTCCTTCTGCATCCAATTATTCTGCATGTTGAAAGAACTTACCTCATGTTATTTCAGCAGGCTCATATTTGATTTGTCTGGCTAGCTTCACTAGCTTTTCATTAAATATTGCCCTTTTCCCAATTGAACATGATATGCACTTTCTTACTAGTTTTTAAGCTTTAACATAGTTGTAAGTGAGACATCTGCTTGCTGTCAACAGTTGTAGGAACATTTAACCTCCAAGACACCCACAGTACTTTTTTTTGGTTTAACAAGTAATTTGATTGTAATGGGATGATTGGTTATGCTATAATTAGCTTTTCCTGGAATCCAGAAATTAATACTTCCAAACACCAACTCAGAATGAAAATACTACTGACCAGATTTTCCTTGGTCAAATAGTTGTTTCTGCACTTTAGATGTGCAACCTCTTATTTTTAGATTATGCCCTTTGGTCCTAACTCTCTCTCAAGGGGAAACAACCTTTCTGCATCTAGTCTGTTAGGTCCTCTGAGGATGTTACACATTTCAATAGTCACATCTCTTTCTTCTATATTCCAACGCGTACAGGCCCAATCTGCTCAATCTTTCATTATAAGGCAGTCCCTCCATACCTGATATCAGCTTAGTGAACCTTCTTTGAACTGGGTGTCTTGGAGGTTAAATGTTCCTACAACTGTTGATAGCAAGCAGATGTCTCACTTACAACTATGTTAAAGCTTAAAAACTTGTAAGAAAGTGCATATCATGTTCAATTGGGAAATGGGCAACATTTAATGAAAAGCTAGTGAAGCTAGTCTGACAAATCAAATATGAGCCTGCTGAAATAACATGAGGTAAGTTCTTTCAACATGCAGAATAATTAGATGCAGAAGGAAGACTGAGTAGGATACTTTTAACTAGAGTTAATTAATGACCTTGTAATGAAGGCACTCCAAGGTAACAACAATCATAATGCAATTTAATTTTGCATTCAATCTGAGGGAAAGAGAAGTGGGTCCAATACTAATACTTTAAACTTAAATAAAGCAATTATGAGGGATGAAAGTTGAAAAAGACAAGTGACCAAGCAAATTGATAGGGGATCATTCAGAAGAGATTCAGTTACAGACTTTTAAGAAGGTATTTCAAAATGTACAAAATAGATACATTCCAATGAAAAATGAAAACTTCAAAAGGATGGTGCACTATCCATTGTTAATTAAACAATTTAAAGATAATACCAAATTTAAAAGAAAATAGAATTGGGCAGAAATGCAATTTTTCAGAAGACTGAACAGAATGTAAGGAACAGCAAACATTACTAAAGGATAAATAAGGAGAGGAGAATTAAAGAATGAAAGAGTGTTGATTATAAATATAAAAACAGAGAGTAAGAGGTTCTTTTGATTTTTTTAAAACATAAAGAGTTAAGAAGGTAAGCATGATCAAATAGAACTTGAGTATGGGGAATTAAAATTGGAAAATAATGCAAATGAATAGAATAGGTATTTTGATCCTTTCTTCACTGGTGACGGCACAAATAACATCCCAGAAATATCTGTAAATTGGGAATGAAAGGGAGGGAGGAATTCAAGAAAAATATAATCATCCTGGATGTCATATTGAGCAAATTGTGGGAGCCACAGTGTGACAAAGCTTTAGGTCTTAATGGTCTTCATCGTGAAGTCTTAAAAAAGAGTGACCAGTGAGATACTTGATGTCTTGGTTTCAAATTTTCAAAACTCCCAAGCCTCAGGGAAGGTTTTACTAATGTAAAATAGTGGCTGTGACTCATCAATTCTAAAAGGGAATGAGTTAGAATGAAGGAAATTACAGGCCAGATAGCTTAACTTTTATCATTGGGAAGATGTTAGAAGTTATTACTAAAGATGCTATAGCAGGATACTTAGAAAGTTCAAGGTAATCAGGTAGAGTCAAGATGGATTTGCGAAAGAGAAATCAAGTTTAACCAATTTATTTGTGTGAGGAAGTACAACATGCTGTGGATAAAGCTGGATGTACTTGTACTTAGATTTTCCAGAATGAATTTGATAAGGTGCCACATCAAAGGTTATTGCAGAAAATGAAATCTCATGATGTTATACATAACATATTGACAAGGATAGAAGATTGACTAGCAAACAGGAAGCTAAGTGGATCATTTACTAGTTGAGAAGACGTAACAAGTATTCACCACAGGGATCAGTGCTTGGATCTGAACTTTTCACGATTTATAGAAATTCATAGATGAAGGGGTAGGGGGAGGTGTGTTTGCTAATGTGTTATGAAAAAAAAGAAAGGCAGGAAATTAAGCTGTGAGGAGGACATATGATGGCTACAAAGCAATATGGATAGGTTAAGAAAATGAACAAAGATCTGGCAATGGTGTGTAATGTGGGAAAATGTGAAATTGACCATTTTGGCAAGTATAGTAATATATAATATGTATTATCTATGTGGTGACAGTTTTCAGAGCTCTGAGGTGCAAAGGGGTCCAAGCACATGGATCACAATAGGTTAGTATGCAGGTATTCCAAGCAATTAAGAAAGGCAGTAGAATTCTCTTGTTTATTGCAACGGAAATTCAATTCAAAAGTCAGAAGGTTATGCTTCAGTTGTACAGAACATTGAAAGGATGTTTCCTCTTGTGGGAGAATCTAAAACTGGAGGGAGTCACTATTTATAAATGAAAGGCTACCCATTCAAGACAAGGCTAAGAAGGATTTATTTCTCTTAGATGGTCATTAATCTTTGGAATTCTCACCTGAAAAGGTGATGGAAGCAGAGTCTTTCCATATTGGGTAGATTTTCCTTAAGCAAAAGGGTGGAAGTTTATCAAGTAGGGCAGTAATGTGGTGTAATCAAATAAACCATCATTTTATGGAATGGTGGACCGGGCTCAAGGGGCTGAGTGGCCTACAAGTGTTCCTAATTCGTATATTCCTATGCCTTCATTGTCACTGGGCCAAAATCGTGGAACTCCTTCTCTAACAGCAATATGGGCGTACCTACTCCACATGGACTGTAGTGTTTCAAAAAGGCAAGACACCACCATCTGATCAAAGGCAATTAGGGACAGGAGAAAATACTGGCCTTGCCAGTGGTTCTCACATCCCGTGCTTGTGCACTGTTCTTTCACAACAATCTCAAGAGTGATTAGTCAGGGCTGAAGAATGCAGAAAGAGTATTAAGAATCTCTTTGTTCCCATTAACTCTGGCCTAGTTACATTGTAGGTACTGACTGCCTAGCATTGCACTGCATGGTGATAAGTAATTGGCAGCATGGTCACCAACTAGTGACACATTGATCGCTGGCCATGTCAGCTAAGGTTTTTAATTACCTCAGAACATTTGAAAATGAGCAATCTGGTGAAATTGGGGGAATCTAACAGTAAACCCATGAACCTCACAAATTAGTAAGAACAAGTAAAACTCAGACAGTTGGAACTATCATGTTCCATTGTTGGTTATAGGAAAGGAGACTAAGGTGTCCAACCACTGGAATCAAAAATTAGTTAAGGGTATCATACATCTATGTACAGGACAGTTCTTGATGCTGTTGACGCTGCTTTTGCCGAGTAAAAATGTAGACCTTGAGAACAGTGGTACTCTGTTGCCTCCCCGCACCAACATCCCAATATTCAAGAGTGTCTTCAACTCTTCCTGAAGCAAATGACATAGGACCATAATGGATAGAGCTGAGTTACTAATCATGAGACTCATCACTCATTTCCAAGGTCTCTTCCTATAACTTTATGTTGGCCTATAGATAAGATGTGCCTCTAACAACAGTTTTGAGTTTCAGGATTATTGGAAATTGCTGCAAAAACACACATTTTCTCGAAGCTTTTCATCTTGCACTCAATCAATCGGATAATTGGTACCAACCAATCAGCAGTCTCCTCTTTCTTCATGAATTGGTCATTCTTACAAACTATCCTGATGAGTGAAGAACAAAACACTTTGACACAATGTGCCTTTTTCATCAATAGACAAAGCCTCTGTGACCAAGTGACTCTTATTGGAAATGCACCAAGGAATTATTATGGGTAAGAGGCCTGGATGAACAGGAGGTTTTCTTCCTGCCTGTAAATGTTTCTATATTGCTATGTGGGACTAGTTATAACGTTAGTTCCAATTGAAAGCTCTCAGAACCTTTCTCCACTCCTGCTCATCATGCACCACTGTGTTAACTGACAAGGGAAACTGAGAATCATCACCACCGCAATGAATTTTATGTATGAACAAAATGTGAAAGTAACAAAGTTCACATTTTAATTCTGACCTGCTAGAATTTGTCACAGCTATGTGCTTGCTTTATGTCAGCAGAATTTTATTGGCTACAATGTCATGCACTACAAGTTCAACAGTGCAGTTTCAGGACATGAAAACTGGGTGTGAATTTCGCAGAACAATGGATTCTTCAAATTGTTGGCTCAAAACATTTACGCCAGCAGCATCTTAGGTTTATATTGGCAACCTCAGTCCCTGAGCCCATAAAGATATTTGCTGCTCCCTTGAGGCCACTGAAGCATATTGTTGGGACAGAATCGAGGAAGTATTACTTTGATTCTGACCAGATTACGTTTGACCTGGAAGACTCGATCAGCAACAATTAGCTTCGCTGGAAGAGCTTAGGATGGTCAGGAATTTTCTCAAAAAAGAGGGGCATTAGGGAGATAGCATAAGGAGCTGTCCTAGGTTAAGCCCTACTTGGTCAGTCAATCTCATTTTGACACCAAGTGCAAACAATTGAAAATTGTTTTCGAACAATGCCATTCCTCAACCAGAAGCACAAATCTATCCACAGACGAATAATTAAGCATACAGAATATTTTAAAAATATTAACATGAGAAAATTCAATGTGATTGTTCAGAAAAGTCTAGTTTTTTTTTAGGTATGTATTAGGTTAATGATGATACAAGCATTGGGGTACATCATTGGAATGTCAAGTTGATGAAGCAAACAGTGGGTGCTGAAATTGAGACAGGTAATGTAACTACCAGTATGGTGATAAAAATAAAACCATTTTAAACACTATGCTGATTTACTTATACATTACCATAACTTTGATCTGTAAGATCCTTTACAATCCTAATTTATGATAGAAATAATCAACTTTTGATTTTTTTTTAAATTCAACATCCCAATCTTTAAGATGTTTTCTTCCCCAGTAAGTTACAACTTTATATTATGTAGGTAGTCGTAACCTTGCCTGGATTGTCTCCTTTTATCCAATATACTCGATGTTTGATGCTTTTCTACAAACTCATATACTGCGAAAGTATCTGTTACTTAACAGCTCTTAACAAAAGCTAATGTCCCATTTTTTTCAGCACAGTATCACATTTCAATTGAAAATAACACGTTATTTGATTCTGGTGAGGCACTTTTTTTCTGAAGTACATGAAACACAAAAGCAAACATGAACCCCATTTAAGCTCCAGCAATTCAGAGCATTCCATGGTTTCTTAAAATATTCTCCAATTTTTCACAATTTTGCTTGTTATGTCATAAACCATTTTAATGCATGGATTTTAATTCAACAGGAACAATTTAGTTACCACAGTAATAATTATCTGTTGAGCCTATGATTGCACCACTCAGGATATGTTCGGTTCACTTCAACATTTCAATTGACATGTGTTTGACTGTTTTGTTCAAAATTCAATATAACTTTGTATTTTTAGTTTAAACATTCAATGATTGTGACATACAAAGTCTACAAGCTGAACAAGAGTAAATTGTTTCTACTGCAAAAATTCTCATTTTTGTCAGGGAAGCACGCTCTTCTAATTCACTAATATTGTCAAACATTCGGATTTCCTCCTTTGAGCTTTTGGCATCTTGCATGTCAACAAATGAGTGTTGGCTATAGTAAATGAGTAAATTACCAAGTCCTTGTAGCTGCATGCTTTCACACAAAATAGGGTAGTAATTAGGGTCATGTTTAAATTATCAGTATGCTGGGGGGTATGTCAGCTTTTTTTTAAACTGATTGCTCTTGACAATTTCTTACAGACATGCAGGTAATCCATTGAACCATTAAATTGGACCATTTTTGTTTGAAGTGACTATTCAACAATGCTATGGAAATAAACTGCTTCATGTAGTGACCATGCTTCCAACAGGAGGTCAGAATGTGGGATATTCACTAACGGTTACACAATGTGCAGCATCATTTACAACTCCTTAGATATTAAAGTTGACCGTGTCAATGTGCTGCAAGACCTGAACAACATCCAAGCTTGGGCCTTGATAAGTGGCAAGTAACATCCATGTCAAACAAGTGCCAACAATGACCATTCCACCAATAGATGGCATTTAATCAGGAACTACATTAAAGATTATGGCAGAACAAAAAAGCTCATGATACAAAAGATAATGTAATAGTTCGGATAATGATAACATATTCACAAGAATAACCTTCCTTCCATCATAAAGTCAGAAGTGGGGATGTTCGCCGATGATTGCACAATGTTCAGCACCATTCACGAGTCCTCAGATACTGAAGCAGTCCATGTTCGAATGCAACAAGATCTGGACAATATTCAGATTTGGGCGGATAAGTGACAAGTGATATTCGCGCCACACAAATACCAGGCAATGACCATCTCCAATAAGAGATAATCTACCAACTGCCCTGTGACATTCAATGATGCTACCATCACTGAATTCCTCATTGTCAACATCCTGAGGAATATCCTTGGCCAGAATTAGAACTGGACTAGCCATATAAATATAATGACTACAAGAGTAAATCAGAGGCTGATAATTCTGTAGAGATTACTCACTTCTTGACCCCCGAAAGCCTGCCCACCATCTACAAGGCACAAGTCAGGAAGGTGATAGAATACTCCCCACTTGTTTAGATGAGTGCAGCTCCAACAACACTCAACAGCATGACCATCCATGACAAAGCAACTCGCTTGATGGGCACCACATCCACAAATAGCAGTAGCAGCAATGTGTATCATCCACAAGAAACACTGAAAAAATTCACTAAGGCTTCTTCATGACCACCCATGACCAACACCATCGATAAGGGCAAAGGTAGAATATACATTGAACATTGCAAGTTCTAATCAAAGCCACTCACCATCCTGACTTGGAAATGTGTTGCTGTTCTTCACTATCGCTGGGTCAAAATCTTAGAACTCCCTTCCTAACTGCTTGTGGAGTACTTACGGCATATAGACTGCAGCCGTTCAAGAAGGCAGCTCATCACCAACTTCTCAAGGATAGCAAGGTATGGACAATAAATGCTGACCCAGCTAGCAATGCCCATATCGCAGGAATGGATTGTAAAAGAGTAGAAGATTGGCTGTCTGGTAGAAAACAGGGAATATGCACAATGGGTCTTTGCCTGTTGACAGGATGTGACAAGTACAGTTCTGCAAGAATCTGCACCAGGGTGTTGACTTTTAAATTCATTGATGACACCAAGATGGGCAGGATATTACATTGTAAAGGAGTTTGCATGGATTTGGATAGGTTGAGTGAATGGGTGAAAATTTGGCAAATGGCATATCATGTGTCAAGATGAAAAAATTGGTGAATTTGCCAGGAAGAATGAAAAAGCTCAGTATTACTTAAATGAAGTATGATAGCAAAGGGATTTAGATACTCTGGTGAGTGAGTCACAAACATTGCTATGCACAGCACATAAACAAGCAGGCTAATGCAATGTTATTCTTCATTACAAGCGGTATTAAACAGAAAAGTAAGAATGTTTTGCTTCATTCATACAGGGCATTAGTGAAACTGCATCTCGAATGCTGTGTGCAGTTTTGAATGAGGCCAGAACTATCTTAAAATGTGGGGTTGTCCTTTAGAACAGAGATGAGAATTTATTTTCACTCCACAGATCATGTAATAGTGGAACATTGCCTCAGAATGTAATGGAGGTGAGGGTTATTGAATATTTTCGGGACAGAGGCGAATAGATTCTTGTTAGGCAGAAGACTCAAGGGTTATCGGTTGTAGACAGGAATGTAGAATTTGAGACACAAACAGAACAGTCATGATCTGATGCAATTGCAGAACAGGTTTGAGGTGCTAAACGGTTTACTACTGTCCCAATATGAATTAGGTTCTTCTGAATGTAAGCTCAAAACTGCATTCTATTCCCCGATAACATTTCACCCCCTTTCTTAGAAATAATGTATCCACCTCTTAAATCTATCTACTTAAAAAGATTCAGGGACTCTGCTTTCACCACCTTTCCAGGATCAGAGTTCCAAAGATTCACAACCCTCTGAGAAAAAATTACTTCATCTCTGATCTATGTGGATGACACCTGATTTTAAAACAGTAGCCCCGAGTTCTTGATTCTTCCATAAGTAGAAACATTCTCTCCACATTTACTCTATGAAAACCCGTCTGGATCTTTTGTGTTTCAATCAAATCAAGTCAATTGAAACTCCAAGAGACGCAAGCCTAGCCAGTTCAAGCTTTCCAGATAAAACAACTCAACTCCTCAATCCATGCATAGTTTAATAAACCTCGTCTGAACTGCTTCCAATGCATTTCTATCTGTTCTTATCTCAGGTGTCCAACATTATGTACAATACTCCAGATGCAGCCTCCTCAGTGTTCTCTATAACTGAAGCATAACTTACCTACACTTGTATTCAATTGTCCTCACAATAAACAATAACATTGTACTAGCTTTCCTAATTACTTGTTGTACCTGCATACAAACTCTTTGTGATTCAACTGCAAGCACATCCAGATCCCTCAGCATCTCAGAGCTCTACAATCTCTCACCATTTAGATAATATGCTTCTTTTTTATTCTTCCTGCCAAAATGGACAAACGTCAGCCTCTCTGCTCCTATGATGCTGCTTGGCCTGCTGTGTTCATCCAGCCCTGCACCTTGTTGTCTCGGATTCTCCAGCATCTGCAGTTCCTACTATCTCCAATTTCACATTTACCCACTGTTTACTCTATTTGTCATATCTCTTCCCATTTACTTAACCTATTTACATTTTTTGTAGCTTCCATATAGAATCCTCACAACTTACCTTTCTACCTATCTTTATGTCATCAGTAATTCTGGCAACCATGCCTTCTATTCCTCCGTCTAGGTCATTTAACTGTAAACAGTTGAGGTGCTAACACCAATCATTGCAGCATACCACTCACTACATCTGACCAACCTGAAAAAGACCCCTGCTGACTTACTCTTGGCTTTCTCTGAGCCAGCCAATTTTCTATTCATGCCAATATGCTACTCCTTTAACTGTTAGCTTTTATTTTTTTGTAATAGGTTTTGACTCAACACCTTACCAAGTGGCTACTACAAATTTAAGTAAAGTGTATTCACCGTTTGCCTTTTATTTGCAGCACATTATTGCCTCAAAAAATCCAAAGATGACAAACATGATTTTCCTATTACAAAACTATGTTGAATCTGTCTGATTACCTCAAAGTAATCTAAGTGCTCCACCATGACTTTTTTAATAATTGCTAATGTTAAGCTATTTGGCATGTCACCTTTTGTTTTCCATCTCATTTCTTGAATAAAAAGAATACAACAATAATTGAATCATGGGAATTTAGGAGAATTAAAACTAATGCATTAAGTATCCACTCGCCGCTCCTTGAATGCCCTAGAATGAAGACAATCAGGGCCCAGACACTTGTCAACCTGTAGATCCAATAATTTACTCAGTATTACTTCTCTGGTGATTGTGATTTCCTAATGATCCTCCCTCCCGTCAAATCCTGATATATTACTGTTTCTGGGAGTTAATTATATTTGCAATAGTGAAGTCTAATGCAAAATACCTCTTCAACTCATCTCCAATTTCTTTGTTTCTATTATTAATTCTCCAGTCTTGCATTCCAAAGGACCAATGTATACTTTGTTAACTCTTCCTCTTTAAATATTTCTAGAAACTCCTACATTTTTTTGTATTTCCAACCAGCTTTCTCACTCCATCTTTATATTTTTTCATAATTTTTTGCTTTTCTTTATATTCTGTCCAATCTTCTAAACTGCCAGCTGTCTTTGCACAATTATGTGCATTTTCTTTTAGTGCAATAGTCTTTATTGTTTCTATTAACCAAAGATGTTGGGTCTGTTCCCTGGATTATTCTCTTTCTCTTCAGAATATATCTATTCTGTGTATTCTTAAGTAGCCCTCAAATTAACCTAATTTGACAATTTACTTTAGGCAATTCTGCTTTCATGCGGTCATAATTCCTCTGATTTGAATTTTAAATAATAATGTCAGTCTCACTTCTCCCTCCTTTAAACTGAATATATAATTTAATCACTTTATGGTGGCTGCTACTTACCTACCTCCCTCTTCATTATAAAATCATTAATTAAGTCTATATCATTAAATAATTACAATGTGACAGAGAATTAGCTATCGTCCCTTGACGTTACCACCACTGAATCCCCACTATAAAATCCTGGGGAAACCACAAACAAACAATTGAACTGGACCAGTCATGTAAACACTACAAAAATAAATCAGAGGCTGATAATTCTGCAAAGGCTACTCACCTCCTGCCTCCCCAAAGCCTGTCCACTATCTACAAGGCACAAATCAGGAGAGTAATAGAATATTCCCTCTTGCCTAATAACAGTGAAGAAGCATGCTATCATCCAGGTCAAAGCATCCTGCTTGATTGGCACTCCATCCAGTAGCTTCAACATTCTCTCCCTTCACTACTGATACACAATTCCAGCAGTGTGTACCATCTTTAACATGTACTGCAGTAACTTACAGACACTCCTTTGACAGCACTTTCCAAACTAACAATCCTTTCAATCTAGAAGGACAAGGCAGCAGATGCATTGAAGCACCACCATCTGCAAGATCCACTTCAAGTCATACAACCACCTAACCTGGACATATATTGTGGTTTCTTCATTGCCCTTGGGGCAAAATTCTGGTATCCCTTCTACATCCTGTAGGTGTACCTGTCCCTCATTCATTGCAGTAGTTCGAGAAGGCAGCTCAATGTTACCTTCACATGGACAATTAGGATTTAGATTTAGCTTTATTGTCACATGTACTCAAATAAGTACTGCGAAAAGTATACAAATCACCACTTACGGCACCATCTTAGATACAAAGGTACCTGGGTACAGATTCTTAAGTACAAATTATTAGAGGAAAAAAGTTAGAAAAATAAAGATATAAGATCACAGGAATAAATTAGAAAAATAAAGAAATAAGAAGTTCTTGACTCCAGACCGGGCTACACCTCGAGGCTCTTGAGACCAGGAGATCACTCTGCAATTGACTTGAGGCCAAACGTCCATGCTGAGGCCACATTGGGCTGAAACAATGCCATGCCGGGCCACTAAAAGACCGTCATTTAGGCCACCAAGAGACCTCCACACTGAGTCAAGAGACCTCCACACTGAGCCACTAGACCGCCATACTGGGCCAAGAGACCTCCACACTGGGGCAAGAGACCTCCACACTGGGGCAAGAGACCGCCATACTGGGCCAAGAGACCTCCACACTGAGCCAAGAGACTGCCACGCCAGGTCTGCGCTGAAGGTGAGAGTCCGAGTCCATATTGAAGCCACAAGTTCAAGACATTGCCAAGAAGAAAGAAGGAAAAAGAATAAAAGTGAACAAAAAAGAAAAGAAACAGACGGAGCGAACGAGCTCCAGCTGAGGAGTCCTACTCAACTGCCATCTTGCATCTGAAAGAGGGATGAACTATCAATGCTGGCTGAGCCCACAATGGCCACATTCCGTGAATGAATATAAAAAATGTTAACTTTAAAGATTTGTTTTATTCTTCCATGGGATGTGAGCATCAGATGGATATACAAATTAGGAACTACATGTTCAGCAATTTGATAAAATTATGATGGAGCTGATTGTGTTCTCAACTGACCTTGCCTTCCTATCCCCTGTATACTCCCTGACTCCCTTGACAATCAAAATTTATTGAACTCAGCTAAGCCAAATTGCTCCTAAAGTAACTATTTTTTATTAAGTAATGACAGCAAAACTGGCAAAAGCAGTATTCATTGTCTGTCCCTAATTTGAGAGTAGTTAAGAGTGTGGGCTTGTGGCACAATGGTAGCAAGTCTGGCTCAAGATCAGAAGGCTGCACATTCAAATCACATCAGGCTCCCTAAGCTTAATGGAAACTGAGCTGTTTGGATTTTGGGGCAGCACAGTGGCTCAGTGTTTAGCACTGCTGCCTCACAGTGTCAGAAAAATGAAGAAGGGTCCCGACCCCGAAACGTCAACTTTCCTGCTCCTCTGATGCTGTGTTCCTCCAGCTCCACACTGTGTTGTCTCTGACTCCAGTATCAGCAGTTCTTACTATCGCTTAGTGAGCAAGACATTTTGATAGCAATCAGTTACAGTTGACCTGGTTACTATTCTCAAGTTTAGCTTTACATTTCAGACTTACAATTGAATTCAAATCCTGTCAGCTACTGTGGTGGGATTTGAACCCAAATGTCTCCAAAGATTACTGCCACTGGATTACTAGTCCAGTGACATCACCAGTCGAAATAGTTAGACCCATTCTATTAAAAATGAATGAAATTGTGTGTTTCTCAATCTAGTTATGCAATTTAATGCTTTAGCACAACAGCTACACTGTTTATAATAAATCATGAAATGCAGCATAATTTATCACATAAGATGAGCGAACACTTTCTGATTTATAAGATATCGGAAGAAAACATTTGCGTACAAAAGTGATAGTGTTTCTGATTTCAAGCCTTACTTGAAATGTTATTGCAACCAGCTCTGACATCTTTATGCTTTCAGGAAAGGGCTTTGGTTAAAGCAAGCCCATAGGTCTTATAAGCTCTTGTTTGGTGAATAATAGATTTCTTACAAATACGGACTATATTGCTGAATGGATCATTTTTTGGAGCATTATCAATTAAATGTTTGCATTTGCTCTCTTTCTATTCCACTTTCTAAAATGGTTTGTAACATTCAGATATCCATCTTTCATGTTATAAAATCGTGACATATTGATACAGGAGACAAGTTAATGAGACATCAATTGAGGAGACATCTACAAGAGCCCAGTGATAACACGATTAAGGAAGCACAGGGTATTAAGAACTAAATTGATGGGGCTTTCTCTAAATTATGATTTCTGAATTATCTGAATGAATCATTGGGGTTCAGTGCTGGAGTTTCGTGAAAATCTATCTATCTAAATCTCTTAAAAGTGTTTTTACCAAGCTGGAAGGTCCTGGTCTTTTGAGAAATTAACATAACTCAATCAGGACTTTTTATGAAAGTGCTCCAGTTTATGTTAGAAAATATAGCAAAATAAGGAGATTTCTACAAGAGTTTGTATGTTTAGGAATGCAGTGCCTTGATTCAACCATGAAAACATTTAGTTACAGATGATTGTATTCTCTTTCTTGAGGCAGAAAATGCGTCACCAGTGTTGCAGCAGTGCAGACACTTCTCCAATAACATTTGACATTTAAAACATGCTGAAAATGTCACACAATGATTAATGTACCAATGCTATCTAAAAAGATGAAAGCCTAACTTTTGGTCAAAAGTCAATTTCAGTAGCCTGCAAATGGATGTGAAGGAAAAACATTTTACACTGTGACTTTCAATTTAAATTACTTCGAATCTTACAGCATATTCATCGAAGAACAACAAATTTTGCAGTTGCTCTCTTTTGCTTTAAGTGGTGAACAGGGATAAATCCAACATATATTATTTTGATATCCTAAATTCTAATGGCAGCACACAGATCAGATATTGTAATTCTAATATCATTGTGTTACATTTTTAACCATCTTCTTATCCAAATATAGTTCCTACGCATTTTTTTTTTCCCAGTTCCAGAGTTCTTGGGTGAATCAGCTTGCTGTTTAATTCAAGTAAGGACATCAATGGTATTTCTCAGTACATCTTCCATTCAGAATGAGCAGCCCTAGATTTTTCTGGTGCTGCTGGTAAACGAGGAAGGGTGGAGACCCGCCTACACGGGGTTTTCTGCCAACACTCGAATTTTTCAAATAAGGGCAGAAAATGCTGCAAATGCTTAACAGGTCGGACAGCATCTGCGAAGAGAAATGGAGTAATGGGCTGGATTTTACGTGGTGCATTGGGAACCGCCTCCTTACAGGAAACAGAGGCTGCCAAGCCCACGCTTCCTGGAAGCATGGTAATTTTATAACGGATGTCCTGTGAATTGTCAGGAAAAAGCGATCACTGCTAAGGAGTGCAGAAAACCTTGGCAGCTGAGCACGTGAGTAAAAGATAAAAATCATGAGGTGGAGGTGAGCAAGTCACTTTGGGAAGGCGTGGGGGGAGGGGTATTTATTGGGGTTGTGCGTGCCACATTCCCTACTTTGTTCCATCAAACCTTTCTCTCCCACTGCTGGTTGGCCACATCTGTTTAGCTAACAGTGTTCATGGAGGGGAGTGGGTGCTGTCTCACCATAAGCCCATATCTATATAAAACAGCTCCTATTTGGGTTATTAGCGTGATGATAATTAACTGCCTAGATTTGAGAAGCTACTCCATCCAGCCAGCTGTAGATAAAATGTCCTTAACAGCCAGATAAAAGCCTATCTGCTCTGAATCCCAACAACCTCTTCACAGGGTCTCTCGCCTCCCATCCCAACTCATCAGAGCCAGTACATTCCAGACCAACATTTCATATCTGCGTCCCTTCTTCAACAATTCAGTAAACAGCTTTCGAGAAAATGGAGGAGAGAAAGGAAGAAGGAAGAACTAAAGGGATGGTCCCTGATAGGAGGGTAGGAAATTTAATTGAACGACAAAAAAAGAACCCAGGGTCAAAGGAGTGTTATGGGTAATATAATGAAATGAAAGATGTGTTTAACTGTGGCAAGAATTGTTGGATAGCAGTCATTCCAATGCAGGGAAAATAATGAAGAAGCCAGAGCAACAATAAAGAAAATCAGTTGAAAAAGCACAAAACAAAGTAGAAAAGATTCAGAGGATACAATCTGCAATTGTTGAACTCAGTGTTAAGCCCAAAAGACAGTAGAGTGTCTGGTTGAAACATGAGATGTTGTTCCTAAAGCTTAAGATGTGTTTCATTGGAACACTGCAGCAGGCTGAAGACAGAAAGGTCAGAGTGGGAGCACTATGGAGAATTCAAAACTTCACCAAATTTCTCAAGTTTCTCAGAAGCTGCAGTAGAAGTAATGTTGGCAGAGATCAGGGCCAGAAGACAAAGCCTCTCTGACACACTGGAACACTACCTGAGAGCAAGAATATGTCGACGCTGGAGGCAGGGAACCCTGCCACCTGCTGGACAAGGCCAGAAATCATTTTATAATTTTCATTCCATTGAAATGAGAATTTATTTGGTGGGTTCTTTTGAGGCACTCGATCCCCAAATTAACAGGTTGTTATCAAGCAATGAGAGTGGAAATGGCCCCTAGAAGCCTTGGCAATTGCTGGTGATCTAATATTGGTCCTATTATAAACCCAGTGGAAAGTGGGTTCGTTGTCACAAATTGATGTTTTGCAGAATGCCAGAAGATGGAATCACAGAAATACAATGCAGCAGGTCACTATTTCTTTCGGTACACAGGACCCAGTAGTTCTTGTGCAACAGTCATAATAATAATGCTTCCATTGTTTATAAATGAAATGTGTTTACATACGATCACTGCTTTCCCCTAAAGACCTACTTTGTTTGACGTGTTCAACTGATTAGAATTTCTAACATCTGGTGGAGAAAATAGGGAGCTAGAGTGTTACCCATGTGGAGCAAAAACACTGACAGGGCCAGTTGGACTATTCCTTTCTGGTCAATTCATGGAATCTTTACAAGTGTGGAAAGAGGCTATTTGGCCCAACAAGTCCACACCGAACCTCCGAAGTGCATCCCACCCAGACTCGCCCTATCCCTGTAAACGGACATTTTCCATGGCTAACCCACCCAGCTTACACATCCCTGGACACCACAGGCAATTTAGCATTTTCAATCCATCTCACCCACACATCTTTGGATTGTAGGAGGAAACCAGAGCACTTGGAAGAAACCCATGCGGACACGAGAGAACGTGCAAACTCCACCAGACCGTAGCCCAAGGCTAGAATTGAATGTAGGTTCCTGGTGCTGTGAGACTAACTGTTGAGTCACCCCATGTGACCAGGCTGGCCCAGATGAGTGAAAACAAGAGGATCCACATGGCTGTTGAGATAATGCAGTAGTCATGAGTTGTCTGCATACATTCCATGACACAGTGTAAAGGAAGACATTAATAGCAACAAGAATTCCCACTCTCAAATATGCAGCCCTTCCTCTACCATTTCTTTCTCCGATATCACATTTCCTGCAAAATTTGAAAGAACTGCTGTGCCTTTACTTAACAGAATATTCTTAAAGGTCTGTTTGTGGAAACATAGGTAAAAGAATAAATTGCTGTTTAGCCTTTGGGATTCTCATCCCCTGTCTATCTGGGCCATCCTGCCCCGATCCCCATCCATGCCTACCCACAAACCCCACACCCAGCACCAGACCTAACATCCTCACCCAAGGCACTGGAACCAACACCCACAGGAACAATCCATCTGACTGTCTTCTGCCACTGGACCCAACAACCCATTCTGCCCCCAAAGACCTGATATCACCCCCCATCTAGTACCTGACAGCCAACCCCCCACCTCTTCCACTATTGCTAGAACAACAAGACCCTTACCATCCCCATCCACTGCTGGGCCTGACATCAACTCAACCCCATCAGCAGACTGAGCATCCCTTGTCCTTTCACCAGGATCCAATACCTCACCTGACATCATGGCACCAAACAGCCCCCATCCTTCCAACCAGGTTCAATATCTCCAACCTACCTCAACCTACCCTAAACACTCCATTACTTACTTGGGAACCTTCCTACCTTGTGTCACGCCTACCTGCCTACCTGGCACCTTAGCACCCTACCTTCCTGACACTTTACTTACTAGGCATCCTGGCACCCCAACCTAACACTTACATCACAATCTTACCCTTTAAAAGGAATTAATTTTGAAAAAAAATCTAAATCATTGAATACGGCAACTACTGTTGTGAGAAAAGGGCCCTGGTTTGACTTCTCTCAACTATCCTGCGCTCTCAGATTTTAAGCCCTTATTGAAATCTCCTGTCAGAAATGAAGAGCTCGTTCTTAACATGAAAGAAACAGAAGCAGAGTGGCAATTTGAGTGCAACTGACAGTCTTCAGAAAGCCTGATCTGATATCTTAGGGATAACTTCTCAAAGATCTGATTCAGGATTATACGTCACTGGTGCAGATGTTAGGAGTCAAAAACCACAAATGCAATACAATACCAGAAGAATGCATTTCATGGGAGATAAAACCTGTCAACTGCTTCAACTGATTCAGCTGTTCAATGTAGACTAAATAGTCAAGCTGAGGTTCCAGAGGCAGTCCTTACTCACAGAGAGATGGGAATGGTTTCTTTGGTCCTAACAGCAGATAGCTCAGGTCTTTCAGGAATTAATTTAGATTATTTGATCTGACCTCGTATAACCATCAGCCCAGCTGAGCCCACATACTAATAACCTCTAAGGAATTAATGGAATTTTTTTTTGTTTCTTTAACAGTGACAGTCTCCGAGCTTTGATGGCTTTCATCCTTGGGGCTTTAAAAAGTGGGTTACTGAGGTAGTAGATATATTAGTGTTAATTTTCCAAAATTTATTTGATTCTGGGAAGGTTAGATGAAAATGGAAAATAGTGACTTTAAGTTCTCTATTTGATAAGGGAGGCAGGGAGATAACAGGAAATTGAAGGCCAGTTAGCTTGATATAGAGAAGCTGTTAGAATTGTTCATTATGGAGTCTTAACTGGGAACTTGGCGAAACTTGAGATAATCAGAAAGTGTCAGCACAGTTTTATGAAAGGTAGATGCTGTTGAATTAAGTTATTGGAATTCTTTGAAGGTATAGCATGTACTGTGGATTAAGGGGAGCCTGTTGATGTACTGAACTTGGTTTTCCCGAAGGCATTTGACAAGTTATATGGAGAGTCATAGAGATATACAACACAGAAACAGACCCTTTTGTCCAATTTGTCCATGCAGACCAGATTTCCAAAATAAATCTAGTCGCATTTGTCAGCATTTGGTCCATAGCTCTGCACACCCTTCCTATTCATATACACATCCAGATGCCTTTTAAATGTAATTGTATCAGCCTCCACCACTTCCCCTGGCAGTTTATTCCATACATGTACCAGCCTCTGCGTGAAAAAGTTTCCCCTTAAGTCCTTTTTAAATCTTTCCCCTCTCACCTTAAACCTATGACCTCTAGTTTTGGACTCCTCCTCCCCGGGAAAAAGGCCTTGTATATTTACCCCATCCATACCTGTCATGATTTTATAAATCTTTATAAGGTCACCCCCTTAGCCTTCAACACTCCAGAGAAAATAGCCTCAGTCAATTCAGCCTCTCCCTGTAGCTCAAACCCTCCAACCCTGGCAACATCCTTGTAAATCTTTTTTGAACCCTTCCTATAGCAGGGACACCAGAATTGTACGCAGTATTCCAATAGTAGTTACCACACAAAACATTGTTCCATAAAGTAACAGCTCATGGTTTAGGTTCTAACATGTGAGAAGATTAGCTGACTGGCAGAAAACACAAGGCATGCAAAAATGGAGCAAGTGCTGGAGAAACTAGCACGTCTGATGCCATCTGTGGAGATAGAACCAAGTTAATGTTTCAAAACCAAAAACTCTTCTTTGAAACTTTCTTGAACTTCTTCCAAAGAAGAATCTTTGGACTCTCCACAGATGCTGTTAGATCTATTTTATAAGGGTCTAGGCCCGAAACGTCAGCCTTCCTGCTCCTCTGATGCTGCTTGGCCTGCTGTGTTCATCCAGCTCTACACCTTGTTATCTCAGATCTATTTTATAGATTTTTTTTCATTTTTATTTCAGATTTCCAGCTTCTGCAGTTTTTTTTGTATATGGATGCGCAAATGGGCCTGTTTCAGATCAGCAGCATGTGATAAGTGTGCTAGGCTCTCAATATTTCACTATTTGTATCAATAGATGATGGTATTGAAGGCATGGTAGCTAACTTTGCAGATAATTAAAAAATAGCTAGGAAAGTATGCTGTGAAGAAAACATAAGGAGGTTGCAGATGGAAATTGATAGGTTGAGTGAGTGGGCAAAAAATCTGGCCAATGGACTACAATGTGGGAAAATGTGAAGTTGTTCACTTTGGCAGGCCAAATAAAAAAAAAGCAGTGTTACTTTAATAAATCAAAGGTAATCAGAGAAAGATGTTAATATGAAATTTGGATCATAAACAAGTTAATCATGATCTTATTGATTGGCAGAGCAGGCTTGAGGGGCCGAATGGTCTACTTCTGTAGATGTGATTTGGTTTAGATTAAAATACTGCAACAGAAACAGCTTATTCAGGATTTCAAGATTCTCAAGGATAACAAAAACCTTTAACCTGATTATTTTCCATGAATCTGAGCATGAATACTGGGTGGCCATGGAATGTGGTGGGAAGGAAAGGCATGGGATGTAGTTCAGAAAAGGAAAAGTGAATAGACAGACAGATGAAATATAATTATTCCACATGGGGAATGTTTTGAAAAAGGAGAAGGTGAGGTAGGCTTGTAAGACGCACAGGTTCAAACCTCACCTGCTCCAGAGGCATGTAATACCAACTCCAAACAGGTTGTTTAGAAAATATCTATAACATTAACAAATCTGACATCACATTGCTGTTGAAACAAGACTTGTTGTGCTTCTAGCCAAAATAGGTTGAAGGTACAGCCTTTGAATTTTTTGTGTGTTCTAGAGTTATTGAACATTGAAATTTTTACTTTCTGTTTGTACATGTGGCCAGACTTATTAACCACCAACAAGGGCTCAGAGCCTTTTATTTAACAGCCATATTAAAACTCTTCCTTGAGGACGTCTACAACTTATTTGTACTGCAGGCCGTCCATGGGTAAAATGAGACCGGCAGCCCATGACTTGCTAATTGACCTCCTGAAAATAGCAAATGCAACATTCCTGAATGATTCTCTGAAAGCAGATGTTTTCCAGAAAGTTATCTCTGTGCAGCTGAGAAAATAAGCTTAGCTAGAACACAGCAATGTTTTATTTTACATGTGAGAGAGTTATAATCTATCTGAATTACACATACCTTTAGTACTCTAAGGACATTTTGTTTTTCTGGGGGGGAGAAGGTAAATGAAGAACATCTCTGTGTTATTTAGTTAAAGCAGAGCATGATTTTCCTTTTGGTGATTTTGTGAAACCAAAATTCACAATCAGCGGCAGAAGAAAACTGATCAATCATTGTATGCTTATAATAACAATGCTGAAGCAACTGAAACGTTTAGTTGACTTAACAATGGAATGGTGCGTAATCTAACCGGAATGTGAAACATCTAAGTGATAACATCTAATGCAAATTAAGACAACACACAATTAAACTACAAGCCGTCACTGCTTAAAAATTAAAGATAAGAAGGGGAATATGTTGACACAGATAAATTCAAGAGACTTATCCGCCCACAGCACTATCAGTTTGCTCTGTACATCTTCCATAGTAATTCTAATCGCACCAACTTTCTCTCTACCTTCCACATCCAAACGTACAGATTTCACTGAGATTTATTTTGTATTCTCTAAGGCAAAGACAGAAGTAAATTATTTATCTCTACATCTGCCATTTATTATCCACTATTAACCCTCCATTTTCATTCGCTAGAGGAATGATACTTACTTTGCTTACTCTTTTCCTTTTCTAGATGTGTATAGAAACTCTTGCTATCTCTTTTTACATTTCTAGTTAGCTTCTTCTCAAGCTCTAATTTATTAGTCTTGATTAGTCTTGATTAGCCTTTTAGTCATTCTGCTGTTCTTAGCAATCTGATATTCTCACCCTTAGCAGTCTGATACTCTGACCAGTCATCTAACCAGCCACTCATCTTTGTGCAATTATTTGTTTTCTCCTTAATTTTAATGATGGTCTTGACTTCTTTAGTTAACTTCAGATTGTGAGTCCTCCCCTTAGAACTCTTCCTTATAGTGTGTTCTATGCCATGCAGTATGCAACTCACAATCTTATATGTTGCTGCATGAACTATACAGTTACAATGATCAGCTAGGAGGGAAGACTGTATGCAGCCAATGCCTGCTGCTGGGGTTGCACAGGTACGAGGCACCAAGGTGAGAGAGAGAAAGATAGATGTGCATTAGGAAGGAGAAGCCTCCAAGCCAAGAGAGAGAGGGGACACAAATTGAAGCAAGAAAAACCTCAAGGATACCAGGGTGAGATGAAGTTGTTCCTGGACCAGAGCAGAGAAACCTCAGGACTCCAGGGATCAAGAGATAACAGGATGTGGATCAAATCAGAAGAAATCTTGAGGGCTCCATGAAAAGAGAGAGAAAGAGTGGGACCAACCTTTGAATCACAATTATGTGTATGTGTGCATGTGTTAGTCCCCATTCAAATGGTGGAGCCTGGTCTTATCATTGTAGCTATCCCTGCCTTTGGATAAAGACTTTGCTCTTCCAGGACTCTGTGATAGTCAGTCTGTGATGGCCACCTCACATTAAAAGAACCATGCATTGACATCTTTGACCCCTCAAAATGAAGTTTGAGACCAGAGACATCAGGAATCTCATGGACAACTACAGCAGGGACAAATCAACACATTACCACCACCATTTCTTGGGATCATCAGCACAATGACCTTGATAGTGTTGCCTTGAGTGAGACATATTGGACAGGAGCTGGCAAGCTAAAAGGTCAAGGCAATGTGTACACTTTCTTCTCGAAAGCTAAACCAGAAAAGGAATGACTATTCTATGGGGTTGGCAAAACCCAGTTGACCATCCAAGTGAACATCCTCATGAATAAAACAAGTTACTCATGTCTCTTCATACAGTCATACAGCACAGAAACAGACCCTTCTTTCCAACTCGTCCAAACCAACCAGGTTTCCTAAACTAAACTAGACCCATTTGTCGGTGTTTGGCCTATATCCCTGTAAGCCTTTTCTATTCACGTACCTGTGTAAATGCCTTTTAAATGTTTAACTGTACCTGCAGTTATCGCTTCCTTTGATAGTTCATTCCTTATATGAACTACCCTCTGTGTGAAAAGGCTGCCTCTCAGGTCCCTTTTAAATCTTTCTCCTCTTCCCCTAAAATTATGTCCTCTATAGTTTTGAATGGCCACCAGCTTAGGGAAAAGACCTTGGCTATTCACCTTATCTATGCTGCTCATGATTTTATAAACTTCTACAAGGTCACCCCTCAACCTCCTACACTTCAGCAGAAAATGTCCCAGCCTCTCCTTATAACTCAAACACTCCAGTCGCAGTAACATTCTTGTAAATCTTTTCTGCACCGTCTCCAATTTAATAATATCCTTCTTATAGCAGGATGACCAGAACTATACACAGTACTCCAAAAGTGGCCTAACCAATGTCCTGTTCAACCAGAAGATGACATCCCATCTCCTTTACTCAATGGTCTGAGCAATGAAGGCAAGCATGCCAAACGCCTTCTTCACCACCCTGTCTACCTGTGACATCACTTTCAAGGAACTATGCACCTGAATTCCTAGGTTTTTCTGTTCAACAACACGCCCCAGGGACCCTACCATTAACTGTGTAAGTCCTGCCCTGGTTTGTCTTTCCAAAATCCAACACTTCACATTTATTTAAATTGAACTCCATCTGCCACTCCCTTGGCCCGTTGGCCCAATTGATCAATATCCCTTTGTACTCTTAGATAACCTTCTTCACTGTATACTATACCACCAATTTTAGTGTCATCCGCAAACTTACTAACTGTGCTTCCTATATTATCATTAAATCATTACATAAATGACAAACAACAGCAGACCCACCAGTGGCCTCTCCAGTTGATATCATAAAGGTTTAAGAAAAATAATTTGAGACCAGCAAATGGTAATTATGTTGCTTCACTTTGTGATAATTTTTTCAAGTTCAGACTTTAAAAATCCAATCGGGCCATATATTTCTTGCTTGGTTGTAGCTGTTATCTTTCACCTTTTGGATAGAGTGCTGCCTTGACTCACATTGAACACCACTTGCACCTTTCTTGCAGGTACTGAAGCTCGCATTTAAAGAAAAAGGGTGAAAAAAAGGCTTGTATATTGTCACAAAGTCAAAACATACTTTTGAAAAGTAATCACCATTGTTATGTAAATAAAGGTTGTTTTCAAATTGTGAGTAGCAATATTCCATTAATAGACACGAGATTAGTAACAGTTTCATGTTAATATTGTCGGAGGGATAATTACTGGCCAAGATATTGGGAGAACTCTCCTATTCTTCTTCAGATAGTGTTGTATGATCTTTTAAGTCCAGCTGAGTAGGCAGATTTGCACCATCTCATCACTGAATTGGTACCATTGACAGTGCCAGATTGCTCTGAAATGTCAGTTTTAAATCTTAAATCCTGCCATAGGTGTTGGGAATTGGAACATTGGACGAAGTTAGAGAGACACAGAGACACTGAACTACAGAATGAAGGAGACAACAAGGTGCAGGGCTGGATGAACACAGCAGGCCAAGCAGCATCATAGGAGCAGAGAGGCTGACGTTTCGGGCCTCGACCCTTCATCAGAAAAGGGGGAGGGGAAGGGGGTTTTGAAATAAAT
>NC_063336.1:53968830-54061870 GCF_021869965.1 Rhincodon typus
GGGGGTAGCCATGGGTACCCGCATGGGCCCAAGCTATGCCTGCCTCTTTGTAGGTTACGTGGAACAATCCCTCTTCCGTACCTACACCGGCCCTAAACCCCACCTCTTCCTCCGTTACATTGATGACTGTATCGGCGCCGCCTCGTGCTCCCACGAGGAGCTCGAACAGTTCATACACTTCACTAACACCTTCCACCCCAACCTTAAGTTTACCTGGACCATCTCTAACACCTCTCTCCCCTTCCTGGACCTCTCTGTCTCCATATCGGGCAACCACCTAGAAACCGATATTCATTTCAAGCCCACCGACTCCCACAGCTACCTAGAATACTCCTCCTCCCACCCACCTTCCTGCAAAAATGCTATCCCCTATTCCCAATTCCTTCGCCTCCGCCGCATCTGCTCCCAGGATGAGGCATTCCACTCCCGTACATCTCAGTTGTCCTCGTTTTTCAAGGACCGTAACTTCCCCTCCTCGGTGGTCGAGAACGCCCTCAACCGTGTCTCCCACATCTCCCGCACCTCATCCCTCACACCCCGTCCACGCAATAAAAACCAAAAAAGAATCCCCCTCGTCCTCACGTACCACCCCACCAACCTCCGGATCCAACGCATCATCCTCCGACACTTCCGCCATCTGCAATCCGACCCCACCACCAAAGACATCTTTCCCTCCCCACCTTTATCTGCTTTCCGGAGGGACAACTCTCTCCGTGACTCCCTTGTCCGCTCCACACTCCCCTCCAGCTCCACCACACCCGGCACTTTTCCCTGCAACCGCAGGAAGTGCTACACCTGCCCCCATACCTCCTCCCTCACCCCCATCCCAGGCCCCAAGAAGACTTTCCACATCAAGCAGATGTTCACCTGCACATCTGCCAATGTGGTATACTGCATCCGCTGTACCCGGTGTGGCTTCCTCTACATCGGGGAAACCAAGCGGAGACTCGGGGACCGCTTTGCAGAACACTTACGCTCGGTTCGCAACAAACAACTGCACCTCCCGGTCGCGAACCATTTCAACTCCCCCTCCCATTCCTCAGACGACATGTCCATCCTGGGCCTCCTGCAGTGCCACAACGATGCCACCCGAAGGTTGCAGGAACAGCAACTCATATTCCGCTTGGGAACCCTGCAGCCCAATGGTATCAATGTGGATTTCACAAGTTTCAAAATCTCCCCTCCCCCCACCGCATCCCAAAACCAGTCCAACTCGTCCCTGCCTCCCTAACCTGTTCTTCCTCCCACCTATCCCCTCCTCCCACCTCAAGCCGCACCTCCATCTCCTACCGACCAACCTCATCCCGCCCCCTTGACCTGTCCGTCCTCCCTGGACTGACCTATCCCCTTCCTAACTCCCTACCTACACTCACCTTTCCTGGCCCCATCCCCGCCTCTTCGACCTGTTTGTTTCCTCTCCACCTATCCTCTCCTCTATCCCTCTTCTATCCGCCTCCCACTCTCTCCCTATTTATTTCAAAACCCCCTTCCCCTCCCCCTTTTCTGATGAAGGGTCTAGGCCCGAAACGTCAGCCTCTCTGCTCCTATGATGCTGCTTGGCCTGCTGTGTTCATCCAGCCCTGCACCTTGTTGTCTCGGATTCTCCAGCATCTGCAGTTCCTACTATCTCTGATACAGAATGAAGGAGCTATGTTAGAGGAGAATGATGCAATTGAGCTGCAGAGTGGTTGAGATGAATACAAATGCACAAAGCACCACAGTCACAGAAGTTTTGACTTTGGTTAGTGCTATTTTTGATGCTGGAGCAGTGGTAGAAATCCAATTGGACAGAATCAAACTTGTCAAACACTCAGCAGATCAAGCAGCGGCAGAACAGTTCTAATAAAAGTTCATACCAACCTGAAACTGGTGTGATGTCTCTTCCAACAGGGTGTCCCATAACATAAGAAACTGGGCATGGATATTATGGTATGGAAGAATCCAACAGACTTTTATTACAACTGATTATTATGTACAAACATTAACCCAGATTTTCCAATGGCCATAAGGTTGTTTTTGAAGCATTGGATGGGAGTTGTGCTTGGGGAACCTGTGGATTCTGGAAAAAATTGCCTTGAAAATTGAATTTTCCACTGGGCAATTCTCCTTTGCCTGCACCTCTATGAAAGTCTCAGTTTAAATCAGACAATTCAGATGGTTCTGTTGAAGTTAAATAAATTAGTTACAGAAAATTAAACACTATTAAACACAAACCTCACTCACTCCCCAAATCACCTCCTCTAGATTCTTTATATTTCCTAGGCCTTGACCCCATACCCTCTCTCAACTCAAGACCCAACATCACTTTGCTACTGGACCCTGCCACCGGATGCAACACTCCCCCTGTCTCTCTTGCCAGGGACCTAGCAATCCCCCTCTTGGCCTGGTCCCCCTTGATTTTTCTTGCTGCTGCATAGACTGAGGCCCATGTACACCAGCAACTTCTCGAACTGAAAGTCAATGTTTCTGCACATGGTGTGCTTGGATCTTTGGAGCAGCTGCACAGGATTATCCATTTCTGAAATGTGCTTAATATTTATATTGGTTTGATGTTGAGGGCTTAGTTGAGGATGGAATGCACTGCCTAGAAATGTGATGGAGGCAAGTTCAATTGTGGTATTCATAAGTGCATTGGATGATTTTTTTTTTGGATAGTAATGGTGTATAGGGATATGAGGGAAAAGGCAAGTGATTGGCATGAGGTGGTAGAGCCAGACTAAATAATAGAGCCAGTATAGGAATGATGGGCCAAATAGCCTCCTTCTGCACTGTAATAATTTTGTGATTCTATGCTTTTGTAAGTTCTACATTTCTCCTTTACATTGACTTGACCTTCTGTTGTCGAACAACCTCTTGGTAGATTATTCTAGGTGGTGATGCTATTTTGAGTGTGTTAAGTTTAACTTGATGTTTGTGTATATTTTTCTAACTGTTGATTTCTGCCAAGTAGAAGTTACTTTCACTCCCCCCACACTGTTTGTAACCTATCTTCTGAAAGAAATTAAAGAACTGAATTATCTTCCTGTGGTGCTGGAGATAGAGTTTCTGTAGTGGATATTGATTCATGATGCGTGGAATCAACTTTGATTTTTGATGCAATTGCTTAATGAAGAAGATTCAAAGCATTCAAGCATTTTTGCTTAACAGAGTGATGATTAGGCATTATCAGTGATTTCTCTTCCATTGTAATGAAATGTAGCCTGCATCTGCCTTCCCACTCTACTTTTAATACCTCCTGTGTCCTAAAGCTAAATGGAAAGCACTCAGAGATTTTTTGGCCTGAACCAGGGCCAATTTAATGTTCATTTTTTTTGTCATTTTAGGGAATTCTTTTCTTCATGGAATGACTACTTCCTACAGTCGAGTTCACGACACCACACTTACAAATGAATGACTTGAACAGACTAAACAGTGGGGCTGATAACTTTACTTAAGAATTCTCAATCCTGAGGGAATTCTTTGCATTTAGCAATCACACTTTACAATTTCAACTACAATAACATTACCCAAAACTCTGTCCCATAAGAGGCTAAACCTCGTACTCCTAACTTAATTTTCTAGTTTAAAATCTCTAATCACCTCTTGGTTCATTTTTCAATGGTATTTGTAGGTCTTTAATACAAAGTAATGGCAACAACATGGGTTTAATTTGCACACTGGTTGAGGTTACTATGAATGATTCTCTTTCTCAACCACTCCCCTCACCTGAAGCATGGTGACCCTCAGGTTAAATCACCAACAGCAATCTCTCTGTATTGAGAAAGTAGCCCTATGATCTGGTAAGAACATGGCAACTTTATTTTACCATTTGTAAGTCCCTTGGTAGAATCGACCAAGCTGGACCATTTTCCTTGGTTACTTACAAAAATATTAACATATCCTGATCTCCATTCACATTTACAATGTTTCACACTGCTGTCTTGGTTATCTCACCATCCAATTTGACAATGCTTCACATCTGTCGTTCTGACTGGCAAGTTATGCCTCATTTTGATACTCCTTTTCTCTTTTAGTAAAGGCTTCCACAAAAGACAGAAAAATCACCTATTTCCTGCTGCTGATTGATTTCAGGAAATCCAATCTTTCACAGTTCTTCAACCCTCTTTTTACAGGACGCTTGAGCCCGTCTACTTCCATTTTCTGATGCTGAAGGTCATCAGGTACTAATCCCTTCCTCAATTATAATTGCAAGACCACATGCTTAAAGCACACTTAATTCTGAACTGGCCTACGTAACAGTCTGCTTCCACCAAAACATGGAACTTTAGCTGATTCTCAAAAAAGGAGTTAATTCATTGTTGTCCTTCCCAATTAACTTTGATACCGACATACCAGAAGTCATCTTTTGGGCCTGCAAGATCAGGAGAGTGGAAATCTTATGGTGGATCTGTTATATCACGCAAGAAAAATTAATCCAACTCCTCAGCATTCTCTCATTTTTGAACGCTAACAGGCTGCTGTGATTTTTTTAAACATTTTGTAAAATTTATACTGACATTGTCTCTCTCTTAGCACTCCTGAACTTCTTAAACACTGATCAGGCAAAGACTCTACTAATGGGATTCATTAATAAAATCAACTATAAACTGTTTCTTCCAACTCTTTCTGCTGGTGAATGTTCTGTGTGGTTTTTAATTTCCTATCTTTGTACAGACCTCTAATCTGCAGCAATCTTTTAGACACTGTGGGCAACTAATGTTTTCTTTTCCAGCTTATCGCAATCCCCATTGTGGATTTTTCTGTTTCCACAATTCAATGACTGGGTTGATCGTGAAGGCCATCACCGACTGCTCTCTCTTGCTGGGCATCTCTTCAGGACTTATCCCTTCTCTTGCAGTCAGATTCTTGAACTGGCCTGCACCTTCACCCACTGAGCTTCTCCTCAGGTACTCAACTTTGATGATTCCATAGTTCTGCTCCTCACTTGGCACCATGCAGTAAGATTAGACCTGGATTATTAATAGAAGGCAGTTCTTCATGTCAGTGAACATCGATTCTCCTCACTAACTATAACTATGAACAAGAATTGTTAAGATAGGAACCCCACAGACCCGGAACCTCATTCCATGTAATCTGCTTTCTTCCATCATTCATGTGATGTGACTGTTGCTGTACTGCCTATCCCTAATTACACTGGAGACAGTGATAATGAATTACTTTCTTGAACTGTAGCAGATCAGAGGGTGTTGGTACACCCACAGTGTTGCTTGGAAGGGAATTGCAGCATTGCGACCCAGTAACAACGGAGGAACAACAAAATAGTTCCAAGTCAGGATAGTGCGTTATTTGGATGAGAATTTGCAAGTGGTAGAGTTCCCATCATTTGCTGCTTTGTCCTTCCAGGTGGAAAAGGCTATGGTTTGGATGGCAATGTCAAAGAAACCTTGGTAAGTTACTAAAGTGCATCTTACAGATAGTTCATTCAGCCACCACTGTGCAGTGGTGACGGGGGGACTGGATGTTGAAGATGATAAATGGGGCGCCAATCAAGCAAGCTGCTTTGTCCTGGATGGTGTCCAACTTTAGAGCATTGTCACAGTTGCACCCATTCTGATAATTGTATTCCATCACACTCTTGACTTGTGCCTTGTAGGTAGAGGACAGGCATTGGGAAAACAAGAAATGAGTTACTTGCTGGAGAATTCCTGGCCTCTAACAATCTAGAAGCCGCTATGTTTATATGGCATTTTTGGTCAATATTAATCCTCAAGATGTTGATGGTGGGGGATTCAACAATAGCAATGCCTTTGAATTTCAAGAGGGGATGGTTATATTCACTCTTGTTGGTGACGGCCATTGTCTGACCCTAGAGTGGTGCAAATCCAACATTATCATAACACAGGTTTATAATAGGTGCTCAGCCACTATTATCAGAATAAAGTATACTTAACCTTTTATTCCACATCTCGTATGGTGTGTAGGAGAGGAGTGTAAGCAATATATTTGCTGGCACCACTACTGCTACCTAAAGACTCCCTGCTTAAATGTTTCAGTTAGTGTTTAAAGGCACTGGTGAGAGATGGTGTTCAAAGGCAAATTACATGAAAATGAGGTTCAGAAGATTGTGGCAGAAGAACATAGGATTGTCAAAGGAAAAATTTACCTTTAACCTTGTAATCCCCAAAGTCTAAGTACTGTCTTCATCATAAAGTCCCAGCAGTGTGGAAACAGGCCATTCAGCCCAACACGTCCACACCAACTCTCTGAAGAGCATCCACCCAGAATCACCACTCCCCCCACCCCTCGGCTCTGTAATCCTGCATTTCCCATGTTTAACCCACACATCCCTGGACACTATGGGCAATTTAGCATGGCCAATCCATCTAACCTGCACATCTTTGGACTGTGGGAGGAAACAGGAGCGCCCGAAGGAAACCCACACAGACACAGGGAGAATGTGCAAACTCCACACAGACAGTCACCCATGGCTGAAACTAAACCTGGGTCCCTGGTGCTGTGAGGCAACAGTTCTAAACACTGAGCCACTGTGCCACCTCTTCAGAATCCTCCTGTTGCTTATCATTGGGAATCTCTTCCTCAATTTAGTCATCTCTACCATGTCTGTGACAGATCTGTAGGAAAAGCCAATACGAATGAAGAATGAGTCGACTCTACCTTCAGAGGATTAAGGTTTTAGGGAGTGAGCAGAAGCTTGTGGCTGATTGCTGTTCACAGGATGTCATGGTGATAGTATAGGCGTTCAGTTACAAAACTGGTACTGCTACTAAAGTCCCAACCTGGTCACTTCCTACAGCAAGAATAAAATAGTTTCCTACCAACTTCTCACAGAAATCATGTTTTTTTCACTCTTACTTATTCTTCCAGTACCTTGTCTTTTATAGGACTTATGTGAAAGTCTATCATATGGCAAATTCTGGCTTGAGACTCACCTTCATTTCCCAGGTGCAGCTCATACAAGGGTTAAATCATAAGATGTAGTAGCAGATGTGGGCCAATCAGTCTGAGCTACTTCCGCCATTCAAAGAGATAACGCCTGATAATCCTCAACTTCACTCTTTGGCCTTTTCACCAAAACCATTAATCCCTTTACTGATTGATAACCTGTCTCTCAGCCTTGAATGTAATTAATGACGCAGCCTCTTCAGCTCTGTAAGTACAGAATTCCACGGATTTACTGCCCTCTGAGATTCCTTCCCATCACTGTCTTAAACAGATGACCCCTTACTCTGAGGCGGAGATTATGCCTAATGGTCCCTCAAAGGGAAACCTCTCAGAGGCTTGATAGGGTAAATGCTAAGTATCTTGTATGTTTTAATTAGATCGCCTCTCATTCTTCTAAGCTCCCAAGGATACAAGCTCAACCTTCTCAACCTCTCCTCATAAGTCAGTCTCTCCATACCACTCCATACCATACCATGGCCACTTACTATGTAATTTAACATGTTATGGAAATATTCTGATATATAGTCTGGTAATAAATTGTCACTCAATACTGGTGGCTACCTACCTCCAGAAAGTGAGACATTTTATTTTTGGTAGTTACTTCCTGTGACTATCAAACAATATCTTTGTCATTCTTCAGTCTCACCCAGAAAAGTTTGGAGATCACCATCGCAACAATTTTCTGTGCATTTTTGCCATGTATTTGCTCCTCCTGTTCTCAGTACTAGGCTCAGCTGTGATAAACTTTCTTCAAAGAGTATGATAAAAACCTCTGAGTCAGTGTTCCTAACACTTTGCTACTCATTGAGCTGTGAACTGTAATTTTCAAGTAGAAAAGCTTGAAAAGGCTTAAGTCCAATTCCAAAGCACCATTAGCACATTAAACCATTTTACATTGGATTTAACTAATTGAATATCCAATTAATATGCAAATTTACTGACTTGTTACAAATTTGTAAAATTGCCTGCATAACATTTTGGGGCCCTTTGCCTTAGGTAGAACTGAACATTTTGAACAATCCGTTAATGAGGTAATGGAGGCAAATAACCCGTTGAATGTAAATGAAATACAATTTGATTCAAATATGATGAGATTGATAACACACTAGACCAGAGGGAAAAAGCTTGTTGGGTTGAATACCCATTTATTACCCATGATCTTTCCTTATCCCACTGAAGACTACCCAGTGATCCCTGTCATAACATCGGGCGATAATGGAAGTTGGATCTTCCTTTTCCATTTTGTGTAGGTGCAAATGCCTCCACTGGCTATACTTGCTTTCAGGAAAGGAAGGAAGAGTAAACAAGATTTGACCTGTGTACAACGGTATGTTCAAATATTGTCAATCATTCTGGAAATAAGATCCCTCCAGGCAAACAAAAGGAATATTAAAGAAGCTGTAACTTTTCGAGCATCCTCTTAATTAAATGACACACTTGAATACAAAACACACTGAAAAGAGTATACCAGCTGAAATGAAAAATTAAGTTTATATTTTCTTTGACCGACTAACATTCATTTCTGAAAACAACAGAGCTGTATCTATCTCAAACTGAATAGCTGATATTGAACATGCTATGATCATTTAAGAAAAGTACAGTGCTTCTCTGATCTATTTTATGCCAGAAAACCTCACTGAGCTACTTTATAAAATGTTAATTCTTTTTTCCTTCCTTTGCTTCTTGTATTTATACATCTTCCACTGAAATTTGTATTTTATACTTAAAACAGATTTTGCATGACTCCTAGAAGGTGAAAAGTAGTGTCACAACTTTCTAACTGCTGAGTATTTGAAAAATAGTGGCAGCATCTGACAGATTCAGCATGGATTTACAAAAAGGAAATCATATTTGACAAATCTACTGGAACTCTTCAAGGAGTTAATAGAGTTAACAATAGAGTTAATGAAAGACAGCAAGCTGATGTGGTTTATCTAGACTTTCTGAAGACTTTTGACAAAGTCCCACATGGGGTTAGTGTATTGAGATGGATAGAAAACTGGTTGGCAGACAGGAAATAAAGAGTAGGAAGAGTGATTCTGAATGGCAGGCACTGACTAGTGGGGTACCACAGGGATCAGTGCTCGGACTCAAGTTATTTACAATATCTGTGAATGATTTGAAAGTAGGAACTGAATGTAATATCTCCAAATTTATAGATAACACAAAACAGGCCAGAGGGTAAGCTGTGAAGAGGATGCAGAAATGCTTCAGTGTGATTTGGAAAAGCTGAGTGGGCAAATGCATGGCACATGCAGTATAATGTGGATAAATCTAAGGTTATCCATTTTTGGTGGCAAAATACAAGGAAGGCAGATTATTATTTGAATGGCTGTAAATTGAGACTGGGTAATGTTCAATGAGACTTGGATGTCCTTGTACACCAGTTGCTAAAGGTACATGTGCAGGTACATCAGGCAGTAAAGAGGGCAAATGGTATGTTAGCCTTCATAGTGAGAGAATTTGAGTACAGGAATAGGGATGGGATGTCTTGCTGCAATTATACAGGGTCTTGGTGAGACCACAGCTGGAATGTTGTGTTGTATTTTTGGTCTCCTTATCTGAGGAAAGATGTTCTTGCTATAGTGGGAGTGCAGCAAATGTTTAATGGACTGATTCCTGGGACGTCAAGACTGACACATGAGGAGACATTGTATAAGTTATGATTCTATTTGCTGGAGCTCTGAAGAATGACCGGGGATCTCATAGAAACCTGTAATATTTTAACAGGAGTAGACAGGGTAGATGCAGGAAGGATGCCCCCAATGGCAGGGGTGTCCAGACCAGGGTGACAGTCTCAGGATTTAGGTAAACTATTTAGGACTGAGATCAGGAGAAATTTCTTCACCCAGAGAGGGTTTACCCAATGGAATTCGCTGCCACAGAAACAGTTGAGGCCAAACATTGTATGATTTCAGAAAGAGTTGGTAATAACACTTCCAGCTAAAGGGATCAAAGGATATGCCTCCAGAAATGATTCTCCCTGCAGATTCTCAGCTCAACGCTCTCTGCCATGCATGCCACCTTTTCTCCTGGCAGTCAACCTTTCCCCACATCAGGCCTCTCTCCCTCAGACTTGCAGAGGACCTTTACTGTTCTTTGTTCTCAGAAGAATCCACATCCTCAACAAATGCTTTTTCTCTGCTCTATTAGACATCAAAGACCATAAGTATGCCACACCCCCTTATACTTACCTCCAGACACAGACCTCCTCAACCATTCAGCATCCTAGCCTCATCTCCAACCTTCTCCGGGATCAGCCCAATGCCATTGAATGTGTGGGTGCTTCAACCACTCCTATGGATTGTGTGCCTGCTGCTTCCACTAAAGTCGAAGACCATGTGACTGTCGACATCATTGATGACTGGGCTACTTCTGCTTCCAACCATGTGACCGCTCCAGCGCACACACCCACTCCTTGTGACGTCTCCACACCCACTCCTGGCCCCAGTTCTACGCTCAGCCCCAGCCCCAAGCCCTGACAGGTACTCACCATCTCCCCTGACCACATCCTCACTGAGGGTGAACAGTGACTCCTCAGCAAAGGGCTCACCCTCATTCCCTGCGCCCACACATAAATGAATTCCGAGCATGTCATGATGCCGAGATCATTTTCCGCCACCTCCACTTCCGCGCCTATTTTTTTGAATGGCTATCCAACCCACCCTCTGATGACCCCTTCTCCCACCTCCAGCAAACTCCATCCTTCTAGACACCCCCTCTCTCGACATCTTAATCTCAAACAGCCGCCGCGACATCAATTGCTTGGGTCTCTCCACCCATTTCAATTGCTGCAACCTCTCTCCATCACATTGCATAGCCCACCATTCCCTTCGCTCTAACGCAACTTCACTATTAACCCCACCAATAGTGGGTGTGTGGCGAACTGACTTGTACATCACTGAGGCCAGACACCAACTCTTAGATACCTCCTCCTACTGTCCCCTCGATCCCAACTCCACCTCTGATCACCAAGCCATCATCTCCCAGAACGTAAACCACCTCATCACTTTGGGAGATCTCCCATCCACAGCCTCCAACCTGATAGTTCCCCAACCTCAAACCGCCCATTTCTATCTCCTCTCCAAAATTCATAAACCTGACTGCCCAGGTCGACCCATTGTCTCTGTCTGTTCCTGCTCCACTGAGCTCATCTCCTCCTACCTCAACTCCATTCTTTTCCCTTTGGTCCAGGAACTCCCCACCTACATTCGGGACACAACACACCTTTTCCAAAACTTTCAATTCCCTGGCCCCAAATACCTCATCTTCACCATGGAGGTACAGTTCCTTTACACCTGTATCCCCCATATAGAAGGCCTAAAAGCCCACAGTTTCTTCCTCTCCCATAGGCCCAAACAGTCTCCCTCCACTGACACTTTCATTCGCTTGGCAGAACTGGTCATCACCCTCAACAATTTTTCCTTTGATTCCTCCCACTTCCTAAAAATCAAAGAGATGGTCATGGGCACCCGCATGGGCCCGAGCTATGCCTGCCTCTTTGTAGGATACATGGAACAGTCCCTCTTCCACAACCACACCAGCACCATCCCTCACCTCTTCCTCCATTATATTGATGACTGTTCCAGTGCTGCCTTGTGCTCCTGCAAGGAGCTCAAGCAGTTCAGCAACTTCACCGATACCTTCCACCCGTCCTCACATTCATGTGGATCATTTCTGACACCTCCCTCCCATTCCTGGACCTTTCCGTCTCCATCTCCGGAAATCAACTCACGACTGACATCCATTTCAAACCCACTGACTCCCACAACTACTTCGACTACACCTCCTCTTACCTACCCTCCCATAAAAATGCTATCCCATACTCTCAATTCCTCTGCCTCCACCGCATCTGCTCCCAGGGTGAGGCATTTTGCTCCAGTACATCTCAGATATCCTCCTACTTTAGGGACTGGAATTTCCCCTCCTCTGTAATTAAGGGATGCCCTCAACCACATCTCCTCCATTTTCCGCACTTCTGCCCTCAAAACCCCTCCCCCCAACAACAATAAGGCTAGAGACTCCTTAGTCCTCACGGGCCACCCCACCGACCTCCGAATCCAAGGCATCATCCTCTGACATTTCTGCCACCTACAATCAGGCCCCAAAAAAAATATTTCCCTCCCCACCCCTGTCCACGTTCCACAAGGACCATTAATTCCGTGACTCCCTCGTCAGTTCTACACTCCCCACCAATTTCACCACCACACCCGGTACCTTTCCCTGCAACTGAAAGAGGTGCAACACCTGCCCCTACACCTCCGCTCTCACCTCTATCCAACGCCCCAAACAATTCTTTCAGATCTGGCAGATGTTCACCTGCACTTCGTCCAACCTGATCCATTGCATCTGTTGCTCCCAATGTGGTCTCCTCTATATTGGGCAGACCAAACGCAGACGTGGGGACCAGTTCACGGAGATTCTGCACTCTGCACGCACGAACCAATCAGACCTTCCGGTTGCCATCCCCTGGTGACGTGTCCATCCTTGGCCTCCTCTACCATCAGAGTGAGGCCAAACATAAACTAGAGGAACAACACCCAATATTTCTCCTTGGGATCTTATAGCCCAATGGCCTCCATATTGACTTAACCAGCTTCAAAATCCTTCCACCCCATCCTTGTCTCATGTCCAGCCCTTCCTCTCTTCCTTGCCTCCCTGACTCGACCTAACCTGTCCATCTTCCTACTCAAAGATCCGCTCCAGCCATCCCACTGACCAATCACAGTAACCCCCTACCTGCATCCAACTATCACCAGTCCACCTACCCTTTCCACAGCCCTGTCCACCTACCCTTTCTCCAGCCCCACCCCCTCCCTCTATTTACTTCTGGGCTCCCCCCACCCCCACCTCCCCAAGTCCTGATGAAAGGTTTTGGTGGTAAGTGAAGTAAATTAGTCAGCCATGATCTAATTGCGTGACAAATTTGAAAACACTTCAAGAGATTCAAGAGATATGACATTGAATTTTATCCTAAATAATTCTTCACATCAATAAAATTAAAATGCATATGGCCTTTTCAAATTGATCAAAATGATAGGACTAGTATGCACTTAGCAACATCATCACCTAAATCTCACTTGCTAGGTTATACTAGTGACAAGCAATTACTCTAAACTGTAAAATTCTATTTATAAAGCTATCCAAAGTTTCAGAGTTGACTGAAGCCTCAAAATATTTGATCCTTATTCACTCTGTTAAAGCTCCCTGCTTGTATCAATTTGTACTTTCAAATGTCATTTCAAAGTTTGCTGTGATATCATGAATTAAATTAAATGCCTGACATAATGGGAGAACATTTATTCTTATCACTGTATACCACAAATTCACAAATATACCTTCCTATTTACAATTTATTGAAGAATCTTCCTCCAAATAAATTACAATTGTATTACTTCAGATTCATGTCCTGAGGGAAGGAAATCTGCCATCCTCACCTCGTCTGACCTACCTGTGACCCCAGGTCCACAGCAGTTTTGTTGGCTCATAACTGCTGTCTGAAATGGGCTAGCAAGCACTTAGTTGTATCTAACCACTAAAATGTCTCTAAAAGGGAATGAAGCCAGATGGATGATCTGGCACTGGCTTGGGTACCAGAAATGACAATGGCAAACATAGACTGGTCAACGTAGCAAAGTCTTCCTAACAATATCTTGGGGCTAGTGCCAAAAATTAGGAGAGCCAATTAGTCTCCCAAACTCGTCAAGCAGTATCCCAATACTGTTATGCTAATGGAATCATACCTTACAGATAATGTCCCAGACAACACCATCATCGGCTCCCAGTATGTCATATTCCACTGGCAAAAAGACTCAGCAGAAGTAGCGTCACAATGGTATAAAGTCAGGAGAAAGTTGCTTGGGAGTCCTCAATAT
Organism: Rhincodon typus; assembly: GCF_021869965.1. Classification (NCBI taxonomy): domain Eukaryota; kingdom Metazoa; phylum Chordata; class Chondrichthyes; order Orectolobiformes; family Rhincodontidae; genus Rhincodon; species Rhincodon typus. The sequence goes on from NC_063336.1 coordinate 53,982,609, forward strand.
TGTCTCCAAAGCCCATGAAGGCACCAGGTTAAACATGAACAAGGAAATCACATACAACCTCATCCCCCTCACCTTCTCAAGCCCCACCTTGGCTAATGAGTCAATACTTCTGCATGTTGAACATCACTTTCAGGAAGCACTGAGGATGACAAGAGTGCAGAATGTATACTGGGTGAGAGACTTCAATGCCCATCACTAACAAAAGTGGTTTGGCAGCACCACGCCTCCCATCGGTGACCATGTTCCCAAACTAAACCAGTCCCACTTGCCTGCTTTTGGCCCATATCCCTCCAAAGCTTTCCTATTCAATTACTTATCTAAGTATCTTTTAAACACTGTAACTGTTCCCACATCCATCACTTCCTCAGGAAGTTCATTCTACACGTGAACCGCCCTCTATGTTAAAAAATTGCCCCTCATGTCTTTTGTAAATGTTTCTCTGCTCATCTTAAAATATGCCTAGTCTTAAAATGGCCCATCCTAGGGAAAAGACTCCTACCATTAACCCTATCTAAACTCCTCATGATTTTATAAACCTCGATAAGGTCACCTTTCAACCTCCTACACTCCAGTAAAAAAAATGTCCCCAGTTCCAGCCTTTCTTTATAACTCAAACCATCCATACCCGGCAGTAGCTGGTATGCTGGCTTATGGCGGGTGATGAGGAACAAGATGAAAACAAGAGGGAAAAAAAGCTTAACCTTACCCTCACTACCAATTAGAACTTGTTAAGACAAAGTTCCACCGTCATATTGAGATTGCCCTCCGTCATGTTGTGCAGCACTATCAACATGCCAAATAGGATAGGTTAGAAACTGATCTAGCAACTCAAGACTGGGCATCCACAAGGCACTTGTAGGCCATCAGGAACACAAGAACTGTACTCAAAACCTGCAACCTTTTGGCCTAGCACAATCCCCACTCGACCATTACTGTCAAGCTAAGTCAATAATCCATCTTGGCCTCCTCTAGTGGTCCCCAGCATCATAGGTGCCACCTTCAGCCAATTCAATTCATTCCATGTGATATCAAGAAACAGCTGGAAGCACTGTATGCTGCAAAGGCATGGGGCCTGTCAAAATTCTGGCAAAAGTACTGACAACTTGTGCTCCAGAACTCACCAAGCTGTTCCAGTACAGTTATAATACTGGCATCTACCAGACAATACGGAATGTTGCCTAGATACATCTTTACACAAAAAGCAGGACAAATTCGACAATGCAGTTACCATCAGTCTACTTTCAATTATCACTGAAGTGATGGAAGGTGTCATCAAAAGTGCTATCAAGCAGCACTGGTTTATCAATAACCTGCTCAGTGACGTCCAGTTTATGTTCTGCCAGGGCCACTCATCCCCTGATCTCATTATAACCTTGGTTCAAACATCGACAAAAGTGCTGAATTCTAGAGGTGAGGTGAGAGTGACAGCCGTTGACATCAAGGCTGCATTTGACTGAGTGTGGCATCAAGGACGCCTAGTTTGGCATCATCACAAAGGAAGATGGTTGTGCTCACTAGAGATCAGTCATCTCAGCTCCAGACCATCTCTGGAGGAGTTCCTCAGAGTAATAACCTTTGGCCAATAATCTTCAGCTGCTATCACCAATTACTTTCCCTCATTCACAAGGTCAGAAAAGTGAATTTGCTGATTATTACACAATGGTCAGTGCCATTCACAACTGAGGCAGTCTACGCTCAAATGCAGCATTGTCTAGATGTTATCCAGGCTTAGATTGAGAAGTAGCAAATAAGTACAAGTACCAAGGCAAAGAAATTTCCAACAAGAAAGAATCTTACCATTGCCCCTTGATAATCAATGGCAATACCATTACTGAATCTGTCACTATCAACATCCTGGGAGTTACCATTGACCAGAAAGTGAACTGGACTAGGCTATGTAAATACTGTGTCCAGAACAATAAGTCAGAGTCTAGGAATCCTGTGGTGAATAACTCACTTCCTGACTCTTCAAAGACTGCCTGCCATTTATAAAGCTCCCACAAGTCAGGATTGTGAAGGAATACTCCCCACTTGCCTGAATGAGTGTGGTTCCAAAAACATTCACGAAGTTTGACACCATCTAGTACAAAGCAGCCCACTTAATTGGCACCACATTCCCAAACATTCACTTCCTCCACCACCTCAGTAGCATCAGTATGTACCACCCACAAAATGCATTGCATTTACTCACCAAGCATTCTTCAGTAGCACCTTCTAAACACAGAACCACTACCATCTTCAAGGACAAGGGCAGCAGATACATGGGAACACTATCATCTGCAAGTATCCCTCCAAGACACTCACCACCTTGCCTTGGAAATATGTCACTATTCCTTCAGAGCCATTGGATTAAAATCCAGAATCCCCCGCAGGGAATAGGGAAGGCAAATGGAGTGTTGAACTTTATTTTAGAGGGACTGAAGTACAAGAGTATACGAGTCTTGTAGTAGTATACAGGATTTATGTTTTGTATCATTTTGGCTGGAAAACAATGAACAGTTTTGGTCCCCTTATCTAAGGAAACATATATTGGCATTGGAGGCAGTCCAGAAAATGTTCACTAGCCTGATCTGAGGTTTGGTCTTATGAGGAGAGATTGAGTAGTTTGGCCCTGAATTCCTTGAATTAGAAGAATGAGAGACAGACTTATTGAATAATACAAGCCTTAGGGAAATTTGACAGTTTGAAAGCAAAAATGTTGTCTTCCTTTGTGAGAGAGCCTAGGACAGGAAGGCAAATTTCTCAGATTAATGAGTCATACATTTAAACAGAGATGAAGAGCAATTTCTTCCCTCAAAAGGTACTGAATCTGTGAAATTCTTTATCTGAGAGGGCTGGGTTATTAAGCATATTCAAGGCTGAGATATAGACAGATTTTTTGTCATTCAGGGTATCAAGGTTTATAAGGAAAAAGCAGGAAAGTGGCATTGAGGATTATCAACCATGAACGCATTGAATGGTGAACAGACTGGATGGGCCAAATGGTCTACTTCTGCTCCTACATTTTATAGTCTTCCTCCCAAATAGCATTGTGGGTATCTCAACAACAAATGGACTGCCGTGTCCAAGAAGGCAGTTCACCACAACCTCTCAATGGCAACTCAGGATGGACAAAATTATTGGTGAATCATCTTTCTTTTCATTTCCTCCAGTCCTTACCCCAACCTACCTGTAAAACACCCTGCAATTCTCCAAGAGCTCTGTGCCCATCGAATTTTGGATTACAAACTCAATCCTACATTTAATCATTATTCAAATGAGGGCTGTGTCTTCAACCAACTTAGCCTCAAGCCTGAAATTCCTCTCCCACCCCTTCACACCTCTCTTGTTCTCTTTCCTTCTTGAAAATGTTTCTTAAAATGTATCTTTTTGACTAAGCTTTTGGTAATTTGACCCAACATGTTGCTAACATTTCTGTTGAAACATTTAAAAATGCCAAGTAAATACAATTAAATACAATTTATTGTTGCTCATGATCCTTTGGAAATGACACTTAGCTTGCAGCTGTGTCCAAGCGTAGAGCTCCTGAGCCAGAGCTTGTCTGCTCCAACGGCTTCTTTTCTCACTGTTTATTCTTTTTTTTTCAGTTTTTTTTTTCTCTACTTACTTTCTGGAGGGATCCCGGTTGTGGAGGCAGCAACAAAGACGGCAGCGGCTGGGGGCTCAGAGCAGGGACTTTGACAGTCTCCCAAGAGGCAGTTGGTGTGCCCAAGCAGAACTCTGGTGGTTGGGGACATTGTGAAAGTGGCTGGGGGCCAGGAGCAGGACTCTGGTGGCCTGTGGTGCGGCAGCCTGAAGAGCTCAGATGGCAGTCGGTGGACAGACAACAGGACAGATGTGCGGGAATCGAGAGATCGAGACCAGTATTATGAAGAGATCGAGCCCAGCACAAGAGAGAGATTGAGCCCTTGTGATGAAAGGCCGGTGTGGAGCAACTGCAGACCCATGGCTGTAATTTGGGATTTTTAGCTTTATTTCTTAACTACTACTTTATACTGAGAAGAACTGTAATGTTGAACTTCTTACTTTTTTTTATTTTTCTACTTTTTACCAAAGATTTTGTACCTAGGTACCTTGTACCTAAAGTGATGCAGTGAATGGCAACATTGTAAATTTTTCATTCTACTCCTATATCCCTGTACTTGAGTACACATGGCAATAAAACCTAATTCTAATTCTAATTCTAATTCCTCAGCAAACTGTTGGTAGAGTTTCCATGAGCATAATAAACAATTACCTTCAAAATTCAAACACATCTGGAATTAAGAATCTAATGATGACCATGAATCCATTGCCCATTGTCAGTAAAACCCATCTGGTTCACTAATGTCCTTTAGGGAAGGAAACTGCAATCGTTACCTGGTCTGGCCTACATGTGACTCCAGACCCACAGCAAAATGGTTGACTCAATCTGGGTGATTAGGGATGGGCAATAAATGCTGGTCTAGCCAGCGACAAACTCATCCTGTGAATGAATAAAGAAAAAATATCCTTTAAGCTGGCTGGGTAAAAACTTCTGTGGTTTAAAATCTTGACTGAAATTCTGATGACTAAATCAGAGATTCTTTTTCCCATGTCAAAAGCTGGTTTGCAGAAAACGATATACAATATTGTTTGATTTCACTCAATGGTACTTTACGGGATCCTTAAGAGGAGAGCATGTGATATGTGTAGTGACTTAATTGGGTGGGAACCAACATTTTGCTTTGCCGATGGTGAGTTGAGATGTGGAGAATAAATCAGCAGCATATTTGTGGCATGTCAACCCTCACACAGTCTTGTGGCAGGTTCCCATCGTTGCATGCCATGATTACTTATTGTGTTAACATTTTTCTAATATATCCCATCTTCAAGATTAAGTCAGCAGTGCATGGGATTCTCATTGCATCTGGTTCACATTTGTTTAAATGTGGTGTGCTTTGTGCAATTGCATATGTAGTCAGCAGGTTTCCTTGTCGGATTCCTTGTTGCAAGGAGAGGAGTAGGAGAATGGCAGCTTGCATGAAAGCAACAGGCATATGGCAAGTCAGGACTGAGTGAGGATGCAGTGGCAGGTGGGTTGGTGTACAGTCAAAGACATAGAGAAGATGGCACAATAAATCATAGAATCCTTACAGTGCAGAGGAGGCCACTTGGCCCATCAGGTCCACACCAAGCCTCCGAAGAGCATCCCACCTAGACCCAGCCCCCTACTGTATCCCCACATTTACCATGGCTAATACACCTAGACTACACATCCCTGAACACAACAGACCATTTTGTTTTTAACCATAGCCCAATGACCTAGCCTGCACATTGTTGGACTGTGGGGGGAAACCGAAGAACCCAGAGGAAACCTACACAGATACCTGGAGAACGTGCAACTCCATACAGAGTCACCCAAGGGTGGAATTGAACCTGGGTCACTGGTGCTGTGAGGCAGCAGTGCTCACCACTGAGGCACCGTGCTGCCCACCAAGCCACAAATGATGGCTCTTGCTGGTCAACAATAGAGGCAACAGGGCTAACAGAAGGTAACACCAGGATGGCAGGCTTACCAGGATGCATTAACCAAGAGAAGACTTCACAGAAGGTTTTGATGCATTAGCACGTTGTGAGACGAAGCGGATGTTGTAGAGTCAGTGCCAGAGCTGGCTGTGACTGTCCCTGGTAGTGATTACAGAAACATGTGGGATTCTGCAGCAAGAGCTATAGCCCCATGAATTTGGGGCAACTTTTCAGTGGCTCTCAAGATGAGTGCAGTACTCAATATTTTTGTTTATTGTGTTTTACAAGGTTCTGTGGGCAACATGTGTGGCATTTCACAGGCTGTGACACGCAGGTACACAGCAAAGGGACCACTTCATACTGTTGTTGAGCAAATAAATTAACTAATTACACCATAGATGAGAACAGCCAGTGGACAAGGGCACTAAGTATATGGTAATTTCTCACTTCCGTAGAGTGCAAAGGGTCATTGACTGCAATCATGTGGCCATTAGAGTTCCTTGAGACTAGCTAGTGACATCTGGGATTCACAAGGGCTTTCACTGTCAGTAACTAGTCTGTAAGCACAGGCAAGAGGAATGCATTTCTGTGCTCACATTCCCGGGAAATGCCATGGCTTATACATTTTGTATAATTTGGTGTGCCCAGAGCTTTTTGAGATCCTAACACATATTGATAGCAGGGTCTATCAATGAATACCTGCCCGGGCCACATAGTCACACTTTACTCTCACAGACATATTAGCACATTAAGTTTTAATTAAAATTAGAGGGGAGTCAATGGCCAATGTGAAAGAGGAAGTGCTGTCTCTTTTGTTTCTGGTTTGATGTCACATTATGAGTCTGGTTCAAGACAGACTGTTCAAGCAGAAAACAAAGTCGAGTTCAGTATTCAGGCTCACATGTTGAGGTAACACTATCATGTATTAATAATAAGTACTGTAATATATGGTAATCTTAGATATACCAAACACTAATCTTATAGCTACATTAGTAAGGGCTTATCTGTTTTCTTCATGTGTCATTTCCATGAGTTCATGTGAGTCGTCCAGAGTTCTCTTGCTCCCTCACACTATAGTATTTATACTCAGCGATGTGCAATCAATGAAGTTATCACAAATTTTCTCCAGGGTCTGGAGGCCCTCACATAACCCTGTGCTGATGCAGTTTTACCATAGATTTTGGCATGGTACGAAAAAATACTGCCAATAATATTTAGTTAATTCATCTGTTTGCAGAAATGTTGATAAAGGATTCAGCAACAACTGGTAAATAGCTGCTTTGTTTTGATCTGTGGTTGCAAACACTGTACTGTCCCTAAGGTGCAACATAGAAAAAGGCATAGGTATCTATTTTTCACCTTTATTATTGGTTCTGATTCAACTACTGTATGATTCAGCAGCTCTGTCTGTTTTGGCAGCTGAAAGATTTTGCTGTATACAAATGTAACTCTAAGTAATCTGTCTCAAATCAAGGATCCATACAGCAAGCTTCATTAATTGATTTGACTGCATGTTATATGACAAAAGCTGGCAGACAGATGCCTTAATGACTTTTCTTGTCGGAATGACCCCTCTTACATTTACCCAAATGACTTTAAATATTTAATCTGTTTCCAAAGGCATGCCTTTCTGTGTTGCATTCTCTTTTTTTTTGTTGCCCTTTCTGGTTGTCATATCACAAATATATGTAGTTAAAACTGAGTTTCCCACATGTTGAGTTCTTATATACCCTGCAAATGAGCTAAATGAAGGCTCGTGCTCCTTCAGTGGAGCAGGTGAAACTTACAGAGAAAGCTAAGCAAGGATTGTTTTGTATGAAACTCTGTGTGAAATGAATAACTCAAGGAATAAACAAAGTGTTCAATATTGTAGTGATCATAGAATCCATACAGTGTGGAAACAGGTCCTTTGGCCCAACCAGCCCACACTGACCCTCAGAGCATCTCACCCAGGCCCATCTAATCTACACATCCCTGAACACTATGGGCAATTTAGCATGGCCAATCCACCTAGCCTGCACATCTTTCGGCTGTGGGAGGAAACCCAAGCAGACGTGGGGAGAATGTGCAAACTCCACGCAGACAGTTGCCCAAGGGTGGAATTGAACCTGGGTCCCTAGTGCTTTGAGGCAGCAGTGCCAACCACTGAGTGACTGTGCCACCCTTATTGGTTTCTGAAGAATTTTAAACAACCACATCTGAACAATTTGAAAGGGTTGTCCATGATTAATACTTAGGATGTCAATGCAAATAATTCATTTCAGTATCAAGTTATCAATTGAACAAACAGGATTGTTATTCGCTCATCTTCTACTAGTAGTGGCGATTCATGAAATGCATTGTTAGATGTTTTCTGGCACTCTTCAGTTCAATTTTTGTCTACAACAACTGGGAGGAAGAGTGAGCTAATATTAGCACAGCTAGGGAACAGTAAAGGCATGGCAACGACAAATCCCGGGTCTTAATAAACAATCAGACCAAGAATTTATCACCTTAACCAATGAGATGTAAGCACTGAGGAAGAAACAAACATACACCGTTGTGGTGTGGAGTGCATTAACGTTAAGTAGAAAACTAAAGAGAGAGAAGGAAAAGAGTGCTTTAAAAATGTAAAGTTAATTAGTTTTTAAAACTCTGTGGAAGAATTTACTACATGCAGGAATGGGACCAAACAGCACAAATACTTCCTTTTCCCTTGGGTAGACAGATTGAATGCCATTACCTTATCATTTTCAGGTATGTAAAATAGTACCTGGGCTGCTAAGTACAAGTCTAAATTTCCAGTAAGCTGCACTTACAAATCCAAATGAGGATGCGCTGTTGTTCTTATAAGACCAAAAGTGGTGCAAAGCACATTGCCCATCAGCTTGTGGCAATTCACAATACCTTCTCACAACTCCAAAGGAGAATTTGCATTTATGCAGCATAAATCGCATTATACCAAAAATGGTGCCTAAAATTCATCTTCTTGATAAAAGTGTGAATTAAACTTAGTTTTAACTACATACATTTGTGATATGACAACTGAATGTGTCAAAGTTAAATATTTTTTGAAGTTTAGTCACTGTTGCCATTGAGAAAACACGGCAGCCAATTTTTACACAGCAAGCTCCCACAGATAGCAATTTGGTAATGACCAGATAATTTAATTTAGGGATGCAGGTTGATGAATTAATATTATCAAGGACACCAGAACACCTCTGTTTTTCTTCAAAGAGATCCAAGGGAGCTTTTGCATTTGCCTGAATGAGAAGCTGGGGCTTAGTTTAATATTCAATTCAAAATGACACCTTTGATAGACTAACACATCTTCACTGGAGAGTCTGCGTGGACTTTTGTGGAGCAAGCCCACATAGGATTTGAACTCAGAAACTTACGACTTATAAGAAAGAATACTACTTACTAAGCCAAAGCTAACACTAGAGAGCCACTTGCAACACTAGATGTATACTTTGCACATTAATAACTGTGTGCACATTAAGTTCACCATTATTTTCACATAAAATGTGCCATTATTGTTCTAAAGATAAGCATCAAATGCTCAAATCTATTGCACTTTATTTTTCGGATTTTTGAGTTAAAAATAAATCCATTTAGAGAAATGCAGCACTCAGTCTCAAAGCTGTATATTCAAGTAGCCAGTGTATTACATGGATTCCTGGAAGAGTTATAGCATAGAAAAAAAGTAATTTAGCCAGTCCTGTCCATGTGAGCTCAAGCCACAGAACAGAATTAGCTACCACTTGCTGAAATGATCAAAAGGTGAGATTTTCTGATACAGCTGTATTTTATAGCTGAATGGTTTCAAGCAGGTGCTCAGAACGAAAATGTGATAATTACACCCAGATTTTCCATTGTCACTTATTATAATGTTTAATTTCCATGCATAGCAAGACAGAAATTTTCTTAAATTAGAAATTGGAAAGACTGAACCATTGTGTTTGGTCCTCACTCCAAACTGTTGCCAAGCTACTGACTCCACATCTCTCTCAAGCAACGGTCTGAGTTTAAAGTTTTCAGTGCAATTTCAGTGTTAATTTAACCCCAAGATGAGCTTCTGAACACAGATTTGTGCTGTCACTAACACTGTTTATTTACAGGTCCATAACATTTGCCAGCTTCGCTCCAGTCACTGTTCATCTCTTGCTGAAGCCTTCATCCCTCCTTTCATTATCTCAAGTCTTAGCTATTCCACAGCACTCTAGGCTGATCACCCATGTTCTCACATTCATTGGATGTGCGCATTGCTGCCTGGGCTAGCATTTATTGTCAATCCCTAGTAAAACTTTAAATTCCCCATCCTAGTTTTCAAATTCCTCCAGGTCTTGTTAGTTCCTAGTCCTATAATTTCCTCCAGACCACACGTCTGTCAGGGTATCGGAATTCCTCTAATACTGCCCTCATGCACATTCCCAATTTTAATTGCTTGACCATTGGTGGTCATGCCTTCAGTTGCCTAGGCCAAAAGCTCTGGGAAACCCTCTTTACACCTTTTCAACCTTCTACCTCGTCTCTCATCTTTTAAAAAAAACTCTTCAAAACCAAATCTAAGAGCAAGCTATTGGTCATCTAACCTTGTATCTGTCGCATCAGTAAACACTCAGTAAAACATTCTAGGAGAAGAGGAGCAGGACACGAGACACGCCCTTTGTTCCAAGATATCAATTTCTGTATTCAGGTAAGATTTTAAATATCTCGAATCTTTTCGTGCAGATAGTGGGTTAGTGAGTAGGTGGAGTGGATGGGTGGCTGGATGCGATGGGTGGATGAACAAGTGATTGAGTGAGTGAGCGAATGGGCAATTAGCTGAGTGAGTAGGTGTGGCGAAATGGGTAAGTGAGTTGCTAGGTGGGCCATTAAACAGATGAGTGAATAAGTGGGTATCCTTTGTGAGTGTGCGAGTGAATAGGTGAGTAATTGAGTGGATGAGTCAGACTGGGGGGATAGGGGTGATAAATTGGGAAATGCATGGTTGTGTTGATAGGATTTGAGCATAGTCTGATTGGGAAGATAGTAATCGGTTCAGGAAAGTGGGCACTTTGGTCAGTGGTGGGTCGTCCCACCGGGGGGGTATTCAGATCAGGTGGGATGCAACTGGAGGCCTGTTGTACAGATGAATCGGGCTACCGTGTTATATCACTGAATTGCAGACGTTAAATAATATAATAATTCCTGACCAAGTATCTGAGTACTTACCATGTATTGAGGCCACGTGTCTGCGAGAGGGGCACACATTTCTCCTATGTCTGTCAGCAGCATGCTACCTCAGACTCCTCAGGAGATATATATGTTGGAGGTAGAATACTCAGGGGCCTGTCACCAGGGTCTCATTCTGCACTTATTGACATTTTTATAGTGTTGTAGGCAGTTCCTCTGGGCCACACCTCTGCTACTGACTGTTCTAGCTTTCTTTGGCAGTGGCTTTCTCCGGCCACCCACTTGACAGAGGACCTCCATTCTCTTTTTCCCAGTCTCCAGGAGGTCTGCATTTGAGAGGCCAGTGGCAGTCCCAGATGTCTGCCTCTCCTCCGGTCTCCCTTTCAAATGGCTGCCTCAAACTGCTATGGTTCCCTAAAATTGAACCTGCACTTCATTAGCTGCATCCTGCTCCAACACTATCCCTCAGCCATGGTTGTTAACTGTTTGCCCAATCTGCCTTCCAATCAATTAACAGTTCCTTCTCCCTTCAGAAAAAAATCACAGGCTGTGACTGTTCTTGCCCACTCCCAGACAGAATTGGAACCTAAAAGCCTTCTCATGGTGTTTTTACAGCCCCAGGGGGATTAAATCCAGCCTGCTATTTCTGAACACAGTTACAGACTTCTGACTTTCTTCTTTCAGTTAGAATTAAAGTAAAAGTCATTTTATAGCTGCAAGGTCATTAATGTATATTCAACAAATATTCCCTTTTCATTGACATTAATGAAGGGCGAAGAGTCACACTCTTATTGAACACAGCAATGTGGGATGTCTCCTGCTCAATCAGATGGGTCAGACTCCGAAGGAGTGCTGATGGCTAGACATTTTCATAAATTGGAAAGTGAACCAGGAAAATATGACAGAATGTTCAACAACATGTCAATTTCAATTAGCAACTGACTTTGCGTTCTGAAGGAGAGAGGAAATAGGCTGAAATAAAAGCAAAAAAGTGCTGAAAATACGGAGTAAGTCAGTTGGTATCAGTCAAAAAAGTAATATTTTGTGTGCATCCCTCTCTCAGAGGTAGATTTATTTCAGTTTTGCTCACACCACGAGGTAATATTTTCCGTTATTCCAAAATCAGATTATGAGGTAAAATTGTGATCAGCGAGGAAATTTGAGAGGTGGAACCAGGAATATTTTCACAAAATCTACAAGAACTTGGTTTCAGAGCTATTTATTTCAGGCAATTTGTCTTTGCGATTCGTTATTTTGTTCATTTTCTTTGGATGTCCGTCGCTCAGAAATCTTTACAACTCAATTGTTCAAGAAAAAAACACCAAAGGAATAATGAGACTTAGCTGACTTTGTTAAAGCAAGTGCTTAGAAGGGAAAGCATTACTTGATTGACAGCAGTTCTTCTTTAGATCAATTTTGTCAATGAATAAATGTTTATTTACACAAGATAAAGAGATGTCAATTGTTCTGTAGTTCTGTTATTGATACATTAAAGGTCTGGTTGTTTGACACTTTTACAGATTCTAGTAGTAACAGCACTTTGTTAAGTAAGTTATGAATTTCTGTTTTTCTAAGATTTTCCAAGCATATGGCATTGTTACTCTAGAATTCATTTATTCTGTACAGAGTGTACTCTGGTTGACAAACTTGGAACAGCTATGAATAGGCTTGGAGAGCAGGGAGGGCCTTTGGGGATGGGCCTGTTTTGGCATGGGGGCCATGAGGAGCACTGATGGGAAGTGAGGATGTGGAAGGTGGAGAAGCAGTGAGGAAGATCATTTGAGGAGCAAGCAGGGTCAATAATTCCTCCCTGCTCCGCACACAGAATCAACTATGCCTGCTATGCTTAATAGCTGGCAGCTCTGCTGGTATTCATTATTTTTCAAGAAAAACTTTCTACTTCCTTCACGGAAGGAATTATAACCAGCTTGTTCTCAGATCAGGAGGCCAACTCGTAATAGATAAACTGGCTATAGGTGTCTCCAGATAGAAACTTAATTTAACAAGACTGTGGGTCTTTGGTGCAATGGAGTTGGTGGAGGCAGGAGGATGGATAAGACAGGTGGGAGGGGTATGGTGCAAATGACATTTGCTCATCATGTTATTCAAATGCATTTGTTGAGAAATGTTGGAATTCCATCTCCTCTCAGAAACCTTTTAGAGGTGTAATTAAAATGAAAAGATCAAAACTTTGGTAGAATGAATATGTAATTGAAGTTCATCCGTATATTGGTGTATGTGTGATGCTATGTGGGGATAATTACCCTTATACAGGCTGTGCTGATACACAGTATGTTCTATCAAAATACCAGTTTTCTTGATATTAAGAGATACTGACTCCATTCTCATAGCTCCAAGTTATCAATCACAGGTGAGTTGCTGCTGAAGAGATGTCAGGTATCTACTAATTGCTTTTCAAAGGGTCATTCTCGCCTTTTTTCAACAATCACCTCAAAAGTCCAAATGAAGACAGATTCAGTCTCATTTTCTCTGAAGAGAAAACAGATGAATTCATACCAATTACATGCTACGTATGTATAATTTTCAAAATCAGTGAACGTTAATACTGGCCATTGAACCCATACTAAATATTAGAGGTAACACACAACAGTCATTCTATTTTATAAAGCAGCTTGCCGTAAAGTAGAATCCAAATCACAGACTGAATGCATAAACAAGAAAGATAAAAATTTATGAATAGAGTAAATTTGACTTACTGTCAGATTTTTATTGATGCAAATAGCTTTCACATTTCATCAAATTACTGACCCCCTCTGATCCCCTGACCTGGTGACCTCAATCCTAGTGGTCTCTTGACCTGATTTCCATTCTTGCTGCTCTCTTGACCCAGCCAAAACTCTTGCACAAATGTCTGTACATAATTGAGCGCATGGATAATGAGTGCAGATAATTAAGATCATACTGTAGCTGCTATACTAATACTGCCTCGTATTGTCTCCAGATGAATGACAGCCATAAAAGCAACAGCATGTACCAGATTCCACATTTACCAGCAAGTAAGTAAAAAAAAGTTTGAAGAATAGGCCCTTTTACTTTGTCCTTCTACAATCAGCAGATCAAAAGACTAGCTGAATTTAATGTCTCCAAAAGCAGTTTAACACAGTGAGTTTCATTAAAAATGGCTAAGAAAAATAAACAGGATCAAGGACTTCCTTGTATTCTTCATCTTGTGATGCCTGACTGTTATGCCAGTCAAGTTTACATACATTTTCTGTATGCATAAGATTTTGAAATAAGAAAATACACTGCCAGGTTTTGCAAAATTGTCATTGTAAATATTAATTTTGGAAAAAAAAGGATTAGACTAGAATTAATTTTTGCAAATGGGCTATGATTGCACTTCAGCAGAATTAGTTTGGGAATTCGTTTAATCTTTATGTTTCTCTTAATGTCTAGCTGCTTCATGTAAATTTAAAGGACCTATATGAGGCCAACCTACTTTTAAATCAATTTTCAAAACAACATGAAGTCTGCAGACTCTCGGATTAAAGCTGAGAACTTTCCATCATGTCTCAAGGTGTTATTGTAAAATCTGAGAGTTTGAGTGCGCATATTACAGCCCTGGATCTCTGGAAGACTCCTTAGGTCAATTTTGCATTTTTGTAATGGAAATTTAGTAGCAGTATTTTTGTTCTTCTTTCCATGTCCTCATTACTCAAAGATTGCTAGTTGTGGCTCAAAATGAGGGAAGTAAAAGAGGCAGACCCCAAGAAGTACCTCTACCAGTACCTCCACGAGGACTGAATCCAAAACATCATCAAGCATCATAACCAACCCTAGATATTTGATTGTTACTTCTTAAACATAGTTTGAGAGATAAAACATCCTATGCTGGATTATATTTATTTTTAATTTGTGCAAATCCATTGAAAATATCTATCTCGTTAAAGCAGAAAGATGATGCGTTATGTGATGCTAGGTCCTCAAGCAATCTAAAAGGATTCCTTCTTTACACCTTCAACATAATACTGTTATAAAACCGTAATGGCTAGAATGACATTATGATTTCTGAGATACCAAATCCTTTTGAACTTTCAATAGCACTTTCAAAGGACCATGTTGACTAAATTTCTCTTCAAAGTAATTATCAACTGTATCAAAGGCAGAATTTGATGCTATTTCAAATTGTGCTACCCCTTAAGAAAATGTGCTTTTGTGAGCAGGAAATTCATGTTCTTAGTAGAGGGATAGAGGTGAAAACGTTCTGGTGTGAAAAGGATAATTCAAAACGTTTTCAAGGCTATAAGGGGAGACCCTCTGTTATTGATAAAACTTAGGCTGTTTATCGGAGTGCATTTACCCCACTCCCGGTGACAATTTCACAAGATTAATGAAACACAAAGCAGAGATTTGCAGCCAAATTAATCTCAGAGGGTGGCATTGGGCTGATTAGTAGTTTTACTCAATAAAGTTACCATAGTCCTAACCAGATCGTTACGGAAAGACGACTGGTGGTGGTTTAATCTGACAGTCACCATGCCCCTCCTGAGGGGAGAGGTTGAAAAAGAAAGCCCTTCATGGTAAACTCAGCTGGTACAGGAAATGAACCCACATTGTTGGCATCACTCTGTGTTGCAGATTAGCCATCCAGCCAACTGAGCTAACCAACCCCCTTTATACTCAGTACCTGATATTTAAAACTGTTAACTGTGGTGGAACTGATCTATGAAATTCTGTATATAGCTGTAGGCTGATCTGATGCTGCCCTCTTTGTGTCACCTCCCAAGCTGAATTTCTACCCAAAATATTATACTTGATTCTGTATCAAGTGGAAAGGGGAAAGAAACAAAACTTGCGGTAACTATTTCTCAAAACAGAGTCACGCTACCAACCCAAGCAATTTAACAAAACACACAGGTAAAGGGGCACTTTTTAAAGAATTTACTCGACCAGCTGCTGTCATTCCTCGAATTGAGCAAGGCAGGAATTTGAGTGTATACAATTTACTGAGTGTTTAAAATTTATGATTGGGAAGTCATACTTAATGCATTTGCAGTATGTGCTGCCAAATCAGAAAATACATATAACAGTGACTTTAAAGCACTGTGTTGAGCTCTCTATTTCCTATAGACATGCCTATTGTTTCTTTGTTTTAGGGACTTCGTGAGAGAATTGCAAAAAAGAAATTTTAAAAACAAATTGCAAAGCAAATTTGGCAGCAGTTCCTGACCCAGTGTCCATTGTGAATGTTAATCATTCAAAGAAAGTTAAGAACTTTCCTGATACCCTGGTCAAAACTTCTTCTCAAGCACAGCAGTGAGAGTTGAATAATTGGCCATTTATCTCTTTGCTGTCAAATGGGATATTGCTTTATGCAAAATGATTGAGGAATACAGACAGTTATGTAACACAATATCAATATTTCGAAGCATTTCATTAATTCTGAAGCACTGAGAATCACTATGAAGTGGTGGATAAATGTGACTTACTTTGTTGACTCTAATACTTCACCATCTGAAAGTTTATAGTGCTATTAATTGTCTAATCAAAGCCATGCAATATTAGATAATAAGCATGAAGTTCAAAGATGCTATAAAGTGTGCCACTGATTTGAAATAATGAGAAAATACAGGAAGAACATATCATCAGCATATAGGGAACTATGGGTCAATTGTTTCATCAGAATAAACCTGTCTTATTTTTTCCTAATTTTCTGCTTTAATACCAGGTTCTCAGGACTTTTCTTTCTTATTGTACTTGAGCATTTATTGAGAGGCTTTTTCCCCGAGGTATTGTGCTAAATTTTCCCACTTTGAACTGGAATATTAAGATGAGGAAGATTCACCATTATGTCCATCATGTAACCCAGTCATCTTTCTCATGCAATCGTCCATCTTCACCTCAACAATTATGCAGAGGTACTAATGTAAATAGTACAAGATGGAATAAGTGTAATTGCTAGTAAGAGATTTTAAAAGTCTGTTAGCTGTCTTGGCTCAGAAGCTGTATAATTCAAATGAGTAGCGGTAAGAATTAATAAAGGAAAGAAGACCCTGGTGAGAGTATTCTATAGGGTCCCCAACAGTAGCTACATTGTAGGACAGAGAATAAATCGGGAGATAATGACGGCATGTAACAAAGACATAATATTTATCATGGTTGGAATTTAATCTTCATGTAGATCAGGAAAATCAAATTGGCAGAGGTAGCCACAAGAAAGAATTCACAGGGTGTAGCCTAGACAGTTTCCAAGTTCAATATGTTGTTCATCAACCTAGGACAACTAGTCATGAAGCAGTTTAATAAATGATCTCAGAGTATAAGATTCCATGGGAATCAGTGACCATAACATGATAGAGAGTGGGAAACCTGGGTTGGAAGCAACTGTGTCAAAACTAACTAAGAGTAATCACAAAGGAATGAGGGTTGAGTTGGCTGGATTGGACATGAAAAGTAGTTTAGCAGAAAAACACTTAATAAACAATGGCAGACATTTAAGAAAATAGATCAGTGTCACAACAAACATATATCCCAGAGAATAAGAAAGGTTCTAGGAAATGGATAAACCAATTATGGTTAACCAAGGAAGTTAAAGGCAGTTTCAAATTGAAAGAAAATTGTATAATTAGTGGTTTGCCAAAGGATTGGGAAGGTTTGCGGACAAAAGATCATCATTAAATAGGAGAAATAAACTTGGAGGGTAAACTGCCAAGTAATATAACAGGACAGTGAGAGCTACTTTAAATTATGAAAACGAAGAGATGACAAGGTGACCACAGGTTCCTTAGAGAACGAGATTGAGCATAAATAAAGGGAAGCCAAGGAATGGCAGAGATGTTGAATAAATACTTTGCATCACTTCATGGTAGAAGACATCAAGACATTAAATATTAGTTTTGGTGGAATGCTATTAATCAAGGGGCCAAAGCTTAGTGGGAGGAAAAAAATACAATCAAAGGCTAGAGAAAATTTGTTGGGGCAACTAATGAGGCTTATGGTCAATAAGTCTCCTAGACCTGATAGATTGCATCCTGGGATATCAAAGGAAGAAACTACAGTGATTGTAAATGCTCTAGTAGTAATTTTTGAAGACATCTTAGATTCTGGAAAATTCACACAGGATTGGAAAACTGCCATTTTTTTTTACCCGTATACAAAAAGGGAGGGAGACATAGGCGGGTAACTTCAGTCCAGTTAACTCAACATCCATCACTGCGAAAGTGTTAGAGTCTACAGAAATTTCTGCTGTAATGTGTATTTTGTTAATGCGCATTGGCTGTAATGCGATTGATGAATAGTAGATGCTGTTTGGACAACATGAACTTTCTACTATACAGTATGACGATTTTCTGTACCAATTTCTCTGCAATGTGATTTTCTATAGCGCGAGTTTGCACAAGAACTCAATTATTGTGTTATAGCAGAACTACCTATTTTATGAAGGATGTGATAGCAGGACATTTAGAAATACTTAACAAAAGCAAGCAAGGTCAAATGGCTTCATGAAGAGGATATCACATCTGACAAGTAGGATAGATAAGTTTCCAAAATGTGTTTGATAAGATAAGGCCACTTAATAAGATAAGAATCCGTAATGTTGGAGGTAGCATGTCAGCATAATAGAGAATTGGCTAACTAGTAGAAGACAGAACCCCTACTGCACAGAGAGAGGTTGTACAGCGCATCGAGTCTGCACTGACCCTCTGAATAGCATCCTGTCCAGACCCACCCCATCCCTGTAACGTTGCATTTACAATGGCCAATCCACTTAACCTGCACATCTTTGTACCACCCAGAGGAAACCCACGCTAACAGAGGAACAACATGCAAACTCCAAACAGAGAGTCACATGAGGCTAGAATCAAACCCAGACCCCTGGTGCTGTGAGGCAGCAGTGCTACCTGCTGAGCCACCATGCTACCCTGATGAAGGGGTTATTTTTAGGATGACAAACTGAGTGCTACAGGGATCAGCGCTGGGGCTACAATTACCTAAAATTTATATTATTGACTTGAATGAGGGAAGTAAATGCACAATCACCAAGCTTGTAACAATACAACAATAGGTAGGAAGGCAAGTGCTGAAGATTACACAGAGTCTGCAGAATACAGATAGGCTAAATAAATGGTCAAAAATGTGTTAAAAAAACTTGAGCTTCAAATGATTGCTGTCACACCTCTATTTCTGCTGTGTCCAGGACATGGTCCCTTTGTCAGCTCCAATTGTGAAGGTTACAAAGCAGTCTACAATGATGTGGCACAGCCTTTCTGAGTTATATTGTAAAGTCCTGCTGGAGCCACCCAGATACCTACATCTTATCTTAAGGATGACTATGGTCTGTTCCACTATGGTCCTGGTGGAAATGTGAGGAGCATTGTAACTTCATTTTGCATCAGTCTGAATGTTTCACAAAGGTGCTGTAAGCCATGTTTGGAGTAAGATTATCCCCACGTCCATGTTCCCGTTTGTGTTGTTGTCCCAGACGCTTCTCTGATATTTCATCCTTCCCACCCGCTGTTCCAGTTGAGTCGCCTTGTATTCCTATTAATTTCCCCACTTTACCCGCAGGTTCATGGCTTTGTAAATTGCCATGCCCTTGTTGCCTCATATCTTCCCATGCAGAGGCCAGAGTTACCATGACTTCTGAGAAACCCCAACCTCCTAGTATACCCAATCCATTGCCACATTCTGTGAAATCCCAAACTTCTAACTAGAATTCCTCCCTTTCACTATAATCATTCCCTCAACAAGCAAATGCAATTAACTGTATCCCCACACATGAATTGTCCATCTATCCCACAATGCTGTGGACTTCCCATTACCAAACAATCCTCTAAAACTGACCATGAATCATGTCCCAGTCTGACTTGGCAGGGCAGCCCCAATTGAGTTGAGCCCACCCCATGGGACAGGCAATAAATGCAACGCCCATGTGAATGAGTCAATACATATATAAAAAACAGCCAGCCTGATATCTCCACAATATCCTGACATAACCAAATTATAATCCCTGCACTGGTTGCACTTGACCTGCATGGTTCAATCCCTGATCAGCAAGGACAAGAATCCCCAGCCTCTGATAGACCCAAGCACCTGACTGACCATGAACAATCCCCGGGTTGGAATTATGCAAGTCCCTTGACTGACAGTGCTGGTACGCCCAACTGCTTGTGCTCCCACTTGACCCACCCTTAAGAGCTGCATCCGTTTGGCTTTCAGCCATGCCCATTTGCTTGAAGCACATGCAGTGTGTTTGCCAGGTCATGTTTTAGGCTTGTCATTGACATACAATGGTGCAATACTGTGAGATATCCTCTCCCTTGACAGTTCAGTGAACCCCGCCATGACAAGCTGTCTTCCTGTCCCTCTGTGGTTAAACCCTATGCAAGCCAGAGAGACTGACAGCCCCCAAGTGAATGGGTGCTCCGAAAGCAAGCCAAGGGACATGAGATCCCTCGTGCTGTGAGGCAGCAGTGTTAACCATTCTGTGTAGATGCATCAAACATGTGCCCCTCCATGCAAAGCCTGACAGAAGCATGAAGCAAGTATTAAAGGTATAAAAGAGTGCGTGCGTTTGTCCAAGATGTGGTTTGGATGGTGGCTTGCTGATGCTGACTGATATGGACAAAAGGTGGAGAGGGATAATATTCATGGACCATGCACAGACGTTGTGCTGAAGATAGAATAGAATGAAGGCTAGGACAGCAAACAGCAAGTTTCAACCATCGGGTACCTGCTCTGACTAACATGTTGGGAAATTGCACTGCCCCATTTCTTGGGGAAAAGGAGGAGAATTGGAAGTGGCATTCAAATAAGGCAAGTTGGGTTCTTAATGACAAGTAAGTACCTGGAAATAAGGTATTTGCCATTCAATCATGAAATCCTGAAGTCAGCAGTTAAAGCTTTAGGGGTAAATGTGGTAAAAGTTTCTCAATGTTGAGGGTCTGATTTTTTAATTCCAGCCATATTTTTACAGCTTTGTTGCCAGTGTCTACAAGGAAGGGAAAATTGCACCCACTGTCTGGAATGATTATTCTTTAAACAAGAACCACCAAAGATCAATTCATCATTTGATAAATAGATACAGCCCATTTCTGCTGGAGCCAGCACTGCACCCATCTTCCCCAGTCCCGCTAAGAGCCAACACCCAACACTTTCCACTCCTACTAGAGACTAATCTCAACCCAACACAGTCCAGCTAGACCCCACCATTTGCCCCCACCACCATTACCCAAGTCTACCTACCTGGCACCCACACCTCTTACTTACCCACCTGGCACACTTACCTTCCTTCAGTCAATGCAGAATGCCTTTAAAACCTTTAATGACTTAAATCTGCAGCAAATGTTGTGAAAAAGGAGTGTCATTTGGCTTTTAATGCTACTCGTGTTCGGAGCAGACTTCTTCTTGAGTTTGTCCATTGGATGCATTCTGGGTAGGCCAGAATCTTGGCCAGAAGTACCTACAAAAGCTGGAAACAGTGAAGCTCTTTGGAATATTTACTTTATAGGCTTTATTTAATGCATGTTAATATTCTTCTATAATCAAAGGTCTTTTTTTAAAAAATCAAGCTCTGACATCAGTCATTGTGATTTCTTGACTTGTATTTTATTCTTTGCAATTTGAAGTTATCCTGGACCTGATTCACCACTTCAATCTTTCATTTCCTTAATATATAAAAAAAACAAGACAAATCTATGTGAGATGGTCTTTATTTAGATTTTCAAATTCTGAACTATAGAAAATAATATACAAATTAAAAGAAAAAGAAAAGTTAAAATTAACACAACACAATAGTAAATACCCAAATTTGAAGGAATCTATCAATAATCAAAGGCTTTTTGTGAGTATTATAAAGAGCATATGTATATCAGATGTAATTAATTTGAGTGTTTGGACTTTGCACATGCGGAATCAGTTCAGCTACCATATGTTCATCTTCAGCCTATTAACTGTGAAGTGAACCAAGAGAGCACAAGACTGCTAAGGTCAAGAGGTTTACTTCAGGTTATTTATGGCACAAAGATGAACATTGCATTCTTGGCATTCTGATCACCATTATAAACCACTGAAATATGCATTTACTTAAAGCAATGTGTGGGATTCATTAAGCCGCAAAACTATTGCTCAAAAAAGAGCATCAATTAAATGTAGAAATAAAAGTTAATGCTGTAGTATCATGGACTATAATGAATAAATCTGACATTTAGGTACAATGAAAGCTAGTCATCATTTAAAAATGAATGCAACAGGATCTCAGAGTATATGTAAAGACCAAAAAACGTCAAATGGATTTCTTTGTCTGGGTGTGCTCCAGACAATGTGGTCCCTTGCCGACTTATTTTGTGACAGGATTGATTTAATTGTCTCCCTCTGATAGATTGAAACTGAAAAAAAAAGCTAACTCCTTGAATCAGAAATCATTGTGTTACTAATAACTGCAAATCCAATTCCAATTCCTTCCACAGATATCAACCCAGCTGATAATACAAACCTGTCTTTAAAAATAAAGATACTGCAGACACTGATACATGATTTCCATCATCTTGACTGGGAGGGGGGTTATTGATTCGAAGTCCAAATACTTGGCTAGAAAGCGTTAGGATTTCTCAATTCAGCAATTCTTTGCAATTTTATTTTCAGATGTCATACTTCTTTGGTCAGAAGGTTTTTGTACAGCCAAACTACTGATGGAGATTGTTGTCTACAGGAAAACAAAACCACACAGAAAATGAGAAGATGAGTAGGCCCTTCAAACTTGCTCTGCCATTCCATACAATCCGGACCAATCTTGGGCTTCAACTCCAATTTCCCACCCACTCCCAATATTCCCAATAGAGAATTCCAAAAGATTTGCAATCCTTTGAATTATGTAATTCCACCTCATCTCAGTCTTAAATGATTTTCCCCTTATCCAGAGACATTGTTTCCTGTGTTAGAAAATCTAAAACAATCTCTCAGTATTTACCCTATGAAGATCCTTCAGAATCTTCTGAGCACCAGAGAATAAAATTTAGTCAGCACCTCATCACCTGCCAACCACCTCAACAGGGACAAATTTAGTGAATGTTTGCTGTACCTCCTCCAATGCAGGTTTTTGATTCTGTAAAAATGGAGACCAAACTGCACACAGTATTGCAGGCGTGGTCTCATCAAATCTCTGCACAATAATAACTTTATTCCTTTTATTCCTGTACTCTCCTTCAATTTCCTCATAATAAAGAATAGTATGCAATTCATCTTCCTCATTGCTTGCTACATCTGCATGGTAATTTTCTGAAATCTTTGTATGTACACATCCAAGTCTCTCTGAATGCTAACTGAAAAAACTGCACAGAGCGCTGGTATCCTGTCATCACGTCCCTCTTTATTTACATGTGCACAGTACAAGGGGCTCTCACCAACCAGCTCGAATCCAGTCCCTGGACTAAGACCTTCTGAATGGCCTGTTTATATCTGTCAGCCAGGGGTCCATAATTGGCCCAGGTTAACAACCCCAATCAAGGATTTCATAGTCAATGAGATCTACCTGGCCCTGGTTCCAGTCACTACATAAACATTTACATGAATCATGCCTTTAATAAAATCTAATTTCCTTATTAATATATCCAAAATTAATGCCTTAATATTTCTCAGTATAATGCTCCATCTGTCATCTTGTTGCCCAGTTGCGAAGCTGCCTGTCTCTTTTTAGAGCCATTCTGTATCCTCCACAGAATGCATCTTTGCACATAGCCCTGTACTATCAGTAAACTGAGATATAACATTCTCTGTTTTTTCATTTTAGCAATTAATATAGGTTGTAAATAGATGACACCCCAGCTCTTATTCTTGCAACGTGCCATTAGTCACAGCCCACCACTTAAAACTGCCCGTTCATGTCCATTCTTTGCCTTCTGTAATTTAACCAATTTACTATCCATGCAAATATATTACCCTCAAACGCATGAAACTTTAACTTGCCTATTAACGTTTTGTGCATGCCTCATCAAATGCTTTTAAGAAATCTATATCTACAGATTCCTTTTTATCTAGTATTGTAGATCCATATTGAAACAAAAACTAAGAACTTTAATTCTAACATTTTTCTGTGATGTAAAACCGTGTTGACATTTTCTAATAATACTACACGTTAAGTATAATGTTAAGAATTACTTTGTAATAGAGTTCTGCATCCAGCACTGATTTTAGACAAACTGACTTGTAGTTCTTACTTTTTCTCTCTCCTTTCTTTCTCGAAAAACAATGCTACTTTTGCCAACTTCCAACTTAATGGAACTGTTTCTAAACCAAAGAAATTTTTTGAACATTTTGAATTGCTTCATTAAAGATTTCTCACTGTTGATTTACCATCAATCCTTTTAGCCAGTACTATCCTCAAAACCATGTAAGTAGTGTTGTTTAAGCTGTAGAATCTGGTTTGTGTTTGGAGCGTATCACTTTCAAGTTTAAATATTGAATTCTAGGATACCATGATCACTATTTCCTAGTGGATATTTTACAATGACGTTATGAATTAGCCCTGTCTCAAAAGCGAATACTAGATCAAATGTGGATTTATCTGTAGTTGATTCGACAATGAATTGTTCAAGAAAACTGTCTTTAAAAAACTTCTACCAACTAGTTTTCTGGGCCATCTTTGCCAATACAATTGTTCCAGTCTGTAAAACTATACAGACTCCATAACTATTACTTTGCTTTATTAAAAGCTTCAACAACTTTTGTTTAATGCTTTGTTTATAAATTATATCAACCAATGTTTTCTGACCCTCTTTTTTCCCAATTTCCATTCATACTGGTTGTACTTCGTGATCTTCAAGGGCCAGATCCTATCTTCATGTCTTTCTATTGTCCATCATTATCAGGCCATAATTAATGTTAAATTCTCTGTCCGTTCCTCTCACACTCTGTTTGTATTTACTCAAGTCATTACATTAATATATATTAGTATACATGTAGTCTATATACACTAAAATATTAAAACGTCTTATTTTTTGCATGCAGAAATAGCATGTACACTTGCTGTGCTTGCTTCATTCAATAAAATAGGTGACAGCATTCTTGAGATCATTTCTCATGGCTCTGCCATGACCAATCAGATTCAACTTATCTGGTTTAATTCTTCATTAAACCTTAGCAATTAACTAAAAACCGAAAGAACTGCGGATGCTGTAAATCAGGAACAAAAACAAAGTTGCTGGAAAAACTCAGCAGGCCTGGCAGCATCTGTGAAGGAAAAAACAAAGTTAACGTTTCGGGTCCGGTGACCCTTCCTTAGAACTGCAGTTCTTGTTAACTCTGTTTTTTCCTTCACAGATGCTGCCAGACCTGTTGAGCTTTTCCAGCAACTTTGTTTTTGTTCCTTAGCAATTAACTGTTTGTCACCATTAACTGGTGCTTTCTCCATGGCAAGGCCTCAATCAATCTGCATCCACTCTCCAAACAATCAGTATTCATGTCTTATATGGTATAAAGTATTATTTACCATTTCCTTTGGTAGTTCCTTTGGTTGAGTCTCAAAAAGATCAGCCATGATCTTATTGAATGGCGGGGCAGGCTCGAGGGGCCGGATGGCCTACTCCTGCTCCTAGTTCTTATGTTCTTACGTTCTTACAAATTATCCTGATGTGTGCAAGATAAAAGGCTTTGGCAAATGTCTTTATTCAGCAATAGTCAAGTTTTATAACACCAAACAGCAGCTAAAGTAATGAAAAGTTAAGCTCTCCTACGTTGGAAACAAAGGAAGATGATTCAACAACTATTGAAAGCTGATGAAAGGTAGAAAGAAACCATTGCTTTATGATCTATAATGAATTCCAATTTGAACCAAATTTCCAACTTTGAATTCATTCAATTTGTGCTAAGCCACTGTCTGCTCTCCATGCATTAATTTAGTCCTTGTAGTTTACATCCCATTTGCTTTTATAGAGTACTGATGACTCACTCACACATTGCTACTATAAATTTAACACTTATTCAAGCCAACCATTTTCATATGATTAGCAGATAACTGCCACTTCCAGGGAACTCCCTTTTACCAGTCTACGTCACTAGCTTAGAGACAAAAAAAACTGCAGAAACTGGAGTCCTGATGAAGGTTATTACCTGAAACATTGACTGCTCCTTTCCTCCAGATGCTGCCTGGCTTGATGTGTTCTTCCAGCCTCCTGTTTGTCTGCCTATGTCACTAGCTTGTTTGAAAGTTCTATTTCAGAGTCTAGCTCTTCATCTAAGTTTAAACTTGAAAAAAAAGCCAGGAATTCCCATATGAACTAAATTCCCAAGCTCACTTATTCTACACAAAAACAAAAGTCACTGGAAAAGCTCAGCAGGTAAAAAGTAAAAGCAAGTAAAAACTGAAAGAACTGCAGATGCTGTAAATCAGAAACAAAACAGAAGTTGCTGGAAAAGCTCAGCAGGTCCGGCAGTATTGGTGAAGAGAAATCAGAGTTAATGTTTCGGCTCCAGTGACCCTTCCTCAGAACTGATGGTAGCTAGGAAAATACCTGTTTATATGCAGAAGATATGTTAGTAGTGGTGGGGGAGGTGGGGGAGCCGAATGGGGATAAGGAGTAAACGATAGGTGGGGATAGCGCCCAAAGAAAGTGTAGATTTGGACAGACAAAGAAGTGGATAATGATCTAGCTAGAAGAGTGAATAGCTGTTAATGGAGACTGGTTAACAATAGGTAGTGTGTAATGGCAGACTATGTAATGACAAGGCCTGGTGTGTGGGGTAGGGGGCTAAAACATGGGAGAGTTCAAGCCCTAAAATTATTGAACTCAATATTTTATCTGGAGTGTTGCAGGGTCCCCAAGCGGAAAATGAGATGTTGTTATTTCGGCTTGCACTGAGCTTTGCTGGAATACTGCAGCAAGCCTGAGACAGAGATAATAGCTACGGAACAGGGTGGTTTGTTAAAGTGGCAGGCAACTGGAAGCTCAGAGTCTTTTTTGTGGGCAGAACGTATGTGTTTTGCGAAGTAGTCCCCCAGTCCACACTTTGTTTCCCCAGTGTAGAGGAAGCCACATTGTGAGCAGCAAATACAATAGACTGGATTGCGTGAAGTGCAGGTAAAGTGCTGCTTAAACTGGAATGTATGTTTGGGCCCTTGGATACTGAGGAGGGAGGAGGTAATTGGGCAGGTGTTACACCTTCAGCATAACTGGAAGCCTGCCTGGGATCCCTGCAGACCTCCAGACTCAATATCAAGGTCAATAATTTTAGAACCTGAACTCTCCCATGTCCTAACGCCACACACCAGACCTTGTTACCACATTGTCTGCCATTACACGCTACCTATTGTTAACAGTCTTCATTAACAGCTCTTCATTCTTCTAGCCAGATTGTTATCCTTTGTCTCTCCAACTGTTCTACTTTCTCTTTGGCCTCTATCCCCGCCAATTGTTTACCCCTTGCCACCAATACCCCCAACCCTATCTTCTGCATATAAACAGGTATTTTCCTAGCTACCATCAGTTCTGAGGAAGGGTCACTGGATCCGAAACTTTAGCTCTGATTTCTCTTCACAGATACTGCCGGACCTGCTGAGCTTTTCCAGCAACTTCTGTTTTGTTTCTGATTTACAGCATCTGCAGTTCTTTCAGTTTTTACTCAGTTTTCTACACTGCACTAGGCATTGTCTCCTGTCCTTGCATCCCCTTACTTATGTATTAAATACATAGGTCAAAGGCAAAGGATTTCAAATAGACCTCCAACATTGAGAGCTATAGGAGTCTCAAATTGCATCTTTATTCTTGGTCTGCTGATTATTAATGTAGATGGATAATTGACACACTAAGAAGTGGTTGCTGGAATTTGCAGCAATCTATGCATCAAAGCTTGGTTATGTTTGCACAAGGAAAGATACTTTGTCAATTCTGTGAAAGCAGAAACCACAGATTAACTAGCAACATAGCAACCACCATTGTAATCACGCACATAAAATTTATTTCTAGATTTTGTGAAGGCAAGTCATCACAAACAGGTCTTGTTTTAATAAAAGGTGCAGTATAATGAAAGTAATAAAATTTATCAGAAATTTGTTATATAAAACAGTAAGCGAATGCTGAGTGTAAATTCAAACCCAAGCCAGCTATTGAGACAGCATTTTGGTGAGTAGTAAGGAAAGTGGAAAGAGGCTTCAAAGCAAATTAGACAAGCTTGACTGAGTGGAAAAAGACAGCATTTTTTCTGTGGATGGTTAATTGATTATTCAGTCTTCCGGCTCCTTCCACTTACCTGCTCACTGTTTAGAAACATAGAAAATAGGAGCAGGCAAAGGACAGTTGGTCCATCAAGCTTGCTCCACCATCCAATATGATCATGGCTGATGTTCAATCACTAAGACACATTCTGCTGTCTTCCCCAAACCCTTTAACACTTTTAATGCCGAGAAATCAAGCTATTTATTTCTTAAGTACACACAGTGACTTGGCCTCACAGCCTAGCATGGCAGAGAATTCCAATGGTTCACCACACTCTGAATGAAGAAATCTCTCCTCCTCCTTAGCAGTGTTTTCTATTCTGTATCATAAAAATGTAACCATTACTCTAGACCATTCAGATGGTCTGCATTCAGACCATCCAGGCCAGTCCAGAATTTCTGGAGACCTGTGAAGGGAACGATTCTGGGACAAAAAATATGGATTGTATAAAACAAAGAGTAAATTTTGGAAGGCATGCAGGAGCAGGGAGATTTGGCTGTATATATACATAAGAAGTTAAAAAGTGGCAGGAAAGATAAATACTACTGTTAACAACAGAGACAGCATTCTCGGCTTCATCATTGGGGGCATTGAGGAGAAGAGCTTTAGGAAGGATATAAACACATTGGAGAGAGTGCAAAAAAAGATTTGAAGAATGGTTCCAATGACGACAAACTTCAGTTATGAAGATGGTTCAAAAGAAGTTGGGGCTGTTTTCCTTGGGGAGGAGAAGAGTAAGAGAAATTCTAACATAAGATTTCAAAATCATAAGGAATCTGGACAGAGTTGATAGGGATAAACTATCGTCTTTTTTATTATTATTATGATGTCCACCTAGATATGGAGACCAGAAGTGCACTCAGAACTCCAGGTGTGCTTTCTCTAAGACTCTATACAGCTGCAATAAGACATTCTTGCTCCTATACTCAAATACTCGTGAATATAGGTCAACGCACCATTCCCTTCCTAAGTACCCGGTGCACTTTCATACTTGCTTTCAGTGATAAGAGTATATTATCATTTTCCAATCTATCACCACTAATAAAATATTCTACCATTCTGCTCTTCCTATCAAAGTGGTTACACTTATCCACTTTATCCAGCTCTTGCCATGTACTTATCCACTCACTCAAACTTGTCTAATTTGCTTTGAAGCCTCTTTCCACTTTCCTCACTACTCACCAACTTGTACATATTGCATTTGATTCTCTCATCAAAAAACATTGACGTATACTGTGAATAGCTGGAGCTCAAACATTGATTCCACTCCAAAAAGAGGTCAATTTATTCCAAATCTCTGCTTCCAGCCTGCAAAGCAATACTCAGTTTATGCCAGCATGTTACCTCCAATCCCACGTCCTTTAATTTTGCGCACTAACTTCTCATGTAGGACTTTATCAAAAGATTCCTGGAAATCCAAATACACCAAATCCATTTGTTCTCCTTTACCCTTTCTTCCAGTTAAATCATCAGAAAAACTCTGGTAGCTTTGTCAAATATTCTAATATTTTTATGCTGAAGTTTTGACTTTATTACCCAATACACTTCAATAAAATAGCATGATCTACAACTCTAAAGGTAACACCTTCTATTAAATGGACCAGATAATGTAATATTGCACTACCTTGATGTAAAAATCTCTAATCTTCCAAAAGCCAAATTGATTGAAATTTTAATAAGGCCTAAATATAGTCAACAAACCACGTTTTAATAATTAGCTGGAAAAGGAAACATTTATAACAAACTCACTGTACTCTGACTTGATACTGTACTACTATTCAAAACAAAAAAGCATTCTACACCTCTGTTATTTATGGACTCAATATTCACATTATCAGGTCAGCCCTTACTTTGAATTTGCCTTACTATATCTGAAAAGTCAAAGTTTTGGCCCCAGATTGGGATGAACAGATGCTTGAGTTTTTCATGTATTTCCAGGTATCCTGACAATTTTCTAAAAATAGTTCGAATGTCCCAGTTTCCAAAAAATGCCGTTTTCATCAAACATGACCTGGGCCTGGGAAACTAATCTGTCTGATCTTTCATCCTTCTTCCTGTAAACACACATCAAATCTCAATGCTTTGTAAACTGTGTCTTTCTGCCTTTACATCTCCAAGGGAGGAGTCACAACATTTTTTATGCTGACAGCTCCATTGCTGATGACACCTTTTATCCTGGTTTTAACCAGCGTACCTGGTTTCAAACTGGAGAGGGACGGAGGAAAGAGAGAATTGCTAAGGTTTTGCAGGACTTCAGCATTACTCTGAGAGGCTAAGAAAAGTGAAAATTGTTCATGGAAAATATTAAGAAAATCTTATCCATTCAAACTATCCCTGAATAGAGTTGCCAACTCAGGGTGGACACATTCTGGGAGACCTTTTAGCTTCAATTAGCCCTCCCCCAGACTCCTAGAAACTGTTGTTCAGTATATCAATCATCACAGAGTCTGACCTCCCAATTGTAAAATCTGATCCATACTACCCCAGCTGTCTCTCAGCAGGCTAATGTATTTTGTTCCTATTTCTTTGTGGTTTTATGTTTTCATTGAAGCATTGTAATAAATTTATTTTTAGCTAATGTTTTAAATTTTCCTGAGTTAAAAAGTGACTGACTGTGAAATTAATTAAATGTGCTTGGACATTACTGAAGTTGTTTCTTAGCCGTCACCCACTTCTTACAACTTCATTAACCTAATTGAAAATATCAAATGATCAGTTTTAGATCATGCAGTTGATTAATTTATGTAGAATTGGCAACGCAGAAAGAAGACATTTGGCCCAACTACTGGTCAATACTAGACTCCAGATGTTCCCAAATATATCAATGATTTGGATATGGATAACAAATGTGATATTTCAAAATTTGTGGATTGGCTCCAAGCTAAGAAAACTAAGTGAGAATCTGTGTTGTGAGAAAGATGTGAAGTAGCGTCAGGAGGATGTGGACAGGCTTAATGAATGGGTTCAAAAATGGAAGTTGCTGGAAAAGCTCAGCAGGTCTGGCACCATCTGTGAAGAAAAAATCAGAGTTAATGTTTTGGGTCTGGTGACCCTTCCTCAGAACTGGACACTCTGTGAAGGAAGAGTGGACACCCTGGTCCATTCTTCCTTCACCCCCAACACGCCCCCCCCCCCACCCACAGCCCTACGGCACCTTCCCCTATAACTGGCAAAGGTGCAACACCTGCCCATTTACCTCCTCCCTCCCCAGTATCCAAGGGCGCAAACATACCTTCCAGATGAAGCAACACTTCACCTGCACTTCCCAGAATCTAGACTACTGCGTTCGCTGCTCACAATGTTGTCTCCCCTACATTGGGGAAACGAAGCATAGACTGGGTGACCACTTCACAGAACATCTCCGCTCTGCTCGCAAAAAAGACCCTGAATTACCTGTTGCCTGCCACTTTAACACTCCACCCTGTGCCCTGGCCAACGTCTCTTGTCTCTAGCTTGGTGCAGTGTTCCAGCAAAGCTCAACGCAAGCTGGAACAATAACACCTCATTTTCCACTTGGGGACCCTGCAGCCCTCCAGACTCAATATCGAGTTCAATAATTTTCGGGCCTAAACTCTCCCATGTCCTAACCCCCTAACCCACACACAAGGCCTTGTTATCATAGAGCGTGCCATTACACTCTACCTATTGTTACTCACTAACAGTCCCCATTAACAGCTATTCACCCTCCTAGTCAGATTGTTATCAACTCCCTTGTCTGTCCAACTGTTCTCCTCTCTATCTTTAGGCTCTATCCTATCGTTTACTCCCTAGCCCACCTCCTTCCCTATTTTCTGCAAAACAAAAGCAGTTCTGAGGAAGGGTCACCAGACCCGAAACGTAAACTCTGATTTTTTTATTCACAGATGTTGCCAGACCTGCTGAGCTTTTCCAGCAATTTCTGTTTTTGTTCTTGATTTACAGCATCTGCAGTTCTTTTGGTTTTTAATGAATGGGTTTCTATGTCATGGAATGCACTGCCTTAAGGAGGTGGTGGCAAATTCAGTCATGGATATCCAAAGAGAGTTGGGTAAGCACTTAAAAAGGAAAAAAAAACAGGGCTATGGGGAAAGGGTCAGGGTGTAGGATTACTAAATTGCTCATGCAGAAAGCTTGCACAGACTTGATATACTCAATGGCCTCCTTCTGTGCTTTATCTCTATGTAACTATATTTTATGACTAAGTTACCAATAAATACAAATGTAATAGAAAATAAAAGTACATGAGACTGGGAAAAATCTTACTGTATGGATTACATTTATGAGTTTTACAGCCATTGAAGTCTGTGTGTTTGCTTATAGTGTATATGTGGAAAAAATAAGTTGCCTTGTTAATAACTTATTTTCACATTGCAATTTACTTGTTCAAAGTGAATGTACACTTGACTGTATCTGCAAAAGAGCATCCAAATATCTAAACTGCAAGCCCAACACCAGCCACTCTGGACTACCTCTTGAATTTCCACTTGGCTTGTTGGATTAACATCCTTCATGTGTCAGTGTAGCATCTACTGTAACTCTACCTCCTAACCAGCAGGGGGTTTACAAAGTTAATACTCCAGTCTACTCCTAATAAGTCTGTACAAGTTTACCTTCACCACTAAAATATTGTTGTACGTTGAACAATCCTCTCTGAGCTCATGGCTAAAGGCCAGTAATGTGGAGCTATTAATCTGCAGAATCAGTTTTTGAACGATGTCACTGTGAAATTTCAGTCATTTTTATGAGGCTAGAACTAACCAGTGATTTGGAGAATAGGCTTTTAGTTATGCAATAATTACAAAGCCTCCAAGTTTGTAAGCCTTAATTAACAAATAAATGTTTCTCTTTACAGCATTTTTGGAGGACAGCAGTCTCCTCGAAGGCTCTGCACTGTGGATCAGTTGACATACACCACGACACATAATCAAAGAACAGTGACATTTATTTAAAACAAATTACATTATTTCCTCAGTAAATACATTGCTATTACATTAGGATGACATTTTTCATGTAAAAATCTGCTTAAGAAATAACTTACACACGTTGACTATTATAGAATGGTATCTTCTGAACTTTTGGAATGATGGTATGATAAGGATGATATCTTCAGCAGTACAGCTCTCCCTCTTCCTCCAGTATCTGAAGCAGACTGTCAAATAGATTAATGGAAACAAAAATGATGAAATTATGAAATCCCATAAGGTAATGTACAGGCAGAATTCTGTAGGGTTAGGGCAATAAATTATCTTGTGGATAAACACAAGAACACAAGAACTAGGAGCAGGAGTAGGCCGTCTGGCCCTTCGAGCCTGCTCCGCCATTCAATAAGATCATGGCTGATCCTTTCATGGACTCAGATCCACTTACCCGCGTTCTCACCGTATCCCTTAATTCCTTTATTGTTCAAAAAAAATCTACCTTTTTTTTAAAAGCGTTTACTGAAGTAGCGTCAACTACTTCACTGGGCAAGGAATTCCATAGATTAACAACCCTCTGGGTGAAGAAATTCCTTCTCAGTTCAGTCCTAAACCTGCTCCCTCTAATCTTGAGGCTATGCCCTCTTGTCCTAGCTTCACCTGCTAGTGGAAACATCCTCTCTACTTCTATCTTATCTATTCCCTTCATAATTTTATATGTTTCTATAAGATCCCCCCTCAATCTTCTGAATTCCAATGAATATAATCCCAATCTACTCAGTCTCTCCTCATAAGCCAACCCCCTCAACTCCGGAATCAACCTAGTGAACCTCCTTTGCGCCCCGTCCAGTGCCAGTACATCCTTTCTCAAGTAAGGAGACCAAAACTGCACACAGTACTCTAGGTGTGGCCTCACCAGCACCTTGTACAGCTGCAACATAACCTCTCTGCTTTTTATTTCAATCCCTTTAGCAATGAAGGACAAAATTCCATTTGCCTTCCTAATTACTTGTTGTACTTGCAGACCTACCTTCTGTGATTCATGCACAAGGACACCTAGGTCCCTCTGCATAGCAGCATGCTGCAATTTTTTACCATTCAAGTAATAATCCTTTTTACTATTACTCCTACCAAAATGTATGACTTCACATTTATTTACATGGTATTCCATCTGCCAGACCTTTGCCCACTCACTCAATGTATCTATGTTACTCTGCAAAGTTTCACAGTCCTCTGCACACTTTGCTTTGCCACTCATCTTAGTGTCATCTGCAAACTTTGACACCCTACATGTGGTCCCCAGCTCCAAGTCATCTATATAAATTGTAAATAACCAAGTCATCTATATAAATTGTAAATAACCAAGTCATCTATATAAATTGTAAATAAACAGGAAAAACGAATTGGAACGACAATCCTATGCACATAATAGAGCATGTCTGATATTGCACTCATCAATTTCAAAGTACGTCTCAAACATGAATTAGGAGGAGGGGGGCATTTGGCCCCTCAAGCCTGCTCCATTAGTTAATGTAGGGCTGCACGGTGGCTCAGTGGTTAGCACTGCTACCTCACAGCACCTGGATTGATTCCACCCTCGGGCACCTATCTGTGTGGAGTTTGCATGTTCTCCCTGTGTCTGCGTGGGTTCCCTCCAGGTGCCCCGGTTTCCTCCCACAGCCCAAAGATGTGCCAGTTAGGTGGATTGGCCATGCTAAATTGCCTGCAGTGTCTAACGATACGTAGGTTAGGTGGATTGGTCATGGGAAATTCAGGGTTGCAGGGATAGTCTAGTGGGATGAGTCTGAGTGGGATGCTTTTCGGAGGGTTAGTGTGGACTTGATGGGCTGAATGGCCTGCTTCCACACTACAGGAATTCTATGATCTGATCGTGGGCTCCAAAGAGACTTAGGGGTTCAGGTGCATAGATCTTTAAACCGGTGCAGAAAATAATCAAGAAAGCAAATGGAATGCTGGCCTTCCTATCTAGAGGACTGGAGTAGAAGGACATAGATGTTAGAGTGCAATTATGTAAAACTCTGCTTAGATCCCACCTGGAATAGTGTGAGCAGATCTGGACTCCACACTTTAGGAAGGATGTATTGATGTTGGAGGGAGTTCAACGTAGGTTTACAAGAATGATACCAGCACTTCAGGGGTTATGTTTCATGAGGAGAGATTAGGCCTGTTTCCTCTAGAATTTTTTTGGAGGTTACTGAGGTGATCTGATCAAAGATTTCATGATATTAACAGGAAAAGACAGTGTAGATGAAGATAAACTGGTTGGAGACTGTAGAACAAGGGGGCATAATCTGAGAATTATGGCCAGACTATTCAGAAGAGATGTTAGGAAGCACTTCTACACACAAAAGGTGGCAGATATTTGGAACTCTCTTCCACAAAGAGCAGTGGATGCTGCAACAGTTGTTTATTTTAAACCCAAGATAGAAACAGTTTTGGGCCAAAGGCAGGTACATGGAGTTAGCCCACAATCTCATTGAATGATGGAACAGTCTCAAGGGGCTGAATAGCCAACTCCTGTTCCTATGGTGCCATAATTAGATGTTACATTAAGACTCTGTCTCCCCTATTAAGTGGAAGAAAAAGTTCACAAGGCATTATTTTGAAGAACCAGGGAATTTTTCCACCATGTCCTAGACAATATATCTATTCCTTAACCAAAATCAATAAAACAAATAATCACTTTATTCTCTAATTTCTGTTTGTAGAAACTTATGAGATTGATGGCTGTGTTTCTGACATTGCTAATGTGACCACACTTCAAAAGTACTTTGGGATGATCTGGGGTCATGAAAGCTGCTAAGTAAAGGCAAGTTCTTCTTTGTATCTTAATAATTCTTTAGGCGAGGGTTTCGTAATAGCAATTATGTGTGTTGGTAGGGATGTTGATTATCCAATTTCTGTAGTTGCACAAGTTTGTCATCTGAGATATATTACAACACTACTTCTGAAAAGACCTGAAGCATTTTGAGCTACTGTGTTTCTCAGAGGGAATTTGCAACACCACACTGATGAGAACAAAAATCACTACCTCCAGAGGATGAAAAGGTGAAAGGTTGCATTAAGTTGTGATCAGATGGATGACATTGCCTTGTTAGAACAGAATTTGTTGGAACTGCACACTCCAGTTCTGAAGAAGGGTCGCTGGACCCAAAGTGTTAGTTCTGATTTCTCTCCACAGATGTTGCCAGACCTGCTGAGCTTTTCTGGCAATTTCTGTTTTTGTTTGATGGAACTGCTGTAGGTTTCCAGCATTTTTGTTATTTTGTGTTTCTAGATTTCCAATGTTTGTTCTTTTCGTTTCAATGGTTGCAATTGTACTAGAACATAGAACATTACAGCGCAGTACAGGCCCTTCGGCCCTCGATGTTGCGCCTACCTGTGAAACCAATCTGAAGCCCATCTAACCTACACTATTCCATTGTCATCCATATGTTTATTCAATGACCATTTAAATGCCCTTAAAGTTGGCAAGTCTACTACTGTTGCAGGCAGGGCATTTTTCTTTAATATTTTACTTTCACGTTTAAAATGTAAGCATTAGCACCATTTAATTTGAACTAAATGTCTACATCTCAAAACTACAGCATATAATACAAAATACTAACCCCCAACTCGTGATATTTACGCAAAAATAAAACTGACTTTCTCTTTCTCCGGCACAGGATTTTGCCGCTGTTGCCAAGAATGAAAATTAAAGCTTGAATGTTTCCTGCTTATACTCTTCTATCACCAGTGTTTTAAAGTAAATTGCTACAGTTGTACACTATTGACCCTTAAAATAATAGAAGAACTTACCTTTCTCACTTTTATGTCAAAGTTGGCATCCAGACTAAAATGAAAGAAACTGTTAAAAATCAAAGAAACCAATGCTTTGATTAATCATTCAAGCCATTTAAGACAATTAAGTGAAAGGACATAATCATTTATTTGAGAGTAATGTTCAACCCATCATGTACATCAGCAAGAAGAAAAAGGTGAATTTGTCATAGACTGGGGTTACAATGAAGCATAAATCCTAGTTCACTCTCAAAACTTGCAATATAGGCCATTGTGAAATGGATTGGTCTGAAGTTGCATTTTGGCCCTTTCTGTTAGAACTGAGCCTGAGATTCCATAGAGGTTTTGCTAGTCTCTCATTATAATTCTTCTGGAAGATAGGTTTCACGACTAAGAAAGCAGCTCGTCTGCCCTTTTGAATTAGGTGCCTGATCAGTACACTAGACACTCTAGAATTGTGACGTGAGCAAATTCAAGGCCGAAATTTCATCACAGTATTTAAACAAACTAAAAGGCATGATGTGACATGCTTCTGCTGAGTGTTTTCTCAGTTGGGAGGGGAGGATGCAGATACAATAGGGTGAGTGCCCATCCACCACATTTCTCATCACCATCAAAATACAGAGGATGGGCAGGCACAAAGATTGGCAGCGCCCACCATATGGAAACAAATAATTAAGGTCCAATGAAGCTTGTCCAAGGTTGATATATACCCACTGGAGTAGGCAGGAGGGCATCCCATTTTATTTACAGATTTTTATAATTGTAGGAAGATTGGGGGAATACTATCTTTAAAGAGTGTCTTCGATGCATTAGGGGTACAAACCCTGCCTCCCCTGAGATGATAAGGCATTTATTTCTTCATCTTCGCATGGCTTTAAAACCATCCCTCCCCACCCACACCCTCCCTCCAGCAGCCAAACTCTCCTTACCCAATGCCCCTGACTTACCTGGGCCCAGGATTCCATTGGGCCTTCTTGGAACTGGCTGGAGTCCAAGTAACTGAGCTCTGGTATTGCTGGAACTGTTTACCTGACATTTGCAGAGGGTGACATTTCCTCCCCCTGAGGTGCAGAAGTCCACCTCTGGACTAATTTAGCGTGTTTGTTTCCTGGCAGGATTCTTCTAACCATTAACTTTCTTTCCAGGATTAGTGGGGTGGAGCCATCCATCCTGCTATAAAAGTCAACCATTAACATGATTTCTCCCCACAGATGCTGCCTGATCTGCTGTGTGTTTCCTATATTCTCTGAGTTTTTGTCTTTCCAGTTTCCAGCATCTGCAATACTTTTTTTGTATTTTCTCCCTTTATTGATTTTCACTCATTTGCTTGCATTTTCTAAATGTATTTACATTATCTCTGTGCACAATAGTTTTTAACTGTTTTACTTTATTTCCTTCTTCTTGAAAGTCTGATGTAATATTTTCCATACTCTTGTTCCTTTAACTGGATTACCGTTTCCAAAAGATTTTAATAATTATAGCTGGTACCTTTGACACAATCAACTTTTTGCATTTATACATTTTAGCCCTCATACTATTTTTATTTTTAAAACCACCAATTTTCCAAATAGGTTGTTGAATATTTATCTCTCATAGTCATTTTCCTACATCCTCCCCATTTGTATTTCTCATGTACCTTTCCAATTTATTGCCCTGTAAAAATAGAGTAACAATACTTATCGAGCATCTTCTTCACCTCTTGACTCTCAGGTACTTTGTTCCTATTTTTTAAACTTCTCCTTTCATTCCTTGAATACATATAGAAACTTCTGACTTACTTTTCTGTTAAGTTTTAAAATATGATGCTAGAAAACATGCCTGAAAATGTAAATGACCATGGGATCAGACAATCAGCCTCAGACCTGAATGAGGTCCCTTCAAGCTATAAGTGTTCTAGCACTCCAATAAAGCGTATAGTGTAAACCATGCTTATAACCTTTTGCTTAAATTTGAACCTTCACTGAGCATCAGAAAGAATATCATACCTGAATAGTATCCCTAACTGATCGTTCTGGATATTTCTTTCAGAACTGAGCAAGTGTTCATTCAACAACAGAGGTCTTATTGCTTTTTCCACAAGTTCCATTTGGGAAATACAGTAACAGGGAGCCTTCAAATTTGAAAAAAAAAATCATATCCTTAACCTAGAATGCACTGAAAGATTCACAGGACCTATCACACAATACCTTGGCCATAATATTTCAGCTGTAATGACATTGGAGCCCAGTAATTTACATTTCTAAACTTGCTGATCAACTTTGCTAATTCATCAAGAGTGCTGAATTGGTTGCTCCAAATGCTTAGTTACAGAGGCATCAATTTATCATGGAAGTTCACTGAAAATTTCAACCCAACCTTCCAATAGTTTCAGCTTCTCAATGATCAGTGCGTGATCACTTACAGTTTTGATGACATGGCACGCACAACCTTTCAGTACATCACTGGCATTTTTTTCATCAATGTTGACTTGTGTCTGGTTGAATTTCCTCCACTTTCCTTTCCCAATAGTAGCTTTGTATTTCAGTCAGTTTAATCTACCTTTAATAATCATGTTGTTTTCTTTCTGTACTGAAAATTTCCCACTATTGATACAGCTGAGGTTGGTGGCATGTTTTTCAGCAGATGCAAATCTTTTCACCAAAGCAAGGTGATTGTGACAAGTGTAGCTTTTGGATTTAATTGAGATTTTGGAAATACCTATGGACTTTGTCCACTCAACTTCCTATCCAGATATTATGAGAGGTACATTAGTAACTCTCTTTGTGATTACTTTAGTAAATCCTTTAAATCATTGCTTTAGAAAATTGCAAAGCAAACTACCCCAGCTGACTCATATTGAGCCATTTCATGATTTTAGGAGCTTAAATGATCAGAGGTCATGTCAGACACAAGATGTGTCTGAGAGTGATTTAAGGGATTGTAAAGTTAATCTTATTTGCAGCCTTAATAACATGAATGTCAAAATTCACATCTAATGTACAAAAATAAATAAATATCTTTGCTTTACAATTCAAAATTATCATTCATGGTGAGTTATTTGCAGCAGATAATGGGCCAGGAACTGATAATTTACAAAAATATTTTTCATATTGTGTAATCATGACTTTAATAAAGATGCACAGCTTGCCGTAAGCTAAGAATGTTACTCTGATATAAATGTATACATTGCTAGCCAGAATTGTTCAGTTTTTAGATCATCTTCAAAATATTGAATTCTTTGTCTATTGTAGGCATCTTGGTGGTATCAATCATGCATGTATCCAATGATTTATTTTGTGAAATTATACTTCACTTCAAATTGAACCATGGATTTTATGTGTCCCATTAGTTTTCAACAACATCTCTGAAAGATTTAGGGTATTGTAAAACTGTATACAATGAGTCATTAAACTGCTTGTTGTTCTTATAGTAGCATTTTTACTTTATTAGGGCATTCAATATTCTCATTGGCATTATTATGAGTTACAAACACAAGACAAATTCTGTTTGCAACAGCTCAGGCAGTTTGTTCTTGTCATTCATTAAAATCAGTGACGTGACATTGTATTATTAAGAGACAGAGTTGACTATATCTCATCATGAAACTTGTAATTAGATATTTTCTTTTCCAAGAGTCACTATTCTATAAAAGGATAAATTTTGAATGGCTTCATGCCACTGGCACAGCTGTGATGTTCTTGAGTATATTGGCTTTGTGTAAACTCCGACCAATAATCTGTTTACAAACAATACATCAGCTTAGAAACAGAGATTGACCCCCATTGCCTGATTAACTAAAGGATAATGTACATACTGGGTGTGGCTCAGCGGCCCTAAAGACGTAATTGATGTCAAATTAAAGAAGTATGTTTGCTATCCTTGTGCATAATAGCATTGATGATCAGCTAAATCTTATCTCGATTAGAATTAAGCACATTATTATATTAAAGCTTATTAAATAAGCATGAATGAGAACATAAATCCACATACAGTATACACAATAAAGAAAGGGACTTCAGTTTACTGCTGTACAGATCTTTTGTACAAGTGCCATTCAGTACACTAGGTGGCAGCCTATTCCACATGTCAGTGAATAAACATGGAAAAAGTCTCCAGCTCAACCATGACAGGATGCAGGCTGCAGCCTGAATCCAAGCCAGTGCACAGAATTTTCCTTTTGTTTACACGCTGACTAGTTCAAACTTCCTAGCTTTGAGGATTAAATAAAGATGGCCTGGACCATCCCCATCCACCACCAGCCTCCTCT
Organism: Rhincodon typus; assembly: GCF_021869965.1. Taxonomy (NCBI): domain Eukaryota; kingdom Metazoa; phylum Chordata; class Chondrichthyes; order Orectolobiformes; family Rhincodontidae; genus Rhincodon; species Rhincodon typus. The sequence goes on from NC_063336.1 coordinate 54,023,366, forward strand.
GGCTGGCCGAGCTCGTCCTCACCCTGAATAACTTTTAACCCCACTCGTTTTCTTCAAGTCAGAAGGGTGGCCATGGGTACGCACATGGACGCCAGTTATGCCTGTCTCTTCATGAAACGGGTGACACATTCCTTGTGCCAGTCCTATTCCAGTCCCCACCCACAACTCTTCCTCCGATATATCAATGATATAATCGGTGCTGCTTCCCTCTTTTGCCCGGAATTGGAAAAGTTTATCGATTTCACTTCCAATTTCCACACCGTTCTCACCTTCACCTGGTCCATCTCTGACTCCTCACTTCCCTTCCTCGAAATCTCTGTTTCCATTTCTGGGGATAGACTGGCCACCAATATCCACTGTAAACCCTCCTACTCCCACAGTTAGCTGGACTATACATCCTTGCACCCTGCTTCCTGTAAAGACTCTATTCCAAACTTAATATTGAGTTCAATAACTTGAGGGCTTGAGCTCTCCCATGTCATTACCCCAACCCCCACACACCAGGCCTTGTTATCACGTAGACCACTTTTACACATAAACCATTGATAGCTACTAACAGTCTCCATTAACAGCTATTCACCCTCCTAGCCAGATTGTTATCCACTCCTTTGCCTGTCCAACTGTTCTTCTCTCTCTTTGGGCTCTTTCTCTACCTATCATTTACTCCTTACCTCCTATCCACTCCCTATCTTCTGCATATAAACCGATATTTTCCTAGCTACCATCAATTCTGACGGAGGGTCACTCGACCCAAAACATTAAGTCTGATTTCTCTCCATAGATGCTGCTAGACCTGCTGAGCTTTTTCAGCAATTTCTATTTTCATTCTAACAAAATATGTAAACATTCATCACATGAGCAATTCTACAAAATTATTTCTTTTGTTTAAATTTCATTGATTAAAAACACTTTTACTGCTTAGTGATTTACTATAACACCTAGTCCTCTGAATTCTTGTGTTTTAAGTTACAGATCTGCACTGAAATTTTTTTTGGATTCAGTTGCACTGGAAACTGGGCTTGTTCATGTTCAGTTTTGTTTAAAGCTCAACATTCCTGACCATGCTTTCTCTTAATACTGCACAGCTAAACTCTCATTCAGCACTTCTTCAATGGATTGTCGACTACCAACAAGATTATTACTAGATGATTTATTCTGGCTGTTGCCATGATTCTACAAGTGTTTGGTGTTTTCAATAGTTGCTTCAATTTGCAGAAGTCTACATGAATTGGTGTTACAGATGCTAAAGGACTTTTTTGCTGACTTCAGGGGTTCTGCACAACCTGTTGCTCCCTGTCATGGTGCACTGGTGGCCATCTCCATTAAAATGCAGCATGATTTGGAGATTGAGAAGAAACTATATAGACAGGGACAAGATTGAGCAGGAGGTCAGAACCATTCAGTGTTATCGGGAAACAGTGCGGCGCAGTGTATGCCCTCTTGTTGCTGACCTTTCTACCAAGGCAAATAATTTCTCCATATTTCCATGGGAAATCCTCATCAAGATTTTGAACACTTCCAGAACATTTTCTCATTAACCTGATCAGAGATATTATTATACATCTCTGAGCAGTTGCACTTGAATCTGGGCTTTCTGGCTCAAAAGTAGGAACACTACCACTGCACCACAAAAGACCCTCAAATGCAATGTATGAGATCTCAGTTTTATCAATGACATCCTTAATTAAATCTACAATCAGATGCAAACACAACTGCAAATTTCGACCAGGGCAAGAACGGCAACGGCAGTTTCTGCGAAGGTGACCATGACCAGTGGAATTTCATGCATCTGGCTATTCCCAGGGTGGAGCTGCAGATGCCTGCAATGTCTCACTGCTGGATAACCATTGTTAAGCAAAGATGACACTGAGGCTTTCTGTTCAGAAAGCTATGTTCCAGAGAGAAGCAGATGAAATGAGTTCAGGCCTTCACGGGGTTTACAGGCAGGTTGCCACTGGTTGTATTCACATTGCTTTGCTACTGCTGTATTTCAAATTTGTCCTTTACCACAACCAAAAGTGATTTCACTCTCTCAACATTCAGCTGATTTGTAACATAAAGGAGAATCTTGCATATAAACACCCTGTTCCTTCAGTTTTGCATCACTCTGCTATTTCAGCTACATTGGAGTCACCAACAGAAAGCAAAGGGAGACCACTGAGTAATAAGGACCATGCTGCTAAAGGTGCTACTAAACTGTGTCATGCTCCACGACAGTGAACACTGCATTCCTGATGCACCAAGCACATCCAACAGCATTCTTCTACACAGTCTCCTATCCAGATCCTAATCTGAGTCTGCAGCAGAATCCATGTGTGACCTTGCATTCTGCCAAGCTAATACCTGAGCTAGCACTGCCTTCTGCTGGGGTGAAAGCCCACTTGTTCCCATTGTCTCGCCATGAGAAGATTCTGACTTTAATTTACCCGGCAAGATCCAACGCTGTATCAACATCAGAGTTTGTTGCTGAAAAGGTGTAATCAAGTGTCTGTGCAGTATCTTTAGCTTCAGTTTCTTTGTGCCATTCCTCCTCCTCCTTACCAATTCTGAGAGGAAAAAGTGCACAAGTTTAAGGCTGGAGTATGGCAGTGGAGGCAAGTGAGAGGTGCAGCCTTTCACCATCTGCATGTTATAATTCCAGAGAGCTTGTGTGGTGAGGGGCAAGGGGATATGATGTGGACTCCTTTTGTACATCTTCATTTCCCAATATGTTACCACTGAAATAATCCTCTTTCTTTCTGTTTTCACAATCAAGTGTAAAATTTCACATTTATCCACAGATGACATGTGTGGTGGACACTCACTCAACTTGTCTACATCACCTTGAAGCCTCCTTTCATCCTCCTCACAACTTACAATCCTGCCACAGGTCATTTCTACATATTATGAATAGCTGGGCCTTGCAGATCCCAGTCGTCATGGCTTGCCACTCAATAAAACATCCATTTAATCCCACTCTCTATTTCTTACTCATCAACAAGTTCTCAATCCATAAACAGAGCAGGCTACAAAGTACTCCCATGGCTCTCAATTCTCCAGTGGTTGGCAGCTAATTTAGGCAAAATAAGAAACGGCAGAAGGAGTAATCCCTGTTGCCTCTTGAATTTGCTCCACCATCAGTGTGATCACAGCTGAACTTTTCCATCACTTGCCCACTCTATCCTTTCGACTTCTTGAGACTTCAAAATCTGTTAATCTCACCTTGGAATATGCTCAACAACTGAAAATCCACAACCCTCTAGTGTAGAGCTTTCTAAACATTAGGCACGTAAGATGATCTTCATCTGAGAATGACTGATGGTGGGGAATTCTGAGAGACAGTAAAAGAAACAAATTTGTTCCCAACAGGAAAGGGCAGTTGTGTTACAGATTTAATGGTTGAAACCTCCTCCAGGATTCCCATCCAACATTCTTATGAGTTTCAGCATTCATCACAGCCATCTGGCCAATTTGTTTTGGTATTACTCTGATATTGAAGCTGCCAATATACTTTTACAAGATGCTAAGAAAACTTTGTGGAAATTACAGATTCAGTGAAAACAGTCTAGAGTGTGGGAATGAGAGATAGTAGGAACTGCAGATGCTGGAGAATCCGAGACAACAAGGTGCAGGGCTGGATGAACACAGCAGGCCAAGCAGCATCATAGGAGCAGAGAGGCTGACGTTTCGGGCCTAGACCCTTCATCAGAAAAGCAATAATTGTTTAGATGGAAGTACTGACTGAAGGAACTTACTTGATCACTTTAAATGTTGAAAAGGATAAATGTTTCAGTATTTTCCCTTCAGTATATACAATTCTGTGGCTCTGATTGTTTTTTTTTCCAAAGAGGTTGTTTAAATCTCTTTGTTTTTAAGTGGGTGTGCCCAGAGAATCTGCACAACGATCACAGACAATTGAGAAGCCAGCTAAACCACTGATCCACAGTGACATGGGTGGGGAGGAATTTCAGAACAGTGTCTTTCCTTTCATTGATGCAGGAATTTACAATGTTTACATTCAGTGAGTTTCTTCTTTTGTTTCTCGAAGCTTTCCTCCTTAATGGGACTATATCCAAGCAGCTTTCAACAGTGGGAGACCTTGCAGGAAAGGGCCCTCAAAGGCTACTGGCAGGCCTAACAGGGTATTCTGCCATCCTGTCCAAATAGTAATGTCCTATCACTCAGCCCTCACCACAAGTAGCCTCTTAATTGACCACTCAAAGTTTCCAATTGACCTCGGGACAGGACAACCATCCCTGATCTTTCTTTGCACCAAACAGGCAGTTGGATCTCTAAACAGATCCTCCTGTACCATTCTATAGCCCCTCACTGTATCTCAGCCGTGGACCATTACATTACATTTTGGGACCTGCTGTGGTGATTTTTTCCAATGTGTTGTATATCGTGCAATTATGGTGCACCATTGGTGGAGGGTATGGACTTGATTTTTTTTCTGCTCTGCATAGGCTATTGATTAAGTGAACTACTATCTTATCGCTGTGGCACCTGTAAAGCAGATGACTGACGATTAATGTTAGGAGATTAACATCATTTAGTTATTGGATAACCTTACAGTGTAATTGAAAGAGTTGTTCCATGCTCTTCGTTGATAATTCTGTATGTAACTTTTAGATATTTTCATCTGATGCTTCTAAATCTCACCATATTATTGAAAATTTTATTTTAGAGCAGCTGCATGCATTTGATAATATAAGACACATATTTCAGTTCCTATGTGCATTTTCATACTTACCATCTGTGTCAGTCATTCATTTTGTGATTTAGTTTGTTTAATATACTATGGACAAGAAAGGCTGTGAATATTACAGACCACTAAAAGTGTCCAGGAAGTGTTGAACCCAGGGAAGCAAGTAATACAAGACATATCATGATATCCTTATTTTCACTCTCCTTATTTATAATATATTGGATGTTCGGAGAGGCATATATTTTGCTATAGGAGTCTGGTTAGCTTAGATGGCCTCACTTCAGCTGAAGTATACCTTGGACCGGCTTTGTCATCTTAATCATTGTAAATGTCAAGGCATTTTGGGGAGATTCAGTGAATAATTGCTGAGAACTGCCTTCACAGAGGCAACTGAAGATTATAATCTAATTGCAGCAAGACCAGGACAATATCCAGGCTGAGGCTGACAAGCGCCAAGTCTCGTTTATGCCACACAAGTGCTAGGCAATGACCATTTCCAGTAAGAGAGGATATAATCCTTGTTCCTTGATACCTAATAGCATTACTGACACTGAATTGTCCACTATCAACATTGCTGTAAGACTATAAGACCATAAGACCTAGGAGCAGAAATTAGGCCATTCACCCTATCTAGTCTGCTCTGCCACTCAATCCTGGCTGATAAGTTTCTCAACCCTATTATCCCGCTTCCTTCCCATAACCTTTGATTCCCTTAACAATCAAGAACCTATCTACCTCTGTCTTAAATATACTCAATGACCTGGCCTCCACAGCCTTCTATAGCAATGAATTCCATAGATCCACCACTCTCTGGCTGAAGAAGTTTCTCCTCATCTCCACTCGAAAGGGTTTTCCCTTTACTCTAAGGCTGTGCCCTTGGGTCCGAGTCTCTCTTACCAATGTCTTCCCAACATCCACACTGTCCAGACCATTCAGTATTCTATAAGTTTCAATTAAATCCACACTCATCCTTCTAAATTCCATCTAATGTAGACCCAGAGTCCTCAAACATTCTTCTTTTGTTAAGACTTTCATTCCTGGGATCATTCTCGTGAACCTCCTCTGGACCCACTGCAAGGCCAGTACATGCTTCCTGAGGTATGGGGCCCAAAATTGCTCACAATACACTAAATATGGTCTGACCAGAGCTTTATAAAACCTCAGAAGTACATCCCTGCTTTTATATTCTAGTCCTGTCGAGATAAATGGCAACATTGTATTTGCCTTCCTAACTACCAAATCAACCTGCAAGTTTACTTTAAGAGAAACCTGGATTAGGACTCTCAAGTCTCTTTGCACTTCAGATTTCTGAATTTTCTCCCCATTTGGAAAATAGTCTATGCCTCTATTCTTCCTACCAAAGTGCATGACCTCACATTTCCCCATGTTGTATTTCATCTGCCACTTCTTTGCCCACTCTCCTAACCTGTCTAAATACTCTGCAGCCTCCCCGCCTCCTCAGTACTACATGTCCCTCCACCTATCTTTGTATCATCTGAAAATTTAGCCAGAATGCCCTCAGTTCCTTCATCTTTATACTTTAATGTATAAAGTGAAAAGTAGTGATCCAACACTGATACTTGTGGGACACTGCTAGTCACCGGCAGCCATCCTGAGAAAGACTCTTTTAACCCCACTCTCTGCTTTCTGCCAGACAGCCAATCTTCTATTCATGCTAGTATCTTGCCTCTAACACCATGTGCCCTTATCTTACTCAGCAGCCTCCTGTGTGGCACCTTTTCAAAGGCCTTCTGGAAGTCCAAGTAGATAACATCCATTGGCTGTCCTTGATCTAACCTGTTAGTTACCTCCTCAAAGAATTGTAACAGTTTTGTCAGGCATGAATTCCCCTTGATGAAACCATGCTGACTTTGCCCTATTTTACCTGCTCTTCCAAGTATTCAGAAATCTCATCCTTCACAATGGACTCCAAAATGTTACCAATGATCGAGGTCAGGCTAATCAGCCTGTAATTTCGTGTCTTTTGCCTTACTCCCTTTTTAAACAGGGGTGTCACATTAGCAGTTTTCCAGTCCTCTGGGACCCTCCCTGACTCCAGCGATTCCGTAAAGATGACAACTAACACCTCCACCATCTCTTCAGCTATCTCCTTCAGAATTCTGGGGTGTAGTCCATCTGGTCCAGGTGATTTATCCACCTTCAGACCTTTCGGTTTTTCTAGCACCTTCTCCTTGGTGGTGAGCACCATACTCAGCTCTTCCCCCCCACCTCCCACCGACTCTCTTGAATTTTTGGGATATTACTCGTGTCTTCCACTTTGAAGACTGACACAAAGTATTTGTTCAGTTCCTCCACCATTTCTTTGTTCCCCATTATAACTTCTCTAGTGTCATTTTCCAGTGGCCCAATGTCCACTTTTGCCTCTCTTTTGCCCTTTATATATCTAAAGAAACTCTTCCAATCTTATTTTATATTACTAGCTAGCTTACTCTCATATTTAATCTTCTCCCTCCTTATTTCTTTGTTTGTTGTCCTCTGTTGGTCTTTGTAGGCTTCCCAATCCTCTGGTTTCCCACTGCCCTTCGCTGCATCATACGTTTTCTCTTTTGCTTTTATACTGTCTCTGACTTCTCTTGTCAGCCACGGTTGCCTCATCCTCCCTTAAGTATGCTTCTTTATCCTAGGGATGAATGTTTGCTGTGTCTCCCGAATTACTCCCAGAAACTCGTGCCATTTCTGTTCCACTGTCTTTCTGTTAGGCTGCTCTCCCAGTCAATTCTGGTCAGCTCCTCCCTCATGCCTCTGTAATTACCTTTATTCAACTGTAATACCATTACATCTGTTTCCAACTTCTCCCTCTCAAATTGAAGAGCAAATTCTATCATATTATGGTCACGGCTTCTTAAGGGTTCAAACAAATAACAAACTATTTACCCTTACACCCTGTCTCCTACCTCCTATGCAGTTATTGGTCTCTTACATACAATGTACAGCCAGAAACAGGACGATAAAAGCAAAACACTGCAGAAGTTGAAATAAAAACAGAAAATGCTGGAGAAACTCAACAGGCCTGGCAGGAGCAGAGTTAACACTTAAAATCTGATATCGCTCTTCTTCAGAATAGAATCTTATCAAACTTGAAAGCTCAACTTTCTTTCTCTCACAACAGACTTGTTGAATTTATCCAGCATTTTCTCTTCTTAATACAGAAACATGACATTTTGTCTAATTTGCCAATGCCAGTGCTTATGTTCCACACTAACTTTCATTCACTCCTTTTTGCAAACCTGCATCAGCATATCCTTCTTTCATTTCTTTCTCAGTACTTAACTAGATTCCCATATAGATCTCATTTTAATAATTCTTTGCGTGAAACCTGATCTAACACCTTCTGAAGCCCAGATTGCGGACATTTATCGAGATTTCTTAATTCACCATGCTGGTGATCTTCTCCAAACAGACTTGATTCATCCAATATGGCCTACCCCATCAATTCTGTGCTAGATTTCTTAGATCAACTGACATGCATCTATCATTCTGTCCTAACGTCCTCAAAAAATGATATTAAACAGGTTTGTATTTTCCAGGTTTCGAACACCTTCCCTGTTAAATAATGGAGTGAAATGTGCAATTATTGAACCTAAAAGCTCAATTTCTGAATCTAGACAGCCTCAGAGAAGTGAAACTAATTCCGTTGTAATTTACTCCTTATTTATTTTATTCTGCAGAGTGCAAACAGTCAGCCAGCTCCTTGTGATTTGTGTGAATTGATATTATTTTCCCCAGAACCAATTTTAATATCCTGTTGTAAACCTACTAAGTTCTCCCCCTCGACTTATTTTTGGATTGCCTTTCACTACGAGCAGATATTCCTCTTCGTGTGAAAATGGATACATACCACTCATTTTGCACTTCTGTATTATCTACTCGTTTCAGCTACAAATGACTTTAATGAGGTTACATTCCCCTTAACCATTTTCTTAGCAACAACTTTTGCTGCTGGCTTTGATATCTCAAGAAAGTTGTCATCATATTGATGTACCTAATTGTATCTAATTGTTCTCTTTGTAGTGCTGGGTCAAAAGTATACTTTTCTACATATTATCTTTGTTTATAACTGGGACAACTGCCAGTTTGAAGCTGCATATTAAGAAAAACATAAAAGCGGTGGTGTTATAAAAAGACTTCTGTTGTATAATTTTGGTTCAAAATACCTCTGTTATACTGGTTTGATATACAATATTGGGTTTACAATCCTTTTATCAAGATATAAACTGTGCTAAATGAATCTAAAAACATAAAACTTTATTCAGTCCATCCAAATAATGCCAATAAAGAGTTGGAATTAGAATAAACAATTATATTCAAAGCAATATCGGGCATGTGGTTTCTCAAAGTACAAAGTGATTTGACACCATCAGCTTTGTCATTAATCCAAAGACTCCTTTTAGGGAGTTGGAAGAGGCCGCACCAGCTCATGGTGGAAGTTATAGCAAAGTGCTTTTGGCAGAACCTTATATGAGCACATTGAATTTGCAGTCACAAAGCTGGAAGAGAAGCTAAATTACCCTGATGTTCCTTCCTTAACAGGATAATTTAGTTGACTATTTCAGTTAACCCCTTCCCTTTTATGGAAATACCAGAGAGAAAATTAGTTACATAAAATGTTCCTTTAGATCTTAGTTCCTGGAGACAGTGGGTTGTAGATAATCAGCCTTCGGCTTTTCTTAAGCGAAAATTTCGAAGAATAATGTATCCTCTGTAAATAAAATCCACGGGGTTCTTTAGAGTTGAACAGCTTTTGTCTTCATCCAGCATGTTCATATTCAGTGAGCTACTAGAAGATATCCATAAGATGCACTGCAGCAACTCACAGTGAATACTTCAAAGCGCCTTCCCAAACTATGACCTATGCCATCTCAAAGGGCAAAATTAATAGACGCATGGCACCACCACCTGCAAATTTCCCTTCAAGCCACAAACCTTTCTGACTTGGGACTATATTACTGTTCCTTTACCGACACAGGGTCAAAACTCCTGTAACTCCCTTCCAAGCTGCACTTTGGGTGTACCTACAATAAATTAACTTCATTTTATTCAATCATAGAATGTGAGCTTCACTGGTTGCGCCAGTATTTATTTCCCATTCCTAATTGTCCTTGAGAGGGTGACTGGCCTTCTTGAACTTGTGCAGTCCATTTGGTGTAGGTAGAACAATGGCATTAGGGAGGGGGTTCCACGATTTTGACCCTTCAACACTGAAGGAATGGTAATATTTCCAAGTCAGGATGTAAGTGTCTTGGAGGAGATCTTGCAGAAGGTGATGATCACATGTATGAGCTACCCTTGTACTTCTAGGTGGTGATGGTTTGAGTTTAGAAGACGCAGTCAAAAGAGCCTTGGTGAATTTCTGCAATGTATCTTGTAGATGGTACACACTGCTGTGACTGTGTGTCAATGAAGCAGACTTGATAAGGGAGCTTAAGGTAAAAGGATATGACAAATGGTTATTCGCAGGAGTGCCCCATCATTAATATATATGGTGAAAAGTTAAGGAGGAAAGAACAGAGTTGTATGTTCAAATTGCAGATAGTACTTAGTTAGAAGTTTTGGTAATGTGTATTTCTATTTATGGTCGCACAGTATTACGCCACAGAAAGAGCTATTCCCCATCATGAAAATATATAATTTATAAAAATTATAAGCTGTTATAACATGATTTACATCACAAAAACCCTAATAGCCAACAGAGTACATTTGAGGTATAGTCAATGGTATAACGCCGAAAACAACGGTCCATTTTTATGCATGGTTAAGTTCTACAAACAGCAATAAAGGTAATGACCAAATAATTTGTTCCAACGTTCGCTAGCTCAGAGATAAATATTGACAAAGACACCAGAAGGAACTCCCTGGTGTTCTTTAAAACAGTGCAAAATCTTTTACCTGCACCTCAGAGGTGGTTTAGCATTCTTCCAAACATTGTTGTTAATAATACAGCACTCAGGCGGTGTTGCACAATAGTATCAGCAGGAATTATATGCTTGACTTTCTCTCAAGTGTCAAATGTACTTTCACGGAGCTACAGTTGGCAGACTTTAAATTGTGGAAATGTGTGGTGGAAATTACAAAGAGATGTAAACAGTGCTTGAACGAACAGGCCTAACAGCTTTCAAATAGCTGACCAGTTTGGATTTTCCGTAGTTTGATGTATAATCTGTGTGTAAATCATTTTTGATGCATTTTGCACAGGTAATCGCATGGGAAAGATCACAAATCCATTAACATAAATGGAAAATCAGGTAGACATATGTTACTAGTTTTGCAAAAGAGAATGCCTTTCCTAAGGTTGAAACTACTTTCAGGAAATCAGTGACAATTGATGTAGGTTGAAACTCACCTTCCAAATTCCATATTTTTGCCCAGAAATCTACCAACAGCAGAATTATGGATCAAAGGTTGAAAAAGCCCATTAAATATTCTCAAGTTCTCCTCGTAAAAAGTCCAAGCTAAAGATGGCATTCAACAAAACGCTAAAGGTTGACATGAATCAACAGCTGAGAGTAACAGTAACTCCAATAAAACCAATAGGACCATATCTTGGACTGTGTAATACTATACCATTATACTTGGAACACTTGCCATCATATCACAGTTATGGGTTTAGTAATCAAGAGAAGAACGTATTTGATCCACAGATAAATCCATCAGCACATTCTGTGCAAAAATATATTGTCTACTGTGCTGGAAGAGCAAGCCAACTAACTTAGTGCATGTCATAATAGCAGAGAATAACAAAATGTTAATTGCAGTAGTGTTCATTTTATCAAATCACTTACAGTGATAGCACACTTTATATCTATGTAATAAGTTCCCAATTTGTTCTTATTTTGTGTTCTAAGTTTATGATCAATTTTAACAGTGACCAAAAACTTTCTTTCTGAAACCATTTACTAATAGCTAAATGAGTTCTTTGTTAACTGTTGTGGGGTTATTAAAGATCTCTCTGTGACCCTCAACATCTGTTAAGAGATTTTCAATTTCTTGTGCCATGTGATATTTCAATTTGGGTTTTCTCCAAACATGTAACTCCAGTTCATAGCAAAAAAAAAATTCTAGAGTCAGACTCATGCCTTCTATGAACTAAAATCTCTACTTTTACCCATCTTGTGATTGTTATACAGAATAACAAATTGGTTATGCTGCAGGGATTATGAAGTGTCCAGCAAATTGCTATCACATTTTCAGACTGCATTATTCAACAGTCAAACTTATTTTTCAAATCATATAAACAGAATTGCAATAAAAAAAACCTAGCAATACAGTATGTAGTTTACTCAATACTTAAGCATATAAATAACAAAAAGTTTTTAGTCCTGGTTTTCTTCTTGAAACAAGAGAATTTTATTTCAGTCATAAATAAGACAAATCAAATCCTATATCAGATCCTAAACCATGTGAAAAGTTATACATTTTAGAAATGTTCCTGTTAGAAGCAAACTCTATTGTGTCTCAATCACAAGCCATCACATAGAATTTTACAACGCAGCTGCACCCATTTGGCACCATTCTTCACTTTGATTTCAACTTATTATTATGTCCTTGCATTCATTTTTCCTCTACTACCTTATCCACCTTCTGCATAAATATATTTATATTTTGCATTTCTGACATTATGTGTAACTTCTACACTTTTCCTATTTTCTGTGCGAAGAAACAATACTCAATCAAATCTAGGTTACTAAGATAGTAACATGTTCTCTAATTGTTAAATGACTTGTGTCGCAGCTATACTTAACTGAATCCCCATAATGTTTTTCTATGATAAAAAATGATTAAATATCTTGCAAAGTAACACACTGACAATAAGTAAGTTTGAACTATTCTTTTAATCTGTCTATCTTATTGTTACATATTCTGATTATTGAACCATTCAGGTAACTTCAATCATGCACTGTGATCCTGGACCAAACAATCAGACCAGTGACTAGTAATCTTTTTTTTAAAGTAGAAAAGTTTTGAGATCCCAGGTACTTGCTAAGAGAATAAAACCAAAAGTTTCTACAGTTTTGAACAAACAAAAATAAACTATACTATACAAAGCAAGAACAGTAATACAACCTCCTGTCTGCAATATACAATTTATATTCCAACATCCAGAATTAACATAATGTAACAGGTAAACAATGATTAGGGCACATTAAATAGCAAATGTGATCAACACAAATATCACAATTTCTTAGCAATGTCCAGACATTGACAACACTGTGGACTATCATATTTAATAAAAAACTTTTACAAGTTTTCCAAAATTTTCTCTCTTGAAGACATAGCTTTAGAATTCCTTCAAAACCTGTTCTATCATGGATCTTTGTTTTAATTCACTTGTGGGGTGTGGACATCACTGACTGGCCAGTATCTATTGCCCACCCCTAGCTGCTCTTGAGAAGGTAATGGTGAGCTGCCTTCTTGAACCTCTGCAGTCTATGTGCTGTAGGTAGACCTACAATGTCCGTAGAATTCTAGGATTTTGACCCAGTAACAGTGAAGGAATGGTGATATATTTCCAAATCTGGATATTGAAGGGCTTGGAGAGGAACTTGCAAGTGGTAGTGTTCCCATGTATCTGCTGTCCTTGTCCTTCCAGATGGAAATGGTCATGGGTTTGGATGGTGATGTCTAAGGATCTTGAATTTCTACAGTGCATTGTGTACATAGTACAAACTGCTGCTATTGAGCATTGGTGGTGGAGTGTCTGAATATTTGTGGATATGGTACCAATCAAATGGGCTGTTTTGTCCTGGATGGAGTCGAGTTTCTTATTGAAGCTGCTTCAATGACTGCTCACACTCTAGTAGTTAACTCTTCTTTCCCATCACTGCACTCCACTGGATTCTAAAAATTGCTTTCTAGCACATATTCATGGCTATGACTATAATTTGTCCACAAAATGATGGCTACCAAGCTAGTACTGCTCCTGGAATTCTCTGAGCTCTAATCTTGCTTAGCTGCACTCAGCAAACATAGCTATGGACTTTCCACACCCCCAACCCCCAACACCCCCGTCAGCTGTACTGAACTATTAGTGGCTCAAAAGCTTCTACCCAGCTAAATACGGCAAGGGGTATGGAGAGAAAGTGCAAGTAAGGTATTGATATAGAGGATCATCCATGATCATATTGTAAAAACACATCTGATTTACTAATATCGATCAGCGAAGAAAATCAACCATCTTTACATGGTCTGGCCTACATGTGACACCAAATCCACAGAAATGTTATTGCCTCTTAGCTGTTCTATGGCTCTCTAGGCCTTTTAATTAGTTCAAAATCAATTAATGATGGATAATAAATGCCAGCAATACTCACATCCCATGTTAGAAAAAAGGAAAATATGGGTTTGCAAATTGGAATTAATTATATCATATTCAAAGCACAAAGCATTTCAACCATCTATAGAGATATTTTTTCACAGAATAATTGCAGTAATTATTTCCTGTTACAGAGAGAAGTTACAGGTCCAAGATGAGACAATTGGACAGGCTCAGTAAAAATTAACTTCAATTGATATATTTTAAAACTTTCAAACGTGCTCCAAGGTATGCATGTATTCATGCTTTCCAACACATTTGATGTAATTTGTGAATATTTCAGGTTATGATTGATTATGTAACTCATATCTTTATGTTTGTAAATGTACAAGTCTATAAATTATAAACTTTCAATTTAAATATTCATTATATATTCAAAATTGAGGGAATACCAAAAGGACAGCACTTAAGTTCACCAGTGCAAACGAATTCTATCAGTGAGTTTGTGATAGAGGAATCATATTATACCATGGTAAACAGCTGTCATCAAGGTTTTATGTGAAAATATCCACCACAAAATGTTTGATCCTGTGTGGAAATTAATATTTTTCTGCTTAGATTACCATAGCATAATGGCAAGGTTCTCTGTTCTACATATGATATTATTTTGTAACGGTTGGAGACTTCTGAAGTCACTATTATGGCATTATTTGCACTCGCATACACAGATCTTTTCTATTAGTCTTGCTTAGAATATGAGTGAACCACAGAAAGTAAGTTTATCCTTCCATCACATATCCTTCGCACCCCATCTGTCTCAGCGGATTAGACAACCTAAACCCTCTGAACGTACAACTCCAAGGACTTATTAAAAGACAGTCTTCAATCCCTTCAAAACAAAACAATTGTGTGGCTCCCCTAGTGGCCCTTTGGATAAATATAATGTGTCTTTGAGAGTGATTGACTATGAAATGTTCAGTTTCAATCTCTAGGCTGTAATACATTTATCAATCTTTCGTCGGCAAGCTTAAGTGGGTCTCATCTTCTTTCGTGATGTTGTCTGCTAGATAATGGGACACAAAAATACACCAAGTCAGCATGGATTTATGAAAGAGAAATAGCCTTCGACAAACTTACTGGAGCTTTTTGAGGACGTAATTTGTAGATTAGATGAGCAAGCATCAGTGAATATTGAGTATTTTGATTTTTAGAAAGCTTTTGATAGATTCTTACATTAAGTTTATTGTGCAAGATCAAAACATGTGGCATTGGTGGTAATGTGCTGGCATGGATTGAGAACTGGTTAGCAGCAGAAAACGGAGAATAGGAATCAATGGGTCATTGACGGTGTTGAAGGAGATGACAAATAGAGTACAGCAGGAATCAGTGCTTGGGCCCCAGCTATTCACAATATAGATCGATGATTTTGATGACAGAATCAAATGTAATGTTGGCAAGATGCACAATTAGGTGAGAATGAGTAATGAGGAGGATGTAAAGAGGCTTCAAGGCAATTTAGACAAGTTGAATCAGTGGGCAAACACAAGGTAAATGTAGTATGACATGGTTCAATGTGAAATTGTCCACTTTGGCACTAAAAAAATGGAATGGCAGAGCATTCTTTAATCAGTTAATGTATGAAGAGACTTGGGATCTTTGTACACTGATCATTGAAAACAAGCAGTAAGCAGTTGGCGGGGAAGTAATAGTTTGGCCTTCATTGCAAAAAGGTTTGATAGCAGGAGTAAGGAAGTGTTACAGCAGCTGAACTGGGCCTTAGTGAGACACCACCTGGAAACGTACATGCAGTTTTGATCTCCTTACTGAAGGAAAAATATACTTGCTTTAATATGTAGTGCAGTGAAATTTCACTGGACTGATTCCTGGGATGGCAGTTTTGTCATATGAAGGGAGATTGTGTTGTGTGGGCCTATATTCACTAGAGTATGTAAGAATGTGAGGGGATCTCATTGAAATATCTAAAGTTCTGACAGGGTTGGATATGCTGGATGCAGGGGTAGTGTTTCTCCTGGGTGGGGGTCCAAAATGACAGGGCATGGTCTCAGGATAGGGGCTAGGCCATTTCAAATCATGAAGAGGAGAAATTTCTTCACTTAGTGAGTGGTGAACGTCTGGAATTCTCTATAATAGGAGGCTGTGAAGCTGATCCACTGAACATATTTAAGAAGGAAGTAGATTTCTAGAAATTAGAGGTTGTTAAGGGATATGAGGACAGACCAGGAATATTGTGCTGAGATAGAGGATCAGCCATTGCCACTCAACATGATTGAATGGGATCAATGGGCTGAATTTTACCCCTGCTCCCAATCTCCATATGGCTGTGGTAGTCCTTGTAAGTTTGGAAGGCACTTTCTAAGGAGTCTTGTGAATTTCTACAGTGCATCTTGCAGATAGCAGACACTGTCACTACTGTAGTGATGGAATGATTGAATGTTTGAGGATGTGAGTCAAATCAAACTGACTCCTTTATCCTGAATGGTGTCAAGCTGATGTGTTGTTGGAGCTGCAAATAGGGAATGTTCTAACACATTTCTGACTTGTGCCTTGGGAATGGTGGGCAGTCTTTAGGGGAGTCATGAAATAAGTTACACAGTGCAGGATTCCAAGTCTCTGACCTGCTTTTGTAACCACAGTTTACATATGGCCAGTTCAGACTCTGGTCAATGATAACCCCAGGAAGTTCGTAGTGGAGATTCAGTGATCATAATGCCATTGAATGTCAAGGGATGATGGTTAGATTCTGTCTTGTTGAAGGTCATCATTGACTAGCACTTGAGTGATGTGAATGTTACTTGCCATGTGTTAGACCAAGCCTGGCTATTATTGAGGTCTGTTATATTTAGAGATGGACTGCTTCAGTATCTAAGAATTCATGAATAACGCAATCATCGATAAAACATTCCCATGTCTGACCTTATGATGGAGGGAAGGTTGTGATGAAAGACCTGAAGATGGCTGAGCCATGGACACAACACTGAGGAACCCTGCAGAGATGTTCTGGAGCTGAGATGAGCTTCTTCAGAGTTTTATAAGGGGCAAGATTGGATACAGAGCAGAGAACTTCAAGCAACCAGAATCTTGAGGTCATGTTTGCAGACTGCACAGAGATGTTCAATAACTTGGTCACCCAATTTGCATTTGGTCTCCTCAGTGTAGAGGAACAACTCATTATGAACAGTGAATAGAGTCAACTAAATTGAAAAGAAAACAAGGAAATCACTTTTACTTGAAAGGGATGTTCGATGCATTAAAATATTGAGAAAGGTGCAGGTAGAAAACTAGACGTGCATCTTTGGACCTTGCATGAGATGTTTCTGTGTTCAGGGGAAGAGATTTTGGGGATAACTGAGGAGTGAACTAAGGTTTTGCACAGGCAACAGTCCTTCAGAATTCTGAAAGAGAAGAGGATGATGTGTTAGTGGTAGCATCATCTAGAAAGTGGCAAAAATGATGGAGAAGGGTGACCGTTGGGGCTAGCAAGATAAAGAAAAAAAGACACGTGAAACTGTCTAATTGTTGTGCTCAGGTTAAAGATGTGAACACAAATGTGAGAAGAGCAGCAGACACAATCAAGATCCTGTTGACATAATTGGGTAGGGATTCGTCAGTTGAGGAAAATAGAAGCCATACTTGAAATTCTAGTATAAAAGGTTGCATCAGCAGAATAGATGTGATAAAACAGGTGATTTTATTATGTTATTTTCATTCATTAATAGGATGTGGGCATCGCTGGCTAGGACAGCATTGTCTGCCCATCTCCAGTTGCTCTTGAGAAAGTGGTGGTGATGTGCCTTCCTGAACTGATGCTGTCCAGTTGGCATAGGTAACCTACAATCCTGTTAGGGCGAGAGTTCCAAAATTGTGATCCAGCAACATTGAATGAAAGGTAATTTATTTCCAAGTCAGGTTGGTGAGTATATTTGAGGGGAACTTTCAGGTGGTGTTTCCACATATTTGCTGAAATAGAATCCTTATAGGAGAAAATCTATGATATACTACAATATCCTTTTATTGTCACGTGTGCCTCATTGTAGGAGCACAGTGAAAAAGTTTCACAATGTCTACCTTCTTATGGCGACATCTTAGGTACAAGTACCTAGGTATAATAGTTGGATATAGCAGAGGGATAAAAGTAGTTGCTTCATTATATAGTTGAAAATAAGTTAAAAATTGGAATATATTTCCTATAATATATTCCTATATTAAGGGGTTAATATTATAGTGTTCTCAGGTAAGGATTGTCCCCTCACACTAGTCTCTGTCCAGGACTCACTGCCTGTGTGCTGCTCTGGGAGTGCTTCCCATGTGCTGCTGCAAGGCTTCTTCCCCATGCTGCTCCAGGCTTATAGCCCATGCGCTGTTCCAGGGATCACTGCTTCACGGTGTTCTGGGCTCACGGGGTATGCCTGCGGGCCCCCAAGCGCAAGGCCACGTTGCTCGCTCCGGTTCTCTGCGGATCTCGGCCCGTGCTCGCTCCTGCCCACCGCATGACTCCACCCTCTGGTTGGGGACGGGTGGGGAGAATGAGAAAAAGCAAGAAAAAAGAGCGGGAAAATGCCTCAAGGACCTGACGAGCAGAGGAACTCCAACCCGAGCATCCTACTCCGCCACCATCTTAGACTCGCAAACCTACAAGTTGCGGGGTTCTATAATCTATCAGAAAGAGTAGTGGAGGTAGCTTAGTGGATATGGATTGACAGTCTATTCATGAACAAGATTACTGAGAAGTCAAGGAAGCAATGTGAAGTGCCCTCGATGGACCATGTGATGGTGAAAGAAGGGTTAAAATTGGAAGAAATGTTAATGAAGCTTTCCATTTGGAGCAAGATCAGGAAAAAAAGGCACTAAGGATTATGAGTCATGTCACAAGAGATTTATTTTTCATGTGACAAAGATACTGTGCATGGGGATTGTCTTGGCTTGTATTCAAGGAAGTTACAGAGGGCTCTCAGATCCTTCTGGTGAAGGATTAGATGTCCCTGTGGAAAAGAAAATGGTTAGTTTCAAGAATGTGGAAACTGTTAAAAAGTATCAGAAGATGCAAGTGAGGAGAGATTGGAAAATATGAGAAAAATATGGAGTCAAGATAGAAAAAAATCATTATTTATAGCAATCCTGGTGCACTTTCTCTGGGTTAGATGAAACACACTTCTGCTTCTAATCTCTTCAACCACTTCCACCTACACCTGTTGGGTGGAGATGGTACCCTGTTCCACTGTCCTGGTCAGAGTTCATCTCACTGCACCTTTCATCCCCCCAGCCCAATCTCAGGGTAAGATGGATTCCTGGGTCTGCTCTCCATTCCTGCGGTTGCTACCCCTCAAAAATTCATCTGCTGACAAGATTTTCTTACCCATGTCATGATGCCTTTAACCAGAAATCTTTCTTCTTACAGTATTGATGTCATCTCCCCTCCACCTCCTCTAATTATTTCCCAATTATTTGCATGACCCAAGATGACAATGGGTTTACTTTGGTAAAGAATAACTGAGAGGTACAAAATTCAGAGAATTGAGTTCCAGAGGCAGCAGGGACTAGGGTAGAAAGATTCTGTTCATTAACTGTTTCACTGTTCACAAGTACTGCCAGAACAGCTGAGAATTTCCAACAGTCTGCTTTTATTTCAGATTTCCAGCATTCACAATAGATTGATATTGTCCATAGTTGGGCATTATGAACATACATGACCTCTTTGGTTGAAAGACATCCTGTAGTTACTTTCAAAGCTCACAATTGTATGGTGGCAATTTTCCTGTAAAATCTTTATTGGTATTTACAGATGTGGAAGAAAGGAGTAGGACATTTGTTCATTGAAAACACTAAATTTAATGAGGTTCACCTACCCTTCATTAAATATGGATATCAATGTTTAACAGGGTGTAGAGTATTACTTGTGAAAGACTATGGAAATGTTGAACTGTAAGGAAACTATGGGCAGTGCATTGACCCTGCTTGCATTGTCTGGCAAGTTGTAAACAATAGTGAACTCCAATTCACATAGAATAAGTCTGCTGAAGAGAAGTTAAACGTGCTTCCTCTACGTACCACAGATTTGAAGTCACTGAAATTTCAAGTCTTATAAATTCTTTTACAGATTCAACCAATGCAATAGAGTTCTCAGTGGTGTTGATGTAATATCTGTCAACAAAGCATGTCAGTATATGTCATGAGTACAATCAAGGCCAGATTTCTCAAATGTTAATGTTCTTTAGAGGCCTACTGTTATTAAATGAAAGGTCTTGGATTCTAACAGAATATGACTCAAGCTATGAACAAACAGAGAAATCACTGGTGTTCTGCTTTGTATGATTAAATACCAAAGTGACTAGGTCATCAGCTATTCTAAACTGATCTACTCTCTTCTCTCCAGCATGGTTTAACGGTTAGTTACTGTGCTCCAGTTAGATTTTTTCATGTTCCATCATGTATTTCACTGACTAAATGGTAACAGCTCAAACTTCAAATTACACACAACTTCAGTTATTATATAATACTCGGTTTAAAAGTCTTATTTTTGTTCATGCTAGAGCTGAAATACACATCAACCCTATTTTCCAAGTTAATGTACAAATATTGCAAGTCATTGGAATTAGCAGCATCCCAATGCTCCCGAGAATGAGACAAAAATCCTTTAACCCATAACCTGCTTGACAACTTACAAAATATATAAATGCATTCTTCAGACAAGCAGCTTGATAATCTAAAAACTGAAAAAACTGTGAATGCTGTAAATCAGAAACAAAAACAGAAGTTGCTGGAAAAGCTCAGTTCTGAATGAGGGTCATTTGACCTGAAGCATTAACTCTGATTTCTCTCCACAGGTGTTGCCAGACCTGATGAGCTTTTTCAGCATTTTCTGCAGCTTGTTAATATGTCTACATAAATTGAACTACTAAAGAAAATGGTCAGACTATGACCAAATTACTGTATTTTCACCAATTAGATCAGCAAAAATGAATCTCGCTAATTAGCACAAAGAATTGAATTTCGATATTATCACTAACTTGGAGCCAAATCAAACATGAAAATCAAATTTAACATTTTCACATTTAGACCACTTATAGAGAAAAGATATTCACATTTGATTCCAAAGCTAAGGTCATTCAAAGGCAGTCACTGTAATGAAATTGTTCCATTTTCCATGTCACCAAATTTCAGAATGACTTATTACAATTAAAAATATTGCAAAGATTAGACTACAGATTCATGATAATTTACTACTTTCTTCGAGTATTTTTATTTAGAAAGCACTATTGCACCAAGGTTGCACCAGCTAAACTTTTTGATTGTGCTAATGTTTAAATTGAAAAGCTGGATGCTTTACCATCTGGCGGACAAAATATTTGTAAAAGAAAATCCTAGGAAATAAAACATGGCAATGACAATATTGATATGAAATTAGTTAAAGAACAGAAAATGGAGAGTTGTGCTGAATGAGCGTTCTTTGTACAGGCGGAAGAAATTCAATGTGTTCTCTTGCCATCGGTACTGGAACCATTGCTTTTGGTGGTCAATGAGTTGGATTTGCATGGAAAGAGCACTGTTGAATAGGGCACTCAACATGGAAGCTAAGTGAACATGGAGGAAGATGGTAATAGATTCGGAAGAACATAGGCTGCTGGAGGAGGTAGACAAATAACAGATGAAATTTAACACAGTAGTGGATATTGCTGAGAAAAGAGATACAGCCAATTTTCTGGTAAAATTCGGCCAAGAAATTTTGATGAGTTTCATGGAGAGTTTCTCTCAGTGGTCCCAAGTGAGTTTTCTCATGTTATTCTCTGCAATTTATCTCCTTAGCTATACACCACGCATGTGATGCCTCACTCATGATACCTTTCCACTTGTAAGTAGTGGAAGTATACACTCCTGGTCTTCCCCGGATGCCAAGCACTGACACCACAATTAAAAAATGCAGTTGTGCATAAGGTCAAATGTTGTCACTCTGGAGCTGTCATACATTCATAGAATCCCTACAGTGTGGAATCAGGCCATTCAGCCTATCGAGTCCTCACCCTGAACAGTTCCCATGAATTGCCCCAAAGATGGTAGACAGAAACAAGTCAGCTCCATTGTGGACAGTGAGCTGGAGGTCGCAAGGGTCAGGGTGTGGTGCTGAGGCGGCCCTCTTCTTTGCTCAGGGCTAAATAGAGGAGACCATAGCACCAGAACCTGTCAGCCTGGTCCAAAGCTACTACCTGGATCAGTGTGATGTCTGGAGGAAAAGCCTGCACTGGTGGTGTGCCTACCTCTGGAGCAGACGATTCTAGTCCTATCTGATTCAGAGGTTTATCATGACATATCTGTACATGGTGATTAAAAATAATTACATTGCATCAGGTTGCACAATACCTGATAACCTGACACTGACATTGCATGATTGAAAAAGCAGGTTAAGATTTAGTCCATGATTCCATTTTTTATTAAAACAAAACAGCAAAATTATTTATATATTATCAAATAAAATTTATTCATGAAGATGAATAACATGACTCTGTGATGAATGCAGCTTGTATTATGAAAATATAAATGGAAACCGCTCTAAATAATCTGAAACACAGGCCCAGCATTTCAACCTCGATAACTCTGCCCCCAATATCTTCATCTTCACTTCCTGGTTGCCTTCTCTGTCAATCCCGTTGATGAACGGTCTCATCAGGACAGAGATAGTAATTCACCATTTCCCCTATCAAAGCCAGGTGGTTCTTACAGTTGATTACTCCCCTCCCGAATTATCCTTTCCCTCCCACGCAGTATCATCCTCGTCCCCTAAGGCATTGAGTTGGCCCCCCTTCACAATTGCATCCTAGCACATCGCTTTCATTTCCCAGAATTGAGTTTCCAAAACTCCCTAACGCAGGAAGGGCCATCAATAAATCCCAAAGAGTGGACAGACCCCAAGAAGTGACCATAGGGTATTACCCTGAGAAATAAACCAGAAAAAGGCTATCATTTGTTGAATTGAAAAGGAACAGTGCTTGTCCATGTGCTTTTTGTCTGGCTTTTAACTGGAAGCAAGATTGCCACCTGATCCAACCAACCCACACTTGTAAAACTCATAACAGGGCCCAGCATTTGGTGTGATTCTACATTTGGACAGCATGCGTTCGATAATCTTCAATGTGTGAATAAATACTCTGACAGCCAATTTAAGATTGTCAGGCAGGCTTGCAGTGTGGTGCACTTGTGATTACTGGAAGCTAAATATTTTACTACACAGGGCCCTGTTCTTAGCAGATACTTGAAAATTGTCCTAAGTGCAAGACTAAAGGCTTTGGCAAAATGTGACCCTTTCAACAACACTTAGGTTTGTTACTACTAAACGACTATTTGTTTAACTGATCAGTGGAATAGATTTTGAATAGGTGTTAAGGGATGAGGGCCCTCAGTTATATGAATAATTAAAGAAACCAGCACCTTTTTCATTCATAAAGAAAAGATTTGAATGAGATTCGATAGGGGTGTTCAAAATTATAAGGGCTCAAGTCAGAGTAAGAAACGGTCCACATTTGGCAGAGGACACTCATTAAAAGAGATCAGCGAAAAAAACAATCCAAGGATAACATGAAATAACAACACTTGTACACAGCAAGTGGTTACGATCTGGAACACAGCCTGAAAGATGTTGCAGCAAGATTGGACCAAGAAGGCAACTCATTCTCAACACTCTCAAGGATGGTTAGGGACAGACAATAAATGCTGATCTAGCTAGCAATGGCCACATACCATGAAAGATTAAAACAAAAATCAATCCTCGTTTTCAAGAGGGAATTGGGGAAATACTCGAAGGGAACAAGAAAAGAAATGCAAAACTACAGGAGCAGGATATGGGAGGGGGATTAATATGGTTTCTCCTGCAGACATGGACTTGGACTGAATGACTCCCTCTTGTACTACAACTATTCCATGATTATTTTGAAAGTTCAGTAGAAATAAACTGCACCACAGGAGCTTGTAAGAGAATAATTTGGCTGGTGCAACTGTTTAGCATAGATCATTTGGACTCAAGTTCATTTTTTTTAAAGAAATGAAATAATTCCTGTGCCACGTTACTTTAAGAAGTCTCATTAAAATTAATTTAAGCAATTTCAAGCATCTTAATGGTGATAATTGCCATTAAATTAATTATCCCTCTTTTTATTCTGATGGAACTGCTGATTTTATGAAACTACAGCAGAGCTGCTGATGACTTTCCTTCTTTCTTTACATTTTTTAAAAAAATCCTATGTATTTGATGCAAAATTAGAACAGGGCCACAACATTCAAGTAAAGCTGAAGATGAAATGTATTTTTAATGCCTGGATTATATAGTACATGGATTTGTATCCCATCTAGCAATGCTCAACTCCACATTTCATTACATACTTGGTCTAAACATAGACAAATGAATGTAATTCCAAAGATGAGGCAGGAGTGACAGCACTTGATATCAAGGCAGCAGGAGAATGTGGCACTAAAGAGCCCTAGCAAAAAAAATCGGGAGGGCATTAAATGGACATGGTTGTAGTTATTGCAGATCTATCATCCCTCTTGTAAAGTGCTGCGCCAATCATTTTCAACTGCTTCGGAATTGACCTTCCCTCTATCATATGGTCAGGTTTGAAGATATTTGCTAACAAGATTGAAATCAGACAAAGCTTGAATTCAACCTTTTTGTGTTCTCCATTTCAACTGAATTTCATATTTCTGTTCCCGTTTGAAGAACAAACTGTTTAACCACACTTGTTCTTATTAGAAGTTTTGTTAAAACACCATGTGACAACCTGCATCAGCCCGTAAAAATAGTTTCACCAGGGTGAATGTTTAGGGCCCATCACTACACCCCTAAAAACATTTCAGATCCCAAGGAAGAGTTTTCACACAATCTACATTACAAAGACAATGTCTACTCTGGTTATTTTTTCATCAAAATATATTCAATTTATCTGCACAAAGCAGAATGCAACATGATGCACAGTTGAACATAGCTCAATCTTCACATTTTACCATTGCTCATAAAGTATTTTGGAACCTGTAACATATTCATTAATCAATACCATTTGTGGCTCCAATTCTAAAAAAAAACGCAGCTGGATAGGGTTAGAGATAAAAGCTGCTTGACAGAATGATCAAAGATGCACAGAAAAGTTGTGTTAAATCTCATACAATGCAGACAGGAGATATCAACAGTCTGGTTAAACAAAGATCAAACCATCAAATATATGTTGGCTTTGTTGTATTTTGAAAATAACATAGCACTATTTCTACAACAACTTCAATAACATAAATTAGATCATTGGGAGATTTCAATTGTGTCCCTTTAAAAAGCAATACCATCAATTCCATACTTGTTTCACAATTTTTGCCTAATCATTTTTAAACTGCAGTTTAGACCTGTAGAGTGAATGAGTTGTTAATTTCCTTGAGAGTCACTAATCACATCGAAGTATCATTCAGAGATATTTGTTTTATAGATCACTCAACATTTTAAAACTGAAACAACAAAGTTCATTCCACAATGGCGCTTTTCGAAATAGTCAGTAAAATGTGGAATTTTTAATTCAATTAGCATAGCTTTGATGCTTCCAAACACATAAAAGGTTTGCAATCCTCTAAAGTGAAGATTGTAATGAATTTAATGTGCATACAGACATTTGTGATTAAATGATTCATGTAAAGAATTCTTGAAAATATCTCAAAGGAAGTGCTTTTATAATATTGTTTGTTTATAATCATTCAATTGTTAGTTTAAACAATGCAGAATATTAAAGTTTTCTAACATTTTTCCTGGGTATAAATATATATAGTATGATGCATTTGAAGCATGTGCCAACATTGGTGGTTTAATGGAAATCTACCAAAGCTAATTAAATAACAACTGGTGGAATGATAGATTCTCGGGCAGCTATACTTGGACTTAAGTTTGAATCCAGGAGCCAGTTACCTATACTGGGTGAGGGAGATTCAGTACCAGTAACTGGACCACTGTAAGATAACCCCCTTGTACACTGGAAGCCAAAGGGTAAATGTTTAAAGTCACCCCAACAATACTCATTGGCCTGGACCTAACTTTTTCAGATGTTAGCCTGTGGCAAAGAAACTGCCCAATGTTGGTGGCACCTTTCTAAATGCGGGTCAGGGCTCAAGGGTGGCAAACACAATGCAACAACAATTGTATCTCAGCTACCTGGATAATCCAGGCAAGAAAATACAGTAGGAAAGCTCTGGAACAGACCCAAATAAAATATTTATTTTAACTGTTTTTTACTAAAGAACTTAATTTGTGGCTCTTTGTGCAGGAAGAACACATTTCTACTTATGCTTCCTCAGCTGTAGGCTTCCTCCCTAGTCAAATACAAGATTCTCCCAGGGACCACCCACTGGCCAAATTTGCCACCTACTTGCAGTCACTGAACAGCCTCCAGACTACTCTTCCTGAGGAAGTCAAATGAGGTAATTTAAATGAGGTGCAGGACATACCAACCACACAGGGCTAGCAGCCTGCCCTGAAATGAAGAGCCCAACCAGATAAGTATGTTTCAGACATTATTATTATGTAGAAAGTGAAACCGCAGTCCTTGAACTAATGTTCAACTGTAAGTAATTTTAAGAAGTAAATGGGTAAGATTGTCAAAAGTGGAACAGCTGGACCCCATGTACAGTCATTGTGAGGGTATAAAGATAATGTGTGCCTGAAATATTGTTGGAAATTCGGAAGAGCTAGGGATGGAAGATGGACTGGAAGGAGGATTGCTGGCATCTGCTGTGTTACTGGGCATCAGCTCTACTACCATGTCTGTTGGAAGGTTAGTAGGTAGGAGTCAAAAGTAAGGTCAGAGATTTCAGCATGAGGGGCAGAAAGGATTAAGCTAAGTAGAATTGTTTTATGTGTATATAATTCCGTCTTTCTTAGTTTTGGCTTTCCAGCAGACAGCTCCAGTGCTGGCTGCCTTGGGCAAACCAAATTTGCAAGAGGGAGCTGAAACAGGCAATTGGCCCCTAATTACACATGGAAATAATCTAATGGCTCCTTCCAATAGAGTTAATGCAAAATGTCCAAACCATAGTTTCTGGAGTTGAGATTTTAAATCTTACTGCTTCTCACCTGCTCGTAAACAGTTCTAGATGTAAGATTTTTTCCTATTTTGTTCCTATTCTGGAATCATTTACTCAAACGTGCAGTGAATCACCAACAGCCTTGAGAAATCCATAGCCTGGAATCTACATCCATCCTGCGCCAGCCAAGCTAAAAATAGATATGTATTTTTTTTTCAAAAGAGTATAATAAACAGTGAGAACATTCAAAGTCTGACAACAAACAGGACTCAGTACAGATTGAACCTCAAATCCTTCAGTCACTGATCTAATTCATTCAGGCATCGTTTTCAGCTCTGTTAAATTCAGGACATGCTGCCAGTTCAACAGAAACAAGGAGATCCTTTTATCTTTGAACTTTTTATTAAGATCACATTGTGTCCTGTATGAATAATGATTTATTACTTTTATTATTTGCAGCTTCCTTTCAATTCTTGCATAAATCAAATTTTATACCACATGCATTACATTTTATCACTTTACAGCTGGTTATGAAAACACTTTGATTTTGTTAACATGAAAGGCTTGATTTAGTAACTTATCATTTGTTCAAGGATATTTGGGTTAGGGAGATGCATTGGCTTATAAGTTGAAAAGTTACATTATGTGATAATGGGCATGTTAATGCACCCACATAAGATTCCAGTTGTCCGATCGTTTCACTGAGATGTTCCTTCTTTAATAGAAGCTGCAGCAACAGAATGATTCAACACAAGCAGATGAGCATGTGGTTACCAATATTGCATCATATATTACCTATTCCGTTGGAGGAAATGTATACTTTACTATTTTATAAAATAATGCAGACTTTGACACACTGTATTACCCCAAGTGACTTAAATATCATGGGTGTCAGAAACTTTGCTATGCGATCCTTTTGATTAGGGTTTTGTTTGTTCATAAGAAAAGTACAATTCTGTGTCTTCTGATATTTCACATCCAAAGTAATTTGGCGCATAATTCAAAAGCAAAAACATGTTATTCACCCACCAGCACGTGTTAGTGCAAAAGGGATTCAATTTATACTAATTTAAATTAGGGTTCAAATTCAATAAGTTTCCCCATCACTTCAAAACAGCAACTGCTAGAAATAAGGTACTGACTGACTTAAGTAAAAAGGAATAAAAGATGGGTTATGACTGTATTTGTTATTTTTTGAGATGTTAGCATGTTTAATTCCCATCCCTATTTCCCTTGAACTGAATAGCTTGCTAGTCCATTTCTGAGGGCAATTACGATTCAGCCATGTTGCTGAGGGTCAAGAGATACAATTCAGATTTCCTCTCTAAAGGATATCATGAAGCAGATGGGGTTTTATGGCTGCCATTCGTTTACAATTTCAGATGTATTAATTAATTAATTGAATTCAAATTCCACTAACAGCATGGTGGGATTTGAACCTGTATCTCCCAGAGCAATAATCTGACCCTCTGGTTTACTTGTCCAATGATATTGCCATGACACCACTATCTCACCATTACATTCATGTGTTATTCAGAGTTTACCTTCAAAAGCTGCAGTTATATTTTATGTAGAAATGACTTTTTAAATAACTAACATCAGAAACTGCTAGACAATTAATTGTCATTTTCTCATAATTCAACTGTGGCTCAAAGGTAAGACTCTGTTGTGGACAAAAAGGTGAGGACTGAGAAGGTGCTGCACTGTTGGAGGTGCTTTCTTTCTGATAAGTTGTGAAACTGAGGTCAACTCTGCCCTTTGAATCGGAAATAAAACATGCCCTGCCATGAGCTCAACAGGAAATAGAACTGATAGGGTTGTTCTTGAATGTATCTTAAAAAACACTTATTTTGCAATCAACATTGGGAAAACAGACTATCTGCTTATTATCATATTGCTGTTTGTCCAATATTGCTGTTTGGAAATTGGCTTCTGTGTTTCCCTTGTAGAACACCGTCTGAACTCCAAATTGGCAACAAATACAGGTCTAATTGTTGGTGCCCACATCCTGTGATTGAATATTAAAAAAATACTTAATTGGCTGTAAAGCAGTTTGTAACATTCTGCGGTCATTAAAGGTAGTTTATAAATGTAAGTATATTTTATTTTCCATCTGTTCATTTTGTTTTAAGAAGTGGAATATTCTATAAATATGGATGCAAGGTTGATTAAAAATAACAAACTGTTCCATATTTTGTACTAATACATGAGAATTGTTTGCAATTGCCATTAAAGTTCTCCAGCAATTATTTTTGGCTCATGCCCTACTCAAGACTGAATTACTGTATGCAAGTCCTTTGATCAGATTCTTAACCTTACATGCACCTAGCTCTGGATTAGTATGCTCAGGTTAAACAATGAACCATTTTACCATTGATATGTATGTTGGGAGCATTTTTAGGTTACCCAAGTAGCGTGGACTCTCAAAACTTCGAAAAATAACATAAACTGCTATATTGTTTACATTGGAAACTAATTTGGAGGAACTAAACAGCACTAAGACAAAAAGAGTGTCCAGATTTTGCAGTCAGTAGTGAACAAAGAGCACCAACTATTCATTAAACCTGCACAGAGACTTTCTCTATTAGCATTCGGAACTGTAATGATTAGAAAGTCATTTTTGGTGAAGCATTAGGGAAACTGGTGATTGACTGTATAAGGCAAACTACTGCATCAGCAAGAAATTCCAGAAATAATGAGGATCAGGAACATACCAATATTCTTAATGTTCTCAATCACAACCTCCCACACCATTAACTTGGCATGGCCTTTGACCTGCCTACTCACTTGTCCGGGACATCTCACCACATATCCACCATGTACAGCCTTCCATCTCACTCAATCCCTCCTTTTCTCACATTTCAGGAGAAGTCGGCCCACAATAGAAGAGAAAAAGCCCAGATGGATGGAGGGGTTCTTTGATATCAAGCTTCTCATCCCAGTCCTTCACAGGAAAAGGCAGCAACCGCTCCTGCAGGGGCATTGAGTAATCCATGTTCTGCCAGCTAAGTAAGTATCACTCTTTGATCCACTGCAACTCTCCCACTATCCCCACTGTCAATCTGATTCATCGTACATCACTTCTAATCACTGGTCATAATGCCTTCTCTCTCTCACGTGCCTTCTAGATACCAGCAGGATGTCTGCCAGCCCCTGCAGAGAAATGGACTGCTCTACTAGAAGCCACCACCTCCAGTTCTAATGAAGAGTTCTGAAGCCTCAGAGGAAGCATCAGCAAGGCTGCCTACCATTACCCCCAATCACTTAGATACTGACCACTCGGTGGGAATGTCAGATTTGGAAAGTTTGGGAGCACCATCTGGTGAGCACCTCATTACAACAATCCACAGCTGGCCAAGGAAGAAACGTCCCAGGTCACTGGCACTTGAAGGACTGTGGGAGTCTGAGAACCTTCTGAGCCCCAGGCAGGAGAGGGCCTGTGTTGTTGGCAATCAGGGACTTTATCCACATGCACAGGAAGGCGCAAAAACAGACAAGTATATGGAGATAATGACCCTCATTGTCCAGAAGCTGGCTGCTTCCTTGAAAAGGTTGGTGGCTGCCGCAGAGAGCCGGGTTCAGCCCTCTCAGACCCTGTTGGAGAGGCTCATACATCTGCACTCCATCGGCCAGCCATTGGTCCTTATGACTGAAACCACAGTGACAGGGGCACAGGACTCTTCCTCAGTGGGATACAGGACAGTGCCAAGTGGCACCCAGCTGGAAAAGGAACCATACACAAACCTTGTAAAGTCTTCTCTCAGGACACATCAGAGATGGCTGAACCAAGGCCACCCTGGCCTCTAGTGAGTTGACCCATTGTGCATTAGTCTCTTCAGACAAAATGTCCCTGGGTTCATCCTATGAAAATTTTAAGACCAATGAACTCCACTGCTAAGCAGGTACCTTCCAACCCAACTGCCACAACCTGGGACAACATTAAGACATGGTGGGATGAAAGATACCTTTGAGGATACTTTGATAGCAGCGCACTGTATATAAATTATCACACATGTATGAATGTGATTGGTTTTCCAATACATCTGCTTGTTTGAATTGCCATTCAGCGCCGAATGTAACCATGCCAGCATGATGCCTAACTTCATGGATCGATGTCTACATTGAGAATCTGCTGCAGCACGTGGGAGCAAGAGGAACAAGGTGTGTATAAAGGCTGGCTGGGTTCTGTTGGCACATTGCCCCCACTAATCTTTCCCTGGTCTCTTTGTGAAAAAGTGTTGCTGTGAATGAAGTGGTTAATGATGTGTAGAACAAAGAAGTGTACAGCACATACGGGAGTCAATGCATTAGAATCGCAAGGGTCAAGGGGCTCACAAGTCTGTGTACTGTTCAGTGCATGGGTTTGCGTGTAACATTGTTTCCTTCTAAAGGACCTCACATCAGTGGTGTTTCAAACCTGCTCCCTCACAGATTGTGACACTTACTTGATCCACTCTATGTGTGATCACAGACATTATCTTTCCCATCATGTAGTTTTGATTTCTAGCTTGTTCACAGTAGGTGGTAGCATAGGAAGCTGCATATCAATGAGGTGAGATTTGCATTTAATAAGGGTGTTCAAAAACAATAATCCCCTTAATATGTAACTTGCTATTCCCTAGACACAGTGAGCTCTCCTGATGTCAATATTGGCCTCACTGGGCTCTTCATGTGACTCTGCCACACTTCTCACCACATCATTTAGGCTCCAATACCACTCCACACAATGTTTCTGAAATACTTATTATGAGCATAACTTTTAAAACTTTGAACTGTGTGGTGTCAGAATTTTATTTCAAGTAAGACTTTTCTCGAAATCCCTTCTCCCTGTAGAAGTACAGTATGATAGGAACTTGTGAGCAAAGACTTTAGTCTCCCTTATCTCTTATCACTCTGGTGATTTGGTCCAGACAAGAACAAAAAAGTCCTTTTACGATGAATTAAAACTGTTGAACATTGAGTTCAAAGATTAACCAGACTAGGTTTCTTGATTTGTTTTCAGATCTGTAGAACAAAGTAATATTGCTACAACAGGTATGGCAATGCCTCTGTAGGCACTGATCTGAAACTGGATAAATAGAGCTCCAATTATTAGGCAAAATGACCATTTCTAAGAAACAGATATGTTAGATTAAACAACCTTTCTTGGGCTTTGCCAGGGTCTCGCTGCAAACAAACAATGCAATAAGGACAATTTTTTTTTGGTGGGGAGCAAAGAGAACTTAAGTATATATCTATTCTCCTTACTGTAACTTTGACCATGATCCCTTCACAGACGTTGCCATTATTTAAAATGATTCCAATATTTGCTTGCTACAAAACCTTGCAATCACAATGCATAAGTATGAACTGAAATAATTAATACTTAATCTATTATGGGGTGGCATGGTGGCTAACACTGCTGCCTCACAGCGCCAAGAACCCAGGTTCAATTCCACCCTCAGGCAACTGTTCATATGTAGAGTTTGCAAATTTTCCCCATGTCTGCATGGGTTTCCACCTGGTGCTCCAGTTTCCGCCCACAGTCCAAACGTATGCAGGTTAGGTGGATTAGCCAAACTAAATCGCCCACAGTTTCCAGGGATGTGCAGACTAGGTAGATTAGCTATGGGAAATGCTGGGTAACAGGGATAGGGTAGGGGGATGGACCTGGGTGGAATGCTCTTCAGAGGGTCAGTGTAGACTTGATGGGCCAAATGGCCTGCATCCACACTGTAGGGATTCCATGATTATATTCCCAGCCAAAAAAATGTATGGAAGGCATTAGCAAGATTAAAAAAAGAGACACTTTATGATTTTTATTGAAATCAGGGGAGCAAGTGCAGATTTCTGCATGAGGGGACATACCTATCTGAATTTGGAACTCTAAGCTTATCGATTTCAAGGAATTTTTGAAACATCACCACAGATTTTAAAGAATAGATTGAACAAAATTAATAACATTTGCAGGTTAACATGCATTGATGAGAGAAGACAAACATTATTACTTGCATGAGTCAGTAGAAACATATATGTCGATAACACAAAGGTTGGGCTAATGACACAAGGTTGGTGGAGTTGTGGATAGTGTGGAGGGCTGTTGTAGGTTGCAACGGGACATTGACAGGATGCAGAGCTGGGCAAAGAAGTAGCAGATGGAATTCAACCCAGAAAAGTGTGAAGTGATTCATTTTGGAAGGTTGAATTTGAATGCAAAATATAGGGTTAATGGTAGGATTCTTGGCAGTGTGGAGGAACAGATGGATCTTAGGGTCCACGTCCATAGATCCCTCAAAGTTGCTACCCAAGTTGATAGGGTTGTAAAGAAGGCATATGGTCTGTTGGCTTTCATTGGCAGGGGAATTGAGTTTAAGAGCCATGAAGTTATGCTGCAGCTCTATAAACCCTGGTTAGACCACACTTGGAATATTGTGTTCAGTTCTGGTCGCCTTATAGGAAGGAAGTGGAAGCTTTAGAGTGGGTGCAGAGGAGATTTACCAGAATGCTGCCTGGACTGGAGGGCAGGTCTTATGAGGAAAGGTTGAGGGAGCTAGGGCTTTTCTCATTGGAGCGAAGAAGGATGAGAGGTGACTTGATAGAGGTGTACAAAGTGATGAGAGGCATAGATAGAGTGGATAGCCAGAGTCTTTTTCCCAGGGTGGAAATTACTGCTACAAGGGGGCATAATTTTAAGGTGATTGGAGGAAGGCATAAGGGAGATGTCAGAGGTAGGTTCTTTACACAGAGGGTGGTGGGCGTGTGGAATGTGCTGCCAGCAGTGGTAGTGAAGTCAGATACATTAGGGGCACTCAAGAGACTTTTGGATAGGCACATGGATGATAGTAAAATGTAGGGTATGCAGGGGAGTTTGATCTTAGAGTAGGATAATAGGTCGACACAACATCGTGGGCTGAAGGGCCTGTACTGTGCTGTACTGTTCTATGTTCTATGTTCTATATTTATTTGGTCACTCAGACTAAAATCCATTCATAGGGAATGTGGCACAGCCTTATTTGGATTTTTCCTGTCCTGCAGAGTCAAAGTGCTTACCTTACTGTAGTGGAAGTTTTTCTTTCATAAATGTCTGTTCGGACTGTTTTTCTTCTACTTGAAGTACAGATGTTGACTATTAAAAAAAGATTCCAGGCTTTAGTTGGCCACTCAGAGGCTTCCGGTCTTTGTCAGAAAGGGTAAAATAGCTCAGATTGGCTCATTTCTACAGGTGTCCAAAGCCCCCCTCAACTCTACAACTGTTCTTAACCCTGGTTTTAGGATGATTGCAGCCTTCGATGAATATTCTGCTCTGTTGTACATAAGCTGCAGACAAAGACTAGGATTTTCCAGACCGCCGTCTCAAGCTCCCCAGACTATCTGACATTTTAAGTGTATAATCAGTATACTCTCGTTCTTTTATATCATGGCCAGGCTTGTGTATGTGATGTTCTGGGCTTGTCCCACTCCATGCTAATTAGTGTCATTGAAGGCAGGCTGAGCAATACAGCTACAGGGAGTGAACCAGTGAATGAAGTGTGTGCACTCACCCTGACATTGACAGACATCGGCTCCTGAGCCGATCATCAGATGAGGAGCTACAAACAACCATTGTTTTATAACAAAGACTGA
The DNA here is from genome assembly GCF_021869965.1 of Rhincodon typus. Classification (NCBI taxonomy): domain Eukaryota; kingdom Metazoa; phylum Chordata; class Chondrichthyes; order Orectolobiformes; family Rhincodontidae; genus Rhincodon; species Rhincodon typus. The sequence continues at coordinate 54,057,982 of NC_063336.1, forward strand.
ATGTTAAATCTTCAGCAGATCAATACTTGTGAAATTTTCCTAAGAGTTTTTATTCAAATGATTTTGAAAGAGAAAACCAACTGGAAACAGAAAAATACTCTAGACATTCATTCAGAGTTTCAACTGGTAACAGGATGGCTACATCAATTATAACCTTGCCTTAGAGGTGGCATTTCTGCCTGAATCCAAAGGTGTTTGTTTCAAGCACCACTTCAGAAAGTTCAGTAATGTTAAAGGAGTACTGCACTGTCACAAATACTTCATTCTTGTCATCATCTAACTCCTGTAACTCTGAAACTAGTGGCACTACGAAGTCAAATTTTGTAGCCATCATCCTTTACACGAGCTCCAAAAGCACCTTTACCTTTGGAGGTCTATTATATGAAGGATGGGACAGCTTTCCTGGTGTCCCGATCAGTATTTATCAATAAAGCAATAAAACTTTATGTCAGAGCTGTGCATTAATTGGCTGCCACAATTTCTTTCATTGTAGCATGATTACACTTAAAATGAATTTAATTTTCTGCAAACTGCTTTGAGATGTCCTGAACATTTTTTAAAAGTTGCATTTCATTCTTTATTGATCAGCGTTATTTAATTTTTGAATTCCCATTAAAACACTGACTATTGCTATTACAGAGATATGCTGCCATGGAATTTTCAACTTGAAATGGTAACATAAGATTAATTCACAGGAATTAGAGGTTTGTAGGCAGCAAGGGCAGGCTAGAGTTTTACTCAATTCTGGAGAAGAGACTGGCTAACATGACCTGAATTACCTACATTTTCTGCGCATATTTTTCATTACCTTAAATGATACACTAACACTCAAGGATGTGAAATGGGGGGTCCTAAGGAACAGAATTTCTAAAGGAACAATTACCAAGGTGCAAACATAAAATCCTTTCTTCCAACTGTTTTTGGTGGTGCAGGGAAGAGGGCAGGTTGGGAACCCTTACATTTTACATCTCACACTGCTGCAAGAAGTTACTGACACCATTGTTAGTGTGGTGTGATGAAACTGTGATATTTATACCTATGAATTTAAATGTTGTCTGTTGCAGATTTGGATTGTTAGAATTCTAAGTTAAAAATATGGATTTTCTATTAAAGATAAAATACAATACCCATAATTCCTAGCAAGAGGAAGATACCCAGAGTTCATTGAGAATTACCCAGAAGACTTAAAGGGGAGAATTTTGTGGATGCATTCAGTCCCTGCTGGGAAGTTGTTTGAGATAGAAACATGTATTAGGCTTTGAATTGTTGTAAAGTCTGTCAAGAGAGTAAAATGTGCAAAGCAACATTCTTAAGACTAGGAGTATAAAGTAATGAAATTGTCTTAGCATAAATTATCTTATTAATAACTGTTTGTGGTATATACATAATACATTACAGAATCACAAACATTTTAAGGAGGCCATTCTGCTCACCAGCTCTCTGAGGGTTTTAACTGAGTGCTGATTTCCTGCCTTTGCCCCCTGACTGTTTCTATTTAAATAATCATCCAACAACCCTTTAATGCCTCAATTAAACCTGCCTCCACCACATTTCCAGGGAGTGCCTTCCAGACCTGAACCACTCATTGTGTTTGCACCTCACTTTTGCTTCATTTGCAAAATATGTTACAACTGTGCCCTCTGGTTCTCAATACATTTCAGAAAGGGAACAGTTTCTCCATATCTATTCCGTCCAGACCTCTCATGACTTTGACAACTTCCATTAAATTTCCTCTTAGCTTCCTCCTCTGCAAGGAAAAGAGTCCCAAATTTTCCAATCTTTCCTGCTAACTAAAGTGCCTTGTCCTTTCTTTGTCAGCAAAGCCACTGAAATACCTTTGATTATATTGAGCCGTCATCTATTTACCATAAATTAATGACTTGGATGAAGGGACTTACTGCATTATTGACAACTTTGTTGATGTTACAAATGTAGGCTAGAAGCAAGTTGTGAGGCGGATGCAGTGAATTTGCAAATGAGTATCCTTGTACATGATTCATACATTTAACATGTACATACAGCAAACAATTAGGAAGACAAGTTGAACTTTAGCCTTAATTGCAAGTTGATCGAACATGAAAGTCAGGAATGAAATAAAACAAAGAACTGTGGATGCTGGAGATCTGAAACAAAAACTGAAATCTCTGACGGCACAGCAGCATCTGTGGAGAGAAAGCAGAGTTATCATTTCAGATCCAGTGACTCTTCATCAGAACTTTCCTTATCAAAATGTCAACTCTGCTTTCTCCCCACAGATGCTGCCAGACCCACTAAATTTTACCAGCAATTTCTGTTTTTATAGAAGTCAGGAACATTTGCTACAACTCTACAGGGATTTTGTTGACATTGCATCTGGATTACTCCATATGGTCTTGGTCTCCTTAACTAAGAAAGGAAATATTAGCTTTGGAAGCAGTTCAGGAAAGGTTACTGATTCCTGCGATGAAGGGATTGTTTTATGAGGAAGGGTTCAGCAGGATGGACCTGCTCAGTCAAGTGTTACAAAAATGACTCATGATCTTATTGAAATATGTAGGATTCAAAGAGGATTTGACAAAGTAGATAAAAGTAAATGGTCTCCCACTTAAAACTGACATATGGAGGAATTTCTCCTATCATAAGGTTGTCAGTCTTTGAAATTTTGTTTCACAGTAAGCAGTGGAGGCTGGATCATTAAATACATTCAAGAATGTGTTAGACAGAATTTTGATGTACTTGGCAATAGAGGGTTATCGGAGATGGGGAAGAAAGTAGAATTAATGCCACATTCAAAATGAACATGATCTTACTGAATGGTGGACCAGGCTTGATGGGCAGAATGGCCTACTCCTGCACATATTTATATTATATATTATGTGTGTATTATATGGGGAGGCAATGGCGCAGCAGTAACATTGCCAGATATTAATCCAGAAATTCAGCTAATGTTGTGTATAGGGTTTTGAATCCTGCCACGGTAGATGGTGGAATTTGAATCCAATGAAAAGAATCTAGAATTAACAATCTGTTGATGACCATGATGCTGATTGTCAGAAAAACCCATCTGACTCACTAATGTCCTCCAGGGATAGAAATCTGCATCCTCACCTAATATGGCCTACATGTGACACCGGACCCACAGAAACATGGTTGACTCTCAGCCGTCCTTTGAAATGGCCTAGCAAGCCATTCAGTTGTATCAGTCGCTATGAAGCCTCAACAGAGAAATGAAACCAGACTGATCACTTGGCATCGACTTAGGGCAGCGGAAAAGGCAATAGCGGAAACTGCCCTGTCGACCCTGCAGAGTCCTCCTCACTAACATCTGAGGGTTAACGCCAAAATTGGAAGGGATGTCTTACAGACCAGTCAAGCAACATCCTGACACAAATGTACTCACAGAATCATAGCGTACAGACAATGTCCCAGACACCACCATTACCATCCCTGCATAAGTCCTGTCCCACCGGCAGGACAGACCCAGCAGAGGTAGCGGCACAGTGGTATACAATCGAGAGGAAATTGCCCTGGGAGTCCTCAACATTGAGTCTGGACCCTATTAGGTCTCCATGGCTTCAGGTTAAACATGGGCTAGGAAACCTCCTGCTGATTATCACAGATAACAAGGTGTACAGCTGGATGAACACAGCAGGCCAAGCAGCATCAGAGGAGCAGGAAAGCTGACATTTCAGGCCTAGACCCTTCCTCAGAATTGGGGGAGGGGAAGGGGATTCTGAAACAAATAGGGAGAGAGGGGGAGGTGGATAGAAGATGGATAAGGGAGAAGATAGGTGGAGAGGAGACAGACAGGTCAAAGAGGCGGGGTTGGAGCCAGTAAAGGTGAATGTAGGTGGGGAGTTAGGGAGGGGATAGGTCAGTTCAGGGAGGACGGACAGGTCAAGGGGGCAGG
>NC_063336.1:54071870-54153980 GCF_021869965.1 Rhincodon typus
TCTAGACCCTTTTTCTGAAGAAGGGTCTAGACCCGAAACGTCAGCTTTCCTGCTCCTCTGATGCTGCTTGGCCTGCTGTGTTCATCCAGCTCTACACCTTGTTATCTCAGATTCTCCAGCATCGGCAGTTCCTACTATCTCCCCTCAGCATCAGTACATATTGTTTTACAATTTAGGTGAGTGCAATCCATTTCTTTTTCTCGCTTTTTATTCCTTTGCAAGTAAAAGTTCAAAGTTAAGGATATTTTGAAAGTATAATATCATTGTTAATGAAGAAGCAGTAAAGAGTGAAGCCTGTGAATATTTTAGCCACTCCAGATGAGTGCGGATCTGAATGACTAGTGATTGAGTTCTGTTTGATGTTACAGCTGTCAGAATTTCACACCTTTCACTTTTCTAGCTAACTGCAAACAGTTCAAGAGCACTTTGGTGAAGTTAATGGGGTTATGATACTGAAGAAATATATTGGGTTAAGAAATAACCAAACCAAAGTTAACACAGCTAAATTAGTAAAATATAACTAAACCTGGTTATTGTAATATCTGTGTGGAATAAATTGCACTTTCTTTGATTATGGAATTTTTTTAAAAAAAAGCATGAGGTATAAGATTTATTTATATCCCAAGATAATTCTGCCTTCTTAATGCAAGGCTATTTCCTAAGGTGGTTGTCAGTGGCCAAGAGACATGAAGCCTGTTTCAAAAATTGCTTCTAAACCAGATGTGTCACTGCTCACTGTCAGTGGGACGAGAGAGGAGGACAGGAATACCTCGCACAAGTGATCAATACTAGCTAATGTATCCTTACATGTAAAATACCATCAGTTGCGCCAGTGGCCTCTCACATTGTTCCATAAACCACATCGCTTTCAGCTATTTACCGTCAAGGTAATTTATATGTTTATTCTCAGCACTGCTAAAAGCTTCACACTCACACCTCAGACCTTACACACAATGAAGCTATCTCACCCAAACATAGTGCAGCACACTCACTGACATGCGTTCCTCTCTTTTGCAAGGCAAGTTGGCCCATAACGGATGACAGCAGCTGCAAGCCAGTGCAGCTTCTGATGTCCACTTCATCGTCATGTTGCAGTCTGTTACCATATAAGCTGCAGATGGTGGAAAAGACACCTTTTGGTTCCTGCTGCCCCTGCCATTCATCTTTTACTCTAAATCTCTCCTCTACGTTTGTGCTACCCAAGAACTACCTGCCAGTAGTGCCTGCAATTGAAAGCTGAGAGGGACAACAAACTAGAGATGACGAAACACGAATAAGCGATCTGACCCTCACAGCTACAGACGTGGTGTGGCTTTAAATCATAATGCAGAAGTAGGATCTGCCTGTGGCACATCGCCAGGCATGAGTGGGCTGCAGTCTGGCCTGTGCGGAAAGGATGGGACTGATGCCAGCTCTTCAATTCATGAGGTCATGCATGAGTTCTTCTGCAGAGGATTTAGTTTGAGACTTTAATGAAGATGGAACTTAGAGAAAGGCTGACAGACATGCTCATTAGCTGTCCTGCCAAGGAAGCAGTTGTCATTGTCCCAGAGAATGGGAGATTCCAGCTCCAACTTGACACAAAGATTCATGACAGATCTTAACGTTGATTCTTTCCAGTGGGAAAATAGTGGCCAACTCCATAAGAACACATGTGGACCCTAATTCTAATTCAGCATCTGACAGTCAATGTTTCAGTTACCTTTGTACCACAAACACTAGCCACCCGAGGTGGAAGTGGAAACTGAGGCTGAAGCGATGAAATTTCTCTTTAGTGTCATGCAGGCTCAGACCGCTGTCATCTTAGTTGTGAGTATCACTCCAACATTCCAGCAGATTACTAGGATTCCTGAGGCACCAGCTGGGTGAATGAAATTGGCACCTCACGATATTTGCTTTAATCCTCCCACTCTTGCCACATCAATAGTACCATGTTGTCTGTCAGCCTTCCAGCCCAGTCTGCTGTCATTAATGTCAATGTGGTGTATTTTGTTACAAGAACTTCAAGATCCAGAGCTGGCCAAAGTCATTCTGCAAAGTCACCTGCTCATGGGAAATCAGTAGGCTTTCGCTAACCATTTTGCAGCCACTGAGGTAACTTTGTACTTGAAGCTAAGCCAGACAAAGGTACCCACATGACATCATTAAGGGAGTGCGCAGAAATGATTGATTGGGTGTTGTATGGAATATTTGATGATTTTTGGATCAAGATGTTATGGAATGGTTATTTTGCAGTGACATTTATTTCAGGGTTGTGAGATAAAAGGCATTGTGTTGGCCAGTAACAGAAGTAGGAAGGTGGGGAACAACTGAGCAGTGGGAATATGGGATTTTATTTGGGGCTTTTGGGGCAGCTGGATTGTTATTGGTGGACTCATTGACTGTCTGTCTGTCCAAAATATAATTTTGTGTATTGATACTAGAATCTATTATAAAGGATGTGACTGGTGAATATTTAAAAATAGTTGTCTGATTGAAAAGAGTCAACATGGAGTGGAAATCATATTTGCAAACTGAATAGAACTTTTTGAAGATGTTACCAACAGAGTCAATGAGGCATGTGGTGTATTATAGATTTTCAGAAGGCTTTCACACAAAAGGTTATTTAATGAAACAGATAATTTGCCACAGTCCCAGAGGACCATTCTCTCATTAAAGAGAGATAAGCAGTGGTGAGTTTAATCTGAGGGCCATGCACCTCTGGTGGGGGTGGGGCTGAGAAGGCAGGACCTTCACAGTGACCTCAACTGGAGTGGGAATTGAACCCACACTGTTGCCGTAACTCTGTATTTCAAATCAGCTGTCCAGTCAACTGTGCTAACTGACCCTTATTAAACCAAATCAAAGTGCACGTGATTGGGTAATGTACTAGCAGAGATTGAGGATTGGTTAACAGGCAGAAAGCAGAGAATAGGAGTAAATGGATCATTTTCGGGTTGAAAGCATGTGACTAGTCGGTTACTATAAGGATCAGTGCTTCGGTCCCAGCTGTTCGTAATTTATAAAAATGATTTGGATGTGAATGCCAACTGTAAAATTTCCAAGTTTGCAGATGATGCAAAACTTGAGGGAGAATGTGTGCTATAAAGAGGGTGCAAAGAGGCTTCAATGGGATTTAGACAGACTGTGAGAGTGGGCTAAAGTACGGTGGATGGAATATAATGGGGGTAATTGTGAGGCTTTTTATTTTGGTAGAAGGAACAAATGTGCACAGTGCTCCTTGAATGTGTCCCAAAGGAACCTAGGCATCCTTGTTTGTAAGTCACTGAAAACCAGCATGCAGGTGTAGCAAGCAAATTGGAAGGCAAACAGTACGTTAGCTTTTATTGCAAGAAAATTTGAGGAAAGGAGCAAAGAAGTACTGTTTCAATTATATAGTATACTGTTGAGACTGCATCTGGAATATTATGTGCAGTTCCAGTCCCCATGCCTAAAGAAGGATATACTTCCCACAAAAGGAATGCACTGGAGGTTCATCAGACTAATTGCAGGGATAATAGGACAGTCCAATGAAGAGAGATGTAGGAGACTGGGCTTGTATTCTCTGGAGTTTAAAGAATGAGAGATGATCTCATTCTTAGAAGTTTATAAAATTCTTGTCAGGAAAGACAAGGTTGATGTAGAAAAGATGTTATCCCTGGCTGTAAAGTCTAGAACCAAAGAAAGCAGTCTCAGAATAAAAAGCAGGCCATTAAGGACTGAGATGGAGAGGAACTTCACTCAGAGGGTGGTAAATATTTTGACCCAGAGGTTGTGGAAGTTCTATTATTAACTATGTTCATGATGAAGATTAATAGTTACTTATGGCATCAAGGTTTGAGATAATGGCATTGAGGTAAGTGATCAAACATGACAGAGTAAGTTTAAAAGGCTGAGTGACTCACTGATGCACCTGTATTCCTGTGATAATGTGCCTCCTCTGTATGCTTCCAGTCCAAACACATAGCACAGGGACTATCAACTTCAACAAGGTGGTAACTGGCATCAGCTATGCTGGAAGTCATCAGGCCTAGAGCAGATGCTATTTTTCACTAATGCCAGCACCTCTGAGTAGACATCTTTTGGCCAAGGGATCTGAATGTACAAGAATTTCAGCTGTCTAATACCACTCAATACAAGGCATTGAGGACTATGAACACAGAGACCAAATAGTTGAAATATTTAATTCCTTGGCACTGAAAGCACAGGCAAATAAAGCTACAATTGAAACATTAACAGGATTTGTGCTTTTTAAATATGAAAGTGGGGATTGTGTGTTGACAGCAAGAGCAGGCTCGGCTCTCAGTGAACTGCCGGCCTATCCACTTACCAATATTGTGGTGCCTCAATTAGGGCCTTCCCTGTCTCTATTTATTGACTATTTTGCACTAGGTCTGAGGCAAGGTTCCCTGATTTGTTCCACACTGGATACTCCATTCAGTTAAACTGGGTCTCTTCTTTATTCACCCACCCCCTTGATTGGCCTCAAGAAGATTATTTTAAAAATCAAACTCTTCCCTTGTGGATAACTTTCTCCCATACCTAAAGGAGTGTGTGCTTTAAAAGGAACAAATTAACCAGGCTTCCTTGAGTTAACAAAGAATGAGATGGTCACTAAAGGTTTCAATAGTTTAAATTGTGTGCAAAAGCTGCCTGACAGTTTCTCTTCCCGTCCTAATATGGGAGACAGGTCAGTTGTAAGTGGGAAAGTGGTGGGCAGGCCGCATATATTTTAAGAAAATCTCCCCATCCACCCCCTTCTTCAAATACACCCGTGGCTGACTGAAAATCAAACAAAAGTGCTGCTTTCCTTGCATTGACATCACTTTATTTTATAGCAAGACTACCGTTTTACTTAACTTATTATCGATTTGTTTGATTTCAGTTAAACTTCAAAATTTGTTACTCATTTACATTACTGTCCCTTGCTATTTATTCTTAACTTTGTTTTCATAAATCTAATTAGTTAATTGAATTTGATTGTAATCATATGGTGAATTATTAAATTAGCTTTAGTTTTCTTTAATATAGATAGTATACCTTCTTTCTGCCACAATTTCCCATGTGTTCACAAACTAATTTGAAGCATTTTACAGGGATCACAAAGTAGATCTCTGCAGTAATTTGAACTATTTTTCATATCTGTGCAGTTTAAGGCAGACATATTATTACACCATTTCAGATCATCAGAGAAGTTTGTTTGTTTGGTGGAATAACAAGAAAATTTGTTTTATTTGGCTGGGAATTCAATATTCAGGGCAATGATAAATGTTTTACGTTCAAAATGATGGTTACATTTTATAAAACCTTATGAATTCTTTATGAATGTTCCAACGAGATACAGATATATTTCATACTACTGTTGGTAATTATATACATGTCTTTGCAATGTACGATTTAAAGACGACTGATTATTTCATACTGACACCGTCACTATAGAAACTGTTCAAAATTACAATTAAAACCATTTTCAATTTCATTACCTTGGAAAGCAACTGAATGCTCGTTCATTTTCTAGAGTAGTTCTTGAAAACTAATTTCATTATTTTTTTACAAATGCAAAAGGCAAATAGAAATGCTGACAAAAATGTGTAGTAGGTTTTCCTTGTGAGTCACTGAAACTAAAAGGCAATTATTCGAAATTTCTCAATAGGAATTTTTACTTGAAGGAGACATTACAGAGCATATGCAATTCAATGGTATTTGTAAGCCTGCCTCCCAATCAATGTGAGTGTTTTTGTTGGTGAGACTGGCCACCATTTATAGACATGGCCTTCTTGACATGGCCCTGTTTCAACAAAAAGAGTGTTCACGGAAGAGCTCTCACACTATCGTCATATTGAGGTGGGCCTCAAGCCAAACTATGACATGGCCAAATTTAATGGAATTTTTATGGAAACTGTGGCAAGTTGTTGAAATCCACTCTAGAGTCAATTTGCTAATTAATTCCATGGAAGAATTTCAGGATAACTAGGTAATGGCTCAGAATTTTATCTTTTAATCCAACCCAGTTGCTGCTTTTAGTCAGCTGTGTATTTGCTGCCATCCTTACATCTCTCAGTGGCTTGTCAATTCTGAAGACAAGAACAGTGAAGCATCAAGTTATTTCCATTTCCTTTTTATCTTTTTACATTCATTTGTTTTATCTCCTACAAATAGTCATATTATTGTATACAGTAAAAATTATGCTATGTCTCTTGAAGCTAATATTCAAAGGTTTTGAAATTTCAGTCACAATTGTTCACAAATTACCATAACTCCATTAAGACCGAAAATAAGTATTTCATACTACTCTGCATTGCATTAAACATAACTAAGTGGATTCATAGCAAGCAGACATTGTTGTACTAACTTTGTTTACACCTCCTCAACACAGTGGACAAGAAAGAGGGGAATAGTACAAAATGAACAGTTCTTACAATATACCACACTCTATTTCCATCAAAAAAGACAAGTTACGCATTAAAACATAAAATAATCCATTTAAATAATTTCTCAAAATATAGTATGACTAACCAACATCCCCCATACCAGAAAATCTAAACGGTTGGATTGCATATTTGCTTTTAGTTGATATACAACTAAAACACGTGACCAATATTTCCAGAGTGATTGACTTGTAAAAAAAAAAGTCATTTGCCTTAAAACCAATATTTATTTTACAAAAACATCATTATTTGACAAGAAATAATGAAAAGAAAAATATTTTTTCTTCTTTCCTACTACATACATTCAATTAATCTATATGCTTCTTTCTGTCTCTGTCTTAGTATTCCATCTATTTAACTTTGCTCTCTCAACATCTCTGACTGTTTCAAACCTGAACTTTGGCTTTGACTATCTTAACTACCAACTCCACTTAATGGTTAGGACTATTACATTTGCCTTGATCAAAGTCCCTGACACACTTTTAATATACTGGTGGATTTCTGTAATGCTGGCACGCTTTCAATTTCTAATACCTCAAAATTTTGTTTGTTTCTTTCCTACATGCACTTTCTTTCTGACTTTAACTGTGGACTGTAGAGGGTATTTAGACTTTAGGAGGCTTTTTGATGCTCTCCCTGTGTGACACTGATGGAATGCCTTCTCTAATTTTTACTAGATATGTGAATGTACCTATTCCAATACGGTACCTATAATCACATTCTTCTCATTGACATTGATGGTCTTTCACAATGACCTTTTGACCAGCACTGAACTCTCTAAAATCATTCCCGATGTATCATGACTCATCTTCACTTTGTCTTCCTTTTCTCTAACTTTTCCATTACTATTAGATTTAAGCAAACTAAAGCTCATCCTAAAAGAGGGTTTAACACAACCTCGTAAGGTGAGAAAACTGGTGTAAATGATAGGGTTATTTTGTATCAGAACAGAAAATTGCTTGGCCTGTGTGAAAGCGAAATATTGAAATTACTGAGTAGTTTCCTATTTAGAAAATACTTCAGCAAAGATCTCTTCACAATCGATAATTCTTTATACAGTACCATATAATGCTATTGGAGTACGTATTTCTCCATCCCTACATAGAAATTATGCAAAATTTTGTAAAATGCATTTAGATAATTTTCTGATACTCACATTTAAAAATTAACTTATCAGAATATCAATAGTTTCATCACTTCTGGTAAGTGTCAACATTTATTGACTTGTAAAAGTTATAGACCAACACAAGGTACACTTTCCAATTCACTTCGGCATGTAATCATTCCCATGGTTTTCTTGTGTTCTTGTAAAGTAATGTAATCTGGTTGCAAAATTTCTCATTCTGAGACACAACTTGTAACTTTTTACCAAATGTACAGCTATGACTATGTTCGCCAGGCTTTCAGATGAATCATCTGCAGAGTATGAAAATCCTGCGCCCTGAAACTTATAAATTAAAATTTAGAACTACAAGGAATAAACATAATAAGACATTTATAGAATTTCCACATGAGAAAAAAAGAAATGCCGTGGGATCAGTGCTTTAGATCCATAAAGGGAGATTTTAAAAATTGAGAACATAGGGGAAGTAAGATCATGGAAGAATTCAGATATAGCAAACTTAAAAATTCATTGAATTTAGATGAATTGTAGATGTTGGTGTGTTTGCTGACCTGGGAGGTTTGATAGGAGACATTTCGTCTCCCTACTAGGTGACACCCTCAGTGCTATGGAGCCTCCTGTGAAGCGCTGTTGTCTTGTACCAATTTGAATTTATATGGTCTGGTTTTTACTGCTTCTGGTAAGTGCTGGTTCCAGCTGTGCGCTGTAGTGGTCGTATATCGGGTCTAATTCAATGTGTTTGTTGATGGAGTCTGCGGATGAAAGCCAAGCCTCCAAGGATTCTCTGGATCTCCTCTGTTTGGCTTGTCCGATGATAGTAGTGTTGTCCCAGTTGAAAGTGTGGTTTTTCTTTTCAAGGACATCTGGTCGCGTTGTTTAGTTGCTAGCTGGTGATCGTGAATGCGGGTTTCTAGTTGTCTGCCTGTTTGTCCCACGTAGTGCTTTGTGCAGTCTCTGCATGGTATCTTGTAAACCACATTCGTCCTGTCTATGGTATCTATTGGGTCTTTAACCCTGGTCAGTTGCTGTCTTTGTGTGGTTGCCAGTTGTCATGATTCCTAGCGGTCTGAGTAGCCTGGCTGTCAGTTCTGAGGTGTTTTTTTATATATGATATGGTGGTTATTGTTTCGAGTTTTGGTGTGTCCTGGTTGTGTATTGGCTGGGATCTGTGGATGAAGCTGTGGGAGTTTCCATACCTACCAACAGAGGGAGTGGGACCCCACACCACAGCTAACAAACAGAATAACCAATACACTACAGAACCAACACAGAACAGGACAGATAACAAAAACAGAATTACAAAGGATAAAATCGAAGGCAACAACATGCCAAGATTCTACGGGCTGCCTAAGGTACACAAGCCTGATGTACCTCTCAGACCAATTGTGGCTCTACCAGGAGCCCAATCACACAAATTAGCAAAGTAACTACAACAAAAGCTTAAACGTCTAATCAGTAGTTCAAGACATTCCATACAATCAACACAAGAATTCCTGGACAACACCAAGAACATTAAAATAGACAAAGGAGAAGTGACGATCTTGTTTGATGTAACAGAATTGTTCACATCAATCGACAGAAAGCTAGCCAAAGAAACCATATCCAACCTACTAAATGAACACAACAGATAACAGAACGAGGAACAGATCAACAAACACTGTACATTCAAACTACTGGGCTTATGCTTAACAACCCACTTGACATTCAACAGCCAGATGTATGAGCAGATCAATGGGACTCCCTTGGGCTCACCCACCTCCGGATTGATAGCGGAGGCAGTCATGCAAAGAGTGGAGCAAACAGCCATCCCACGGATCCATTCCAAGCTCTGGATCAGATATGTGGACAACACTTTTGCAATTATAAAAAGAACAGAAATTGGGAACACCCACCAACTCATCAACACCGTACTCACAGGGATCAAATTTACAAGTGGAAAGAAGAGAGAATGGTGATTTCACTGCAAAAGTGTACAGGAAATCCACATGTACTGACCAGATCATAAACTATAACCGCAACCACTCCAATTCCCACAAGAGGAGCTGCATTTGGACCCTGTTCAAATGGGCCACTACACATTGCAGCACACCCGATCTGCAGAAGGAAGAAAAAGAACATCTCTACATGGTCTTTACCAGGAATGGATACCCCCACAGCTTCATCCACAGATGCCTAGCCAACAGAAAACACAACCAGGACACACCAGAACCCAAAACAATAACCACCATACCATATATAAAAAACACCTCCGAACTGACAGCCAGACTACTCAGCCCGCGAGGAATCATGATAGCACACAAACTGGCAGCCACACTAAGACAGCAACTGACCAGGGTTAAAGACCCAATAGATACCATGGACAGGACAAATGTGGTTTACAAGATACCATGCGGAGACTGCACAAAACACTGCGTGGGACAAACAGGCAGACAAGTAGCAAACCACATCCACGATCACCAGCTAGCAACTAAGCGACACGACCAGATGTCCTTGGTTTCAATACACACAGATGAGAAAAATCACACTTTCAACTGGGACAACACTACTATCATAGGACAAGCCAAACAGAGGACAGCCAGGGAATTCTTGGAGGCTTGGCATTCATCCACGGACTCCATCAACAAACACAATGAATTAGACCCGATATACCAACCATTACAACACACAGCCGGAACTGGCACCTACCGGAAGCAGCAAAATACCAGATCTTATAAATTTGAACTGGCACAAGACAACAGCGCTTCACAGGAGGCTCCACAGCACTTGACAGGAGGATGTCACCTAGCAAGGGGACGAAATGTCTGCTGTCACACCTCTCAGCTCGGCGAACACACCAACATCTACAACCAGCACCCAAGCTACAAATCTTCACTCAAACCCTGAATTTAGATGAATGTCAAGTACAAAAGATCAGAGACATAGCAGTTTCGGCAGGTAATTTTATTATCTTGCACGGACAGTTACAGATGCTATGATGATCATACGGAGATCCGTAAGGAAATTGAAGGAACAGAAAATTTGCAGATCACGAGGAACTTCTTTTAGAGAACAGACAGAAGGACACCAAAGTAATAGAAAGGCTGAAAGGAATAAATGATATGAAGAAATTTACATGTTGTAATTGAAACAAACTGGACATGCCAAAACCAATTCTTGGAAGTTAAATGGGAGACTGATTGCAGTAACAGGAATGCTTAAAGTATCTTCGGAAAAAGGCATGTCAGAAAAGAAAAAAAGGCATTGAAACAGTAATGGTAGTGCAGAGAAAACAAGTTTCCTTAGTCCACCAAAAAGGGAAAGATGTCTCAGAACAATTATGATCATTCTTTTTTGTATTAGTGACAATGAGACCACTGGAGGTTCTGGGTATTTTATCTTAAAGGAGGAGCTATTTCCTTACTTTTTGAAGCATTTGCTTGCCCACCTCCATATGACAATCACATAATCAAGGAATTGATTTTATTTTATGAATAATATTGGGTCAATAAAATTGACCTCATCAAGGCTGATTGAACAACCAGTACGGGTGAAAGAAACTGAAACGTTACAGGAAGAACATCCTAGATTGTTTCATGACTATGTTGTGGCAAAATCTCAGGCCCATAGAATTAGACAGGAAAAGAACGAGTCTATGCAATAGGATTTATTTTAGAAATTCAGGTATTGAATATAATTTTCCAAAAATTAACTACAAAGGAAGAAGACAAAGAGAATGAGTCTGATCTGTTTAGCCTGTCTGCTTAAATAGAAATGCAACAAACTAATTCAGAATTGAAAAATATATCAGAATAGTCTACTCAAATAATATTCAGCTCTTCTGTTTTGGGTGAGTGCAGATATTTAATGATTGTAGAGATATTTTAAAGCACTTGTATATAAACTTAGAAACTAGCGTAATCTCTGCATTGATCCGAGCGGTTAAAATGTACAACGCAAGAAATCAATCAATTATTTTCTTTCCGTTTCCTGGCTAGCATCAAGCCAAATTGAGAGGTTGGCTAACTGTTGAGCCAGGAGGCCTATGACATCAGAGTTCAGCCAGAGACCTAAGAGGAGGGAAGGTTAGATTGGATAAGCCCATGAGGAGACAGATTGAAAAGACCGGGGAGAGATCAGGACTCAGTGTTGTGGAACTGACGGTGGGTATGTTGGCATTGAATATCGGGTAAGTGAATGTGTTAGAGAGAGATTGGAAATCAGAGAAGTTCATGAGTTACGTGAGATGGATTGGATAGAATACAGATCAAGGGGTCAAAAGCCCAGAGCCTTCTTTGGTCAGAAATACAGCAGTAGCAAGTATAAGACAATTGCTGGGAAATGTTTGTGAGGGAGGCCAGGGTAAATATTGCAACTTCTGGTCTTCAGTGAGTGCTGGCAAGATACTTATCTGTTGGATCTAGCCATTTCTGCCTCCCCTACTTACCTGAACCTTGAAAAATCCAGCCCACAGGGACTAAAAATAAAACTCTTTACAACTGAGGCAGAGTCAAAAATCACATGACAGCAGGTTATAGTCCAGCAGGTTTATCCAAAATCACAAGCTTTCAGAGCACAGCCCCTTCGTCAGGTACAGTGAGAGGAGAGCACACAGACACGGAGTTTATAGGCAGAGAGATGAAGGGCAGAGAGATCAAAGGATCATACAACTGGTGTGAGTGGAGCGAGCAAACCTAAAATGGCTGACTGACTGCCTCCTGTTGAATAATTTAGTTTAAATAATTTAGTTTAGAATAATTTAAATAATTTAGTTGCTCTGGAGAGCAGATGTATTTTTGGCCATTTGATGGACAGGGATATTATTGGTCAGGCCAGCATTTATTGCTCGTACTTAATTGTCCTTGTAGGTGCTTTGAACTACTGCAATCCATGTGGTGGAGATGCACTTACAGTGCTGTTACAGAGGGAGCAGCAGGTTTTTACCCAATTACAGTGCAGGACCGATGATATAGTTTAGGTCAGGATGGTGAGTGGCTGGGAGGAGAATTTGCAGGTGTTCTCATGTATCTGTTGTACAAGACTTGTTCCAAAGTTTTAAATTTCAACTTCACACCCGTTACCCCCCCAACCACTGCAACTAGGACCCCCTCCAACCCGTTGTGAGCAATTGAAATTAGTCTCCATGGTTGATTCGAATATTTATTTTCAAATTTTATGTAATTGTTGAAACTATTTTATTGAAACATAATTATTGTGCTTGTTTTCTGACACAAAACTGAAGATTAAGAAATGTTTTTGTTACTCAATATATCCTTTCTTTAAAAAAAATCCTGTGTGGCAGTCTATGTGTTACAGCACACAGAATTTACAGATATTATATCCTTTAGTGTGCTATTGAGAATATTTGACTAATCAAAGAAGTACATTATTTGGTGAGCCTGGACATGAAAATCTAGGGAGTGAATGCCTTCCACTTTGTTGCCATCATGTCAGGGAAGATTCAGCAGAAATCCCATTTGAGCTTGTAATTGTGTTTAAAACAACTCTGAACTGAAATTATGATAACAGAGCAGGCATTTTAGTGAAGTCATAGAAAATTGTGATTCCTTCTTAAATCAAGGTAAAACTAATTCATTACTTGAAATGTAACACACATTGGATAAGATTTTAACTCATTCACAAACAAGGCCTTGCTCAGTCTTGAAATCAAGCCCATTGGATTGCTGCTGTTACACTAGAATGTTTGTTCTTGATTGTCTTTGAAGTTTGTAGTTTTCAAGTTTAAGATAATTATTTATTTCCAGAGTTATACATGAAGACTTTTTATATGTGGAAAATTGATATTATTAATGTTGTTTTGTTAATAGAAATTATTCATTTAAAGAAGTATTAGTGGGAAATGCACACTCTACTTGTATTTCCTTATTTCTTCTGAAGCAATATAAATAAACAAATAAATGTCATAAAATTAAATGTTTAACTTTGTGCCTGACAAGATACATTTAGAAAGTACAAAGAGTAATTAAGTTTTTAAATATTTTAGTTGGTTGTTTCTGGGCCAGTGTTTTGTTTTTACAGGCACCATGATTAAATATTCCTACTCAGCTTTATTTGAAAATGTTCTGCTGCTCTTTTTCAGAACTGTCCCACGGATTTCTATAGCACAACTGATGGAGAATGTTTGCCATGTAACTGCCATGGACATTCAGAACAGTGTCTTGATGATTCTGGAATCTGCATTGTGAGTGGTTGCTGCTTCTATGTACTGAATATTGTTAAGTTGGACTTTAATCTTAATAATGATAACAATTTAACTAGTTAAAATGATTCCGTTGAATTTTACAAGTTATCATGCTTCTCTTTCCTGATGACCTTTCTCATTCCTTATCTGGTACATTTAATGACTTAGGCTCAGATGTTTTGCCAGCTGTTTCTTTTCAGTCTACACCCTGTTGTTACTACATGGCTTTACTTGCAAGGCAAAACCAAGCTGAGAATGATTGCAGACAACATGGATTGCTCAGACATTTTTAAAGCAGAGCACTTTATTTTGCCAAATAGCCATGTTATGGAATTTTCAGCAAGAACTCTGACAGACAGTAAAGTAAGATGTCGTTTGTTTCTGATTTACTGCTTAAGAGAACTACTCTTCATTCACATTTCCACATTAGTTGAATCCAAAATTATACCAGCCTGTCAAACTGAAAACATGCTTCAGAGTCATGAAGCAACTGTTTAAAAATCAGCAGTGCAAATAATCTAGGCCCGAAACGTCAGCCTTCCTGCTCCTCTGATGCTGCTTGGCCTGCTGTGTTCATCAGCTCTACAACTTGTTATCCCATTGCAAATGATACTTTGGCTTGTGTTTAAGTGATTAGCTATTTGAGTATTGGCTGAAGAATTAGATCAATTTAAACTTCAATTGTTGTTTAATAATTGTGAACCAATCCAACTGAGGCAGACTGTTTTGAGTGGTTTTGACTATTTTAGCCTGTGTTGCACTTTGTTCTGCTGGGAAAGCTTTTACTCTCTTATGCATGTCTGCTGCTTATTCAACCAAGCACTGCTCTCATCAAACAAGCAGTCTATCTTGTAAATGGCAAAAGCTGAGGCTATGAAACTGTTTCTTCAAATCACTGCACAATCATATGATAAATTTACAACATTTGCATTTCCTGGACATGCTTGGTCACAAAGAATCTGATAACAGATCTAATTAGTTTGAAAATATTAGGGAAGAAAGCAGAATACAAACTCACAAGTGTTCAACAGATGGATATAGCTGATAAATCTAGATTGTCAGCAAAGCAATGCTTGTAAATTGGAAAGCAGAAATCTGCAGACCATGTGAAACTTGAAGTGACTTCAGCTATGTGGTGTATCTAAGATAGAAGAAATAGGAACAAGATACTAGAACCAAAGGCCTTAGCCAGAGGAAGGAACAGCGGTTCAATTGGAATACAAAAAATCTCAGACTAGAGACTGAAAATAAACATTTAAGGATATAGGTTATATAAAAATATATAGAATTTAAAAAGGTTTGGTGTATTCTATGGGATGTAAATGATAACTCTGTAAGCTAGTCTAGTGAGACAATTAAAATATGAAATACATCAGGCTAAGTCTAAGAGTATGTTGTGTAGGCACAGGTCAGCTTAAAGAAGTAAATTTGCTGTAAGTGAAAAGGATGTCAAAACACACAAGAATTTTAATCAGGCCTTCAATAAACTTGGAAAACCAAAGTGGTTACAGTCATAGCTGCTAAGTAAATGCATGAATACTTCCTTTGTTATTCAATGCCTTAAGTTAGTTCAGAGAGGCACTGCCCAACTTAATGCAGGAGGTCTTGGACAACATTATGGAAATCTATTTAATTGAGTCAAACCACATCCTGAACATTGCATCCAGCTCTGGTTAGCAAGAATTAAAAGACATTTAAGCAACAAACACAATGAAGCGATGATGCTACAGCAAAGGACCAAGGACCTAGGTTATGAGGAGATACTTCAAAAAGCTGAGCATTGGAACTTACAGAACTCTACATTTTTCAAACTGATGTGGACAGATTGCATATGCTTACAGATCGTAATTGGTTTGTTTTGTATGGAATGTGGTATATTTTCATCATGTTTTCCAATTCAATAATATATATGTGAGTTTAAAAGTAAAGCAGTGCATTTATTCCCAAAATGTACTCCAAATTAGTGCAGCATCACTTACTCTGACATGGACACACACGCACTCACACAAACACACACACATACAGACACACAGACTCACACACACACACACGCACACAGACACACACACGCACACAGACACACACAGACACATACACACACACGCACACACACACACAGACACACACACAGACACAGACACATACACAGACACACACACACACACACAGACACACACAGACACACACAGACACACACACACACACACACACACAGACACAGACACACACGCACACACACACACACACACACAGAAATACACACGTGGAAGGATACACAGACAGATATAGACACTGGCACATCCACAGACAGGCACTGACGCACAATATTGTACTTTTACAGATTAAAGTTCATTCAGAATCTGATTTATGATCTCCAGTCTCCCATGTCACAGGGCTATAGCTTTTTGAAGGGATTTGCTCTTTTTATGTTTAACTAATGAACATATCGTAATGATTGTAATGAGGTCAGCCAGGTGGACCTCGTAGAATATGAGGTCCCTGATTGGGGCTGTTAATCTGGTTCGATCAGGGAGCCCTGGCTGACAGATATAAACAGGAGTATCAGACACCCTGTTCACTCTGACAGCTGGCTCTGAGGGAGCTGGATCTTTGTCAAGGACTTTCCACATGTAAATAAAGGGTGACTTGGTGATGGGGTACTGGCCTCTGTGGCGTTACTTCACAGATGAGGCAGAGGGTTTACATAGTTATGATGTTTCTATAGATGAATATCTTGAAGGCTGGTTTTCAGGTGGATTTTGAAACTGGACCAGGCTAAGTATTTTGACTGCTTGATAACATGCAGCTAGATTTCAGAGTCTGGTTCTTAGACTAGACTAGTTGATGACTGATAGTTCTGATAGACGTGCTGTGTTCTAGGGTAATGAAGATTTAGTCCCTGAAATCAGCTTCGATCACATGGTTGATGCTTCCGAAGCTCACCCAGTCTGGTTTGAATGAGGGAAGCTATCATTATATCAGAAGTTGATATTGACCATTGGGTTTTGATCTTTATTGTAGACCTGCATGAAACATAGAGATGGACAGTTTGAAAATCCATAGTCTTTAGGTGTTGGGCAATTCTTTAACAAAGTGAATTCCATCAATGCTTGTGAAGCATTCTTACCTATGTTCATATTAAATTAGATATTGACTGGAGACTTGATACTGTCTGTCTGAAAATGGTAAAAGTTACAAGATTGCAGTTGCCACTTTAACAGCTTGTTTCTGCAGTTTTTTTTAACGCATGGTCTGAAGGTTCATAATAAAGAGGTTATGTCATTGTGATCTTATCAGACTGTAAGGCTAATCCCTCATTAAAGAGAGACGACTGGTGGTGTTTAACCTAAGGGTCACCATGTCTCAGCAAGGGGTGAAGTTGAGAAGGTGTACTTCGTGGGAACCTCAGCTGATGCAGGAGTTGAACCCAGGCTGTTCACATCACTCTACATTGCAAGTCAGCCATCCAGCCAACTGCGCGAACCAACCCCACCTCCGATCCCCCCGCCCCCCGCCAACCCTTCCTGGTTCCTAATATGACATGCCAGTATGGGAACTGAGAAACCTCAAAAGTTTAATGGAACTTCTCGATCATCCATACTTGTGCATTGATAAGTATTTTGTCCGTGTTGCTTGTGCCAGTCAGACTCCTTCATTACAGAGATAGTAGGAACTGCAGATGCTGGAGAATCCGAGACAACAAGGTGCAGGGCTGGATGAACACAGCAGGCCAAGCAGCATCCTTTATTACAGATCCTGTTTAGTGGCTGTTGAGTGGAAGTCATGCAATGCAGCAGTCTACCTGCACCACCATTGAAACTGTGGTGACTGTTGATGGAACTGCATCAAGGGCCAACTGAAAGAAGTAGACATAGAAGTCCAACTGATGACTGATCTCATGAAATACTGTTGTTTTGCCCATGTTATTATTTACAACGTAAAGAGCAACAGATGTTCCTTTCTTTTGAGGAAAGAATTACTGTGCAGTCTAGCTGATGTCCTCATTTATTTAGTTTCCAAGTTTCTTTTGTTTTTTTTTTCTCTCTGTTGCCTCCCTAGCCTCAGGCCTTTGAATATTTTCAAAATAGTGAGCTACAAGAATTTTAACAGGTATCCTGGGAGATAAGTTCAGCACATATACGAGACTTCAGAAACATCTCTTTGATCCTCTCTGAAAGGTTACATATGTGTTTTGATCTAAAAATGCACTTTGTACCAGTCTACCCTGGTAAAGGTTTTGTGATTATTTGTGCTAAAGCTAATTAAATATTAAATATCAAGTGAATGTAATAGCAAAATGTTTAAAGTTGTTATTGTTGTCCTGCTGCATATGTTGACCTAGTCTTTAGGGAAAATAAAAGATTAAGCGGAGATTTTCTTTGTTGAATATTCTGATGTTCTGAAAATGTTCAGTCACAAGTATTGCCTAGTCCCTAATTATAGGTTGCTGTATTTAATACTGTCAAGTCTTATTAGAGAAGCACACTGGAAATCAAGCCTGCTATTCCAGAGTCAGTACAAAAGTTAAAGACTTTATCAAAATGTGCAGTTTCCCGAATCTACCTGTTCTGAATATGTTGGTTCACCATTACCGCCTAGTCGCTAATTATAGGTTGTTATATTTAATATTGTCATGCCTTATTGGGGACGCTCATTGGAAATCAAGCCCACTATTCCGGAGTCATCACAAAGGTTAAAAATTTTATCAAACTATGCAGTTTCCCCAAGTTACTTGTTTATAATTCCCAACTGAGTTGGTTATTCTACTCAACAGCTAGTAAGTAGCAAATAAAATTCACACCATACAAGTAGAGGTACAGTTGTCTCCAAGAGATAATCTCTCCACTTCTCAACCTCATTACAACCATTCAATTGCCCACCTTAAATATCCCTGGGGCGATCAGGATCAGAGACTTACCTCGACCAACCGAGTAAATACTATGGCTACAAGAGCAGGCTGAGAATCCTGAAGTGAGTAATTCACCTCCCGACACTCCAAAGCCCATCCGCCATGAGCAAGGCACAAGTCAGGAATGCTCCCACTTGCCTGGTTGAATGCAACCCTACAACTCTCAAGCAGCTCAACATATCCAGGACAAAACATCCCGTGTGTACAGAAATCCAACCAACATCTTAAGTATTCATTTGATCCATCACCAGCTCACAGTGGTAGCAGTGTGTGCCGTCTACAGGATGCACTGCAGCAACTCACAACGCCTCCTTCAGCAGTACCATCCAAACCAATAACCTTTACTTCGAAGAACAGGCATGCAGATGCACAGGATCACCATGACTTGTAAGTTCCCTTCCAAGCCATGTACTATCTTGATTTGGAATTGTATTACCATTCCTTCATTCTTACTGGCTCAAAATCATAGATCTCCCTTCTTAATGGGTGTATATGTACCAAATGGATCACTCTTCTAAAGAAAATAGAAGGCAACCCATAACCATTTGCTCAAAGGCAATTAGAAATGGGTACTAAATACTGGCCTTGCCTTCAATATTCATATCTGAAGAGCAAGTATTAAAGAAGTATATGACTAATTATGATTTTCGGTGTAAAATTGCTGATTGCAATTTATGAAAACCAATCTACTAGCAGGAATGTCGTTCAGATGTTCCTGAATCAGTTCACCATAATATTTATTCTGTATATGAGTGATATGCTGTAGGTACAGGAAACGTATACTGGTAAGGTATTGTGGAGGGGGCCGGGTGTTGTTCATAATGTTTCAAGAAACATAAACATAGGCTTGTAATATAAGCAACACAAATTAAGGCTTTTATTTGTTCATTCCTCTTCTCACTTAAGCCCAATAACTACTTTCTAAGATACCATGCCACACACACTGAGCAAACTCAGCCTGTTAATGCTGGGATACGGATTTCTGTTCCAAGTAGTACACACATTTGCTGCACCCACTGCCGGAAAAGGTGCCTCAAATTTTAGGATCTTCATTTCAGGGAGGCAGTTGCAGAATGGTGCCAAACACCCCTCACAACCACTCCCATCACAACCTCTACCATGCCCAAACATGCTAAGTCAACCAATCAATACCCTCACTAACTCACGGTCCCTTCTAGCCCATATGTCAACTTAGTGCAAACTCATATCCTCCCGCGTTCCTAACACACTCCCATGGTCTCTGTGCAAAATTAGTGCCAACTCATGGCAATTCCTGTCCTCCCATGCACCACTATTACACCCTCCTGTCAGCTCACCCAGTATTCATCACAGGCAGACATCAGGATCCATGCTGAATCAAACAAAATAAAGCACTAAACATCAATTACAGACTTCAATGTCATTGATTTTAAGAATTTCACTGGATTTACATCCCCTCAAATAATTAATTTGTTCTAAAAATAGACATATTTATAACTCCACGACATAACAGTTAATCCTTTAATAACCTCTTTTACCTGTTAATCAAACTATGAAATTGCTACCACCTCCCTCACTCTTTGATACTGATACCACTGGAAAGCAATCCATCAACTCCTATAACAGAACAAAGAGTTTTGCTATTGAAACTGCTGCAACACATTTCCGATAGATCACATACGCCTGCAAGTGACTTTACTTTTAGTTTTTAAAAGGACTGACTATTTAAATAGCTTGACAGTTTGACAGTCTCGCAGACGTCATCCACAATTCACAACATCCACGTCCACTCTAAATGTTCACACTACCACCAGCAAAATTAGTGCCCGTTTGAATTCAACACCGAGTTCTAATGGTCTTGCTGAGTTCAGATTTCACACATGAATCTCGTAATGCCCCATTTAATAGCCTCGCCCTTAGTGAAAATAGGACCTATCAGAAATAGGAGTGCGACCTCCAGGTCTGAGATCTGACACTTAAAGATCCTCATATTCTCTATCACTTTTTGAAAATCCTAGAAGCCTGACTTTCAGGAAGTTATTTGACCACAAAGTGTTTAGAATAGGGGCCCGTAAGATCTTGTACCCTCACAGATGTGTATATGTACAGACATGCAGTTCAGTAACAGCCATTGGGTATCAGCCTACAGATGATCTCGGCTGTTTTCTATTCCTAACTCAAACCACCAGGACCAATCATTGTGCTACGGTTACTTTGTCCTCCCTAAGGCTGGTAAGTTCAGTGTAGATTAGTCACCAAACCTAGGACTTGGTTGGTATTTATGATTTAGCCAATAACTGAATAAAACTTATTAGTCCAACCAAGGTTTGTGAATAATTCCAGTTTCAACAATATCTTGACCACTAAACTCTTAATGTATTCTTACTTCAGAGGAATACATAGCGTCTATGCAAACAAACCAGCCATCAGCCCAAAAATCTTGTGCCTATGTCATGCTCAATCCAAACCTCTCCTATCTTCCCCTCCCATCATTTTTTTCATCTATTTATATCTTCTATACCATATGTTTGAATCATTCCACAGTGACTAAATCCAGACCAGTGTGTGACAATCAGAGGTTTGGCAAACTGAGTTAAAATGTTGTAAACTTCAGATAACATATATTTAGTTATTCCTATGCTAGTTTCATAGTCAATTCCAGGTACGCTCCTTATAATTTACTTGATTACTGGGCTGTCTATTAATTCTATCCGACACTCCCTTCTGGAAGGTTTTATTACAGCAACCGAAAATTGCCATTCATTTACTATTCTTGAGCTGTTCAATCAAGTTGGCTGGCATTGGCAGTGGCTTAAATTACCATGGGCCATCCTGGCCCAAATAGTTGTTCTAACCTGGTAAATTGCTTAATTACAATCATTTATTACTGGAACTGTCAAATTACTACCTCTACTGTAGGAAGACCAGGCTAACTTTCTTCCTAGAGAGACATTATGATTCATTGGCCATGAGACAAGCACAACTATTCACTCTTGTCAGGTTGTTGCATAAAGTAATAATAATTGCAAGGGCTCTTGCAAGTGGCAGTATTCCTACTACTTGACCAGGAGGTCAGGATTAAAGTCCCACCTGCTGCAAAAGTGTGTAATAACTTAACAATAGTATTTGCTCAAGAATAGCACAGTGATCAGCACAACTTAATGTGAATGAACTGCCATTGATCATTGAACCATAGCATAGACACTACGTTATGCGTGACTAGAAGATGGTTCCATTAGCAGTAAATTGCAATCAAAAGAAAAGTAGGAAGCAGTCAGGACAGGAGCCATGCATCAAGAAAAGAATTAGGTGGTGTATTAAGCCATCTCTTTAACCTGTTATTGAATACTTCAACTGAACTTCATTTTGAGATCCTGGTGATTTTGAAGAGGTGGTAGTGCAGTAGTAATGTCGCTGAACTCGCAAACTAGAGTCCGAGGCTAATGTTCCAGGGATATGGGGTTGAATCCCGCTGTAGCAGATTGTGAAGTTTGGATTCAACTTGAAAATGATACGTAATTGAAAGCTAGTCTAATGTCAACCATATAATCACTGTGAATTATTGTGAAAATCCATCTGGTTCACTAATAACCTTTAGGGAAGGAAAGCTGCCACCCTAACTTGATTTGATCCTACATGTGACTCAATACCTACAGCTATGTGGTTGACTCTTAATTGCCTTCTGAAATGGATCAATTGGTTCGAGGTGAACTAAGGATGGGCGACACATGCTGGCCTTGCCAGTGATGTCTGCTTCCCTTACAAGAATTTTGTTTAAAAAACTCAATTTCAATACTTTTCTCTCTGCCCCAACAATGTCAGATGTAAAACAGTATGCCATAAAAACAGGAAAATAAAATTCATAAAAGTGGATCATTGTTGCCTGGAAACAGTGTAAATATATTTTTACAATAATGGCCTGTTGAAAGTAAAACAAATTGTCTGGCCAAAAACTGAAAGCACATCACCCGAATATGGCTTGTAAAACATATAGCAGCTTGCGAAGTGTTGCCAGACAACCAACACATCACCATATTGTCATCACTGTTGTTTGGAAACCTTACATAAGAACATAAGAACTAGGAGCAGGAGTAGGCCATCTGGCCCCTTGAGCCTGCCCCGCCATTTAATAAGATCATGGCTGATCTCTTTGAGACTCAGCTCCACTTACCCGCCCACTCACCATAACCCTTAATTCCTTTACTGTTCAAAAATTTATCTAGCCTTGCCTTAAAAACATTCAGTGAGGTAGCTTCAACCGGTTCACTGGGCAGGGAATTCCACAGATTCACAACCCTTTGGGTGAAGAAGTTCTTCCTGACCTCAGCCCTACATCTGCTTCCCTTTATTTTGAGGCGATGCCCTCTAGTCCTAGTTTCACCTGCTAGCGGAAACAACCTCCCTGCCTCCATTTTATCTCTTCCCTTCATAATCTTATATGTTTCTATAAGATCTCCCCTCATTCTTCTGAACTGCAATGAGTATAATCCCAGTCTACTCAGTCTCTCCTCATAATCCAACCCTCTCAACTCTGGAATCAACCGAGTGAATCTCCTCTGCACCCCCTCCAGTGCTAGTATATCTCTTCTCAAGTAAGGAGACCAAAACTGCACACAATACTCCAGGTGTGGCCTCACCAGGATGCTATACAGCTGCAGCATAGCCTCCCTGTTTTTAAACTCCATTTCTCTAGCAATGGCAGACAAAATTCCATTTGCCTTTTTAATTACCTGCTGCACCTGCAATCCTACTTTTAGCGATTCATGCGCAAGGACACCCAAGTCCCTCTGCACAGCAGCGTGCTGCAATTTTTTACCATTTAAAACATAGTCCATTTTCCTGTTATTCCTACCAAAATGGATGACCTCACACTTATCAACATTGTACTCCATATGCCAGACCTTTGCCCACTCACTTAGACTATCTGTATCCCTCTGTAGACTTTCAGTGTCTTCTGCACACTTTGCTCTACCACTCTGCAAATTTTGACACACCTCACTTAGTCCCCAACTCCAAATCA
This sequence comes from Rhincodon typus, assembly GCF_021869965.1. Classification (NCBI taxonomy): domain Eukaryota; kingdom Metazoa; phylum Chordata; class Chondrichthyes; order Orectolobiformes; family Rhincodontidae; genus Rhincodon; species Rhincodon typus. The sequence goes on from NC_063336.1 coordinate 54,095,487, forward strand.
TCTATGTAAATTGTAAACAACTGAGGTCCCAACACTGATCCCTGAGGCACACCACTAGCCACTGACCGCCAACCAGAAAAACACCCATTTACCCCTACTCTTTGCTTTCTACTGGTCAACCAATCCTCTATCCATGCCAATACATTACCTGTAATACTGTGCAACTTTATCTTATGTAGCAGCATTTGGTGTGGCACCTTGTCAAATGCCTTCTGGAAATCCAGATACACCACATCCACAGGTTCCCCATTGTCCACCATGCAAGTAATGTCCTCAAAGAATTCCACCAAATTAGTTAAACATGACCTACCCTGGGTGTTTCCAGTGGGACAGATTATATCCAGATGTCTTGCTATTTCTTACTTAATGATAGATTCAAGCATTTTCCCCACTACCGAAGTTAAGCTAACTGGCCTATAGTTACCTGCTTTTTGTCTACTTCCTTTTTTAAACAGTGGCGTCACATTGGCTGTTTTCCAATCTGCGGGAAGCACCCCAGAGTCCAGTGAATTTTGGTAAATAATTACTAGTGCATTTGCTATTTCCCCCATCACCTCTTTTAGTACTCTGGGATGCATTTCATCAGGGCCAGGAGACTTGTCTACCTTTAGCCCCATTAGCTTGCCCAGCACTGCCTCCTTAGTGATAATGATAGTTTCTAGGTTCTCGCCTGCTATAACCTTCTTGCCATTTGTTTTCGGCATGTTGTTTGTATATTCCACTGTGAAGACCGACACGAAATAACTGTTTAATGTCTCGGCTATTTCCTCATGCCCAGTTATTAAATTGGCCTTCTCATCCTCTAAAGGACCAATGTTTACCTTTGCCACTCTTTTACAATTTACATATTTATAGAAACTTTTGCTGTCTGTTTTTATATTCTGAGCTAGTTTACTCTCATAATCTATCTTACATTTCTTTATAACTTTTTTTGTGGCTTTCTGTTGGCCTTTAAAGATTTCCCAGTTTACTAGTTTCCCACTACTCTTTGCTTTTTTGTATATTTTTTTTTACGATCAATGATGATGTCATTCGAGATTCACATTATCCTGAATAATTGGCAACAGAATTCCCCTTGGGGCAGCATGGATCTGTAGCAGATCAGTTGTACAAATCTGTCTTTCTCGCCTGCATTATCCTCACAGACATAAAAGCTTGTTAAACATAGAACATAAAAACATACAGCACAGGAGCTAGCCTTTTAGCCCACGATGTTGTGCTGAACATGATGCCAAATTAAACCAATTCCTTCTGCCTGCCTTTGGTCCGTATCCCTCCATTCCTTGTATATTCATGTGCTTATCTAAAAGTCTCTTAAACGCCTCTATTGTATCTGCCTTCGCTACTACCCCTGGCAACATATTCCAGACTCCTACCACTCCGACTAAAAAGACTTGCTCCTCACATCTCCTTTTGTTGTAAGGTATATATTTTTAATTCCAAAGTTTTAACATCCTTTACTGTTACATGCAGTTCACGGGAGAGATTTTTTAACAATGCAGCATATCTATATGCAAGGAACTAAATATAACTGTAGGTTTGATATTGAATTGCTCATTGGAGCATGGAATCTTGGTGTGCTTTCCATCAATCAGTTAACAGCACTTATTTCTGGGGAAAAGGTGGGAAGGACTACACAAAAGTACAGAAACAACTCTGATCTGGATATCTTTATTCCATGCTAGAGTTACAGGGAGTTGGAAGCGAAGTGGCACTGTACAGGCACTGTGATACTTCGTTGGGGCTTACTGCAGCCTTTATGACTCGCATGGCATATCCTTTTGTGAATGGTGGCTGCACTGACATTCCTAGCTGTACCAACATCATACCTAGTTCCGCTCTCTGTGCTTATATTATGTTCCATTTTATTCTGCAAGAAAGAGGGGACAATGTTAGTAGTGTAGCTCAGTCACAGGCAACAGTATATCCATGCCCAATACGCACAATTATCCTATGCTCACTTTGAACAGAAGGCCAGTAAGACAACGTCACCTATTCCAATGGCCTTGGATACATATGTACCTATGGTCACCGCTGCAGATAATAGATCGGCCTTCTCGAGAGTGAACCCACGCAAAGCATGGAACCCTTAGCTGTGCACTCAGGTTCTGTGCAAACCAGCTGGTGGGAGTATTCACAGCCATCTTTAACTTCTCCTTATTACGACTTGAAATTCCCACCTACTTCAATAAGACCATCATCATGCTGGTGCTAAAGAAAAATCATGCAACGTGCCTCAGTGACTACCGCCTGGTGGCTCTGACCTCCATGATTATGAAGTGCATGAGAGGTTAGTCATGGCTCACATCAACTGCAGCCTACAAAATTGCCTTAAATCTTTGCTATTTGTCTACAGGCACAACAGGTCCATGACCGACGCTTTTCTTATTGTGTTTCAGTCCTGATGAGTGCAAGATGAAAAGCTTTGACTTTGTTGTAATGAATGCGAGTTCACAGTCATTCTGCATGTCATTTCTAATCAACATATTCTTTACTGAATGGAGAAGCTTGTCACGGATTGAATATTCTTTATTCAAGAACAGGCAATGACTATGACCTTCTCTTGTTTGATGCCACTGTATTCAAAGGACCGGAAGTGAAATTTATGGATCTTTCATTCCCTTCTCAGGACAGGCTACACCCTGTAGAATACGGGTGCATTAGGCATGAAGGTGCCCAGTCAAGAAGCTGTGTTAGATCATGCCTGTCTTACTCTTTGACAACGGAGCACGAGAAAACGAAGCTGTCACCATTGTTGATTTGATGGAAAGAGAGCCCCTGGATTTAGCCATGTTCTTTGAATACAACACAGACTGACAAATGTCAAGCAGTCTCTGTCTCTTTTGACAACACCCCTTCACTGGCTACACAATGCAGCTGTGCCTCTGTCCCACAGTCCCACTCAACACTTCAATGTTGTTCAACTGCAACCACAATTGGGTATCCCCGCTCATTTTGAGTGGGCCTTCCAGGATGTCCTACCTGCAGCTACAGCAGCATGTGCAGAAAATCCTTCCTGACAATGTACCAATGCCCACTGCAAACATCCTTCCTACCATCCTTACCTACCAGGTGCCTGAATGCAGAGAGCAATCTTCCAATTCTCTCAATATATTAAGAACCAGTATACTCCAATACGTTTCCAAGGATTCATTATCTCATTTGTTAACAAATCATTCTGAAAGTCAGAACACTACAACGATAGTTATAGAACGATCAAATTCTTCTGTTAGCTTATAACCTTCTTTGACTTCAACACTTTCAGCAGATCAGCCTACCAGAGAGCCTGTTTGTGCTGAGGTGATGCCACACTATCATGTTAAATTTTTGGAGTTCGTCCATTCCAATTTTCCTGTATCTGCTTTGACTTCAAGCAAGCCAACACATCAGAAATGGCTTTATTGTTGCTCTTGTATCCTCAGTGTTTCTACCTCAATCTACAGCAGTGTCCTATATTGATTGTACTCATACTGAAGAATTCACAGATGGTTCACCTTCTTCAGATTCTGATGAGGGTCTTCTAGATGAAGCATATCACTGGGATCTTTCACATTCTGCAGTGCTCCACAGTCCAGGAGCCTCAGCACAGTTCAGGTCTGAGAGTTTGTCCCTTGACTGTACCACGTGTTGACACCTCTTCAAAGCCAGTGCCTTCAGGCACAGTGATGAGTATGCTGCAAGCGTTCATGGTCATGTCAGATTATACATCCAGCCTGCTCAAGAGACTGCTTTCCTACAAACAGAAACGTGAACCACTGAAGTCACATCCTTCCACAATTTGGGATAAGAGAGAGTGAAAAAGAGATTTTAGAGGGGTGGGCAGGGAAATAGTGGAGGTGATAGTGGGAAGTGGGCATAGGAAAAGCATTGGTAATTCAATATTAAGGACAATAAAACTGGTTAGATGATAATGATTTAAAGGGATAGAACAATGACTTGGACGAAGTATAAGATAATGGGTAAGTCTTGTTATTGCTCACAAATAGATGCACTTGGAACTAGGACCCAGCCTACAGAGTTCTAAGAATGCCCACTTCTACCCACTCATGTACAGAATGTAATAGTTAATAAAAATAAAGTTGCTCGTTAGTATGAGAACAGACTCACCTCTCTCTATATCGTCATTATTAACTCACTGCAATTGATAGCAGGAAGATGGAGAAGGGTCGGTGTGGGATACTTTGTGCTTTATCAACATGACCCCACCATGATTAGTAACTTCCACTAGAATGGTAGTATAATGACAATCATACCTCAGTGAAGATCAGAATAGGACACAATTCACAGATCAATATTGGTACAGGTTACTTATCACCATACAGTAACATAACAATCAGAAACAAGTGAAATTTGTTTAATGGTGTTTTCAAACAAATGACTATTTAAATAATTTGGACCAACATGCCACCATTTAAATTGAATATAGTTATATTGTGATGCATGTTGTTTTCCCTGCTTTAAACATGTGTCAATGATTTTCTTTCTTGTAACTGTGTACCTTTTTGGATTTTTGGTCACACTGTGATTCCGTACCAAGACTGGAAGAAATTTAGTTAAGAAGCAGGGACTATAAAACTAAAAGCTGGATACCTGCGCAGCAAATACATCAGACATTCTGTTGGTATGGCATGAATAATTTACTCATGTTGATTTAAAAATGTCAACATAAAATGAATATTGCAAGGGAAAAAAATACTTCAGTTGCATTAGGGACTCAATTGCAATCTATTACTCAATAAATGATGAAACATGAATAATTTATCACTTTGTATTCCAGAACTGTCAGAGTAATACAACTGGGGATCACTGTGAAAAATGTCTTGATGGATATATTGGTGATGTTGTCCAGGGTCATCATAAGTCTTGCCAGCCTTGTCCTTGCCCTCTGAGTATACCTTCAAATAAGTAAGTAGAAAACAAGAACTATTTACTGTAGCCCTGAAATGGTTGTATGCTTTATAATGTGGAAACTGTATAAAAAAACTAAGCAACACAGAACAAATGTATGTAATGTTAAGATTAAAAAAAAAGCATGGGTCTAATTGAGAAAATATTTTGTATTTATTAAACTTGTTTAAAAACAAAATTTAACATTAATATGTGAAGCAATCATGTGACTTCTTCATTTGGAGTCCTTTAGAGCAATTTGTCACTGAAAGGAGTTGGCTTTTAAACAGGATAATATTAAAAACTGAAACATGGCCTGCTTGACAATATATATCAGTGAGACAGAGTGGCCATGCCTCAGCTGAATGACAATGTATGTATTTGGCACAGTGAAATTTCATTTGTGTCCTTGAAGTGAGCTTTCAATCAAATTACAAAGCTTATGTATCACAGTGTTTCTAAGTAAAGCAAATGTGTGCCTGATAGAAAACGTGAAAATAGTACACTCTGGGATATGAAATAAGATATTCTCATTTTTCATGTTAAAATGAGTTATAAATAGATTGTTTACACAGAGGAATTATCAGTCCTTGTTTTGTACAGAACTGTAAAATCAGACTGCTTGCCCACAGTAAAAAGTGCAGCATTGAATTTAATAATGTCAAGCCTGGACCAATGTGAATTGAATAGATGTCCACCCACAGAATGTTTGTGACATCAGTAGAATAGATGGAGGCAATATGACATGAATACTGCAGAATCATTACTAATGTAATTTCTTGGGTCCAACACTACTAGCAGAATGAAATGGCCTGAATGCTGTCACATACTTAGCTCATGTAACACATACAACAAAGACAGAACTCTTTTAGAGAAAGATGTCTTGAAGTTTATTAATAACACTGTTTACGTTGCCATAATATCACGGATTTACACACGGTCTTGGTCCTGTTTTAACTGATGTTCCTTTACATTACATATACATAACTGACTGACTGAACACACATTGCTGTTCCTCCATTATGCAGAAAGAGTGATTGAAAATGAGGCCGGTACCTTTACAGTAGAATGTCACATGTTCTAATTTTCTGTAACTGTCTTAAAGATAGAGTTTGGTCTTGTGTGGAATCTATGCAATAACACAACAATTGTCTTATACAACAAACGAGCAAAAAAAAATCTTTAACACTGCTAGGAACATAAAATGACTTTTGTTGGTTTCTTCTTTCTATTTTTCAGTTTTGCTATTTCCTGTAAGATTAAAGCTGACAAATTACGTTGCTTGTGTAAGGAAAATTACGCTGGACCCAGATGTGAAAGGTTACTCTTTTAAAATTTTGTCATTTGCATTAAAATGTGTGTGATAGAAAATGATCCTTTCAGGTCTGGAAGACCAACACAATTTGCTGGAATGTCTAGTGTTTGGATGAACATTTTAACTTTGCGAAATTGTGCAGACAACACAGAAACAGGCCGCATGGCCCTTAAGCATTTATGCTTCAGCAATGCTGTATACCTTCCCACCCAATTGGCAGAATGGACCTTCACCTACTGAGGGTTTGCAGGTGGAAGGAGCATTAAGCTCCTCAGATGGCCTTCCATCAGGATCCTGAATACCCCAAATTTTCCCCAGCTTTACAGGGAGTGCAGGTCAGAATTCAGACTGTGCATCCACCTTTGTCTCAATTAAGGGCCTTAAGTGACCAATTAATGACAACTTTAGGGCTGTACCCAGCCTTAGTTGTTTGACTGGTGAGAGAAGGTCAGCAATGGACAGAAGCTAGAAGTGTGACCCTGCTACAACATTAGGCAGGGTGGGGGCATCCGTATTAACTGCTTTCTTTCAACTTTCAACTTCAACTTTCTATCTTCTATTCCATGCATGTGCTCATCCCACCAACCCCCAAACCTCCCCATTAGCAGCCCCCACTTCCCTCTATTCTGCCTCGTGACTCCCGTACTTATCCACATCTGGGACTGCTTGTAACTGCAATCCTATCTGCTGCAGGGGCTACTTGGGCTAATTTGTCAGAAGCTTTCTGAGGTGATGATTTTCTCCTGAGTCAGGGGCAGAAGTCCCCATCTCCAACCCATATGGGTGCGGGGAAGGCAGTATTAAAACGTAGAATACCTACAGTGCAGCAAGAGGCCATTCAGCCTGTCGAGTCTGCATCCCACCCAGACCCATCCTATCCCCGTAACCCAACATTTACCATGGCTAATCCACCTAGCTTGTGCATCTTTGGACCACGGTAGGAAACCAGAGTACCCAGCAGAAACCCACACAGACAAAGGGAAAATGTGCAAATTTCTACAGACAGTCACTCGAGGCTGCTACTGAACCCTGGTGCTGTGGAAGAGTTCTGAAGAAGGGTCACCAAACCCGAAACATTAACTCTGATTTTTTTCTTCACAGATGCTGCCAGACCTGCTGAGCTTTTCTAGCAACTTCTGCTTTTGTTCCTGGTGCTGTGGGGCAGCAGTGCTAACCACTGAGCCACCATGCCCTAGAGATTCATTCCATTCCTGACTTTTTGAAAGGTGGAACAGAAAACTGCCATGCTAAAGGCCCTAACCCATCAGAGTATTATAGATTGACATATAGATTCACATTGATTCATCAAAAGCTCGGACATAAGAACGGCAGTACAGTTATAGAGCTGTACAGCACAGATACAGTCCAACTCGTCCATGCTGACCCAGATATTCAGAGCTAGGAAATGGTCCAGCAAAACCACTAGCATTCAGGAACTATGGCTGAATTTTCTAACTTTTTTTACACAGAGGGGCAACTTTTTTACACAGAGAGTGGTTCATGTGTGGAATGAACTGGCAGACGAAGTGGTGGATGCGGGTATAGTTACACCATTTAAAAGACATTTGGATAAGTACACAAATAGGAAAGGTTTGGAGGGATATGGGCTAAATGCAGGCAAGTGGCACCAGTTTAGTTTGGGAACATGGTCACTTGGATGAGTTGGACTGGAGGATCTATTTCTATGCTGTGTGACTATGATTCTAAGTGCATTTTCAGTGTGTCACAACTCTTTTGTAGAATATCGCTGATATTCTGCCTTCTTTTACTGGGTGATTCAGAACGCCAAGGTTCATCAATTACAACTGTAAAAAAAACTACCATTAGTTTAAGCCATAGTGACCATTATGTTTTATTACCTTGTTTCTGCTGAAATATATGTTGGCTAAAAAATTGCAATGGCAAGCCTACATATGGAGCTTGCTGTTAGACCCAGCCTTTCCCATTTAATTTATCAATATTTTGTCCCGCACATTGCTGGAAAGGGGACTTATAAAAGCTGCAAAACTGCTTACAGGACACGAGGGAGCTGAGTGAGCAGGTCAATCAACTCATTTGGACGATTGTGAAATCAACACTGCAAGGTCTGAACGAATAAGTGTCAGTCATATTTGGAAAATCCAGAAAGAAAAATAAAGAGAGAGAAGGAAAGATTGAATTAAGAGAGTTAGAAGAAAGATGGCAAGAAACAAAAATAAACTTAACATTTAAAAAAATATGTTGCAACAATGATTAAAATTTAAATGTATGAAAAGTTGCAATTGTTGCAGTTAATTTTCAGTGATGGAGAGGTTGTGTAATTACATTTGTGACATTTTTAAAGCGGTATTTAGAATAAAATGAACAGATATTAATTTTCTGTGGTAAGGTGATTTGTATTTAACCTTCAAATACAGGAACTTCACATTCAATAATACATTTTACGAGACAGACAGATGGTGAAATGCTATTTTTACAGTTATTTTAGGATATCCACCTCAATTATGTCTCTGTCCTCTCTATTACGTTAAAAGAAATTCTTTGGCTTTAAGCATTTTATCCATACATTCTGCTAAAGTAGGCCATGACAGTCTTTAAAAACAAAGAACTGCGGATGTTGGAGATCTGAAACAAGAACAGAAAATCTGGAGACACTCAGCAGGTCTGACAGAAAGAGAGGAGAATAGATGTTTTGATCTAGGGACTCTTATATGTCATGGGATTGGGTGTCATGTGCTTTCAAATGTCAATTCACTCTGCATGGTTGATCTGATCAACCCTGTAATCCTTTTCTGATTGTCAGAAGGTTATGCACGTGCATGTTGTACATGTATTATTTACTTCTGGTATCCTGAATTGCTGCATGGTCATACATCCATGCAGGTTGAAAGGAATATTTCCATGACAATGCATTGATTGTGGTTTAAAATGATATTTGTTTACTCTAGATGTGCTCCTGGTTACTATGGAACACCTATGCTGTATGGAAGTAATTGCAGAAAATGTAACTGCAATGGTAATTCTGATCCCAATCTCATATTTGATGACTGCAATGAGGAAACTGGGCATTGCCGTAATTGTCTGAGAAATACAACGGGCATCCATTGTGAACACTGTGCACCAGGGTACTATGGGGATGCTGTCACTGCTAAAAACTGCACAGGTATGTTCATCCATTTAAATAATTGTTATGTCATCAAAGTAACTTACAGATGCAGCTGGAGAACTTCAGAGTGTAACAGAATGATCATTAAATATTAAAATTCATTTATTCTGAGTTGCTAATGTGTACTTTATCACCAAAAGTGGTGTATACGTGTGGCCAAGATGGGAAAACAATGATATTAGAAATCACAGTCTGATTTTTTTTAACAAGGAAAATAAACATTCTTACAGGCTTAAAATCTAAAATTACTCAAATGTGCTTGAGAGTTTTTTTTACTACATTGACTACTAATTCTTTACTCAGAGAGTAGTAAGGGCGTGGAATGCCCTGCCTGCAAAAATAGTGGACTCGCCCACTTTAAGGGCATTTAAATGGTCATTGGATAAACATATGGATGATAATGGAATAGTTTAGGTTAGATGGGCTTCAGATTGGTTTCACAGGTCGGCGCAACATCGAGGGCCGAAGGGCCTGTACTGCGCTGTAATGTTCTATGTTCTATGTTCTATGTTCTAATTCCATACTTTCAAAAAATAAGGCTTTAGAAAAATAATTCCTGATAGATATTTAATCATTTTGTTGGAAGATGCTTATTCAAATTTCTGATGGAGGCAAGATTCGTGAACTTCAAGTAGTTTAATCCAATGAAGTTTCTTTATGGAAACATGGTATGAAAATGATGGCTATTCATACCCTTTGTGAATAGCCAGGGACTGAAGCTACAAAGTTATGTTTTTATATCAGAAACAATAAAGAGGCCTCAGATTCCATTGTAACTTGGTCACTAACTTTACAGCTCTAATCAAGTATGAATTTATTGCAAGCTGGACAAACGCCCAAAAAAAAATAATTCTGCAAGCACACTTTTCTTCTCAAAAGCTAATGGATAGCCCATTCAAACAAATTGAAGGATGAAATATTATCAAGGAAAAACATTAGTCTAGTTAATTTAAATAATCTAGCCCGTGTTAACAACTATTCCTCTACAAATGAACATTTAATGAAATAATTTTGTTTCAACCATAAACAAACAATTTTATTTCAAACCTAAACATAACATTTATTAGAGCTAGGTGAGGAATGGTAGAATCACTCAACGCTCCAGTTCTCATTTGACTGCAACGGGTATTTTAAAAAGAATTTGTTTACCAGTTTGGTGGATATTCAATTCTGCTGTGACTGGGAAAGATACACACAGAAAGATTTTCCTATAATTTTTAAAAGGAAATGACATGATACTTATTGTAGTTAACGCCCAAGCTAATAAAGTAATAAAAATACTCCAGCTCTGACATGGATCGATGATAATGAACTAGCTCAGGACTGGTGGACTCTCTTTGAGCTATATCCTTCTATTTTTTTCTTATTCTTAAACTATTCAAAATTGCACTGGATCATGGTGAAGTGGAAAAGCTTTTCACTGTATTTTACTGTTTTTCTCACTGTAAAACGCATGTGACAACAAATAAAATCATTCATCATTCACATCTTGTTCATTCAAGAGGTTCCGACATGTTCAACAGATAAATTACAAAGTTGGAAGGAGCTCGCTTAATTTGTTGAAGGGTCCCAAAGAAAGTTAGTCATATGCAGATGGCTAACTTCAACAGTTCTTTTGGGTTTGGGTGACCTTTCTGGATGCTCCATCAAGATGATTTAATGTGTTGATGAGTGACTTTTTCCTCTGGCATCAGCAGCTTGTTTTTGTTAAAAATACTGCCTGCAGGGTTTAACTGGTCGGAATATAGGCAGGGCATGCACTTGCAGAATGGTTGTACAGAGTGAGATTGTAGGTTTTCTACACATTGTCACCTAGACATGGCCTGTCTGGTCTCTGACTGACCCTGGAAAGCAGTTTCTTCAAACACAAAGTGTGAGCTTGTGCATCACATGATCTCCATTCACAGTCTGCCCAATTACCAAATATAGTCACAACAAGCAGGGGAAACCTTCATTCCAGGTTCAGTGTTTAAAGAAATTTGATTAGTTGGCCATTAGACTTCTCCTTCTCAATTGGGATCCATTGTTTAAAGTGATTGAGTTCAATAGTTTCGTTTATACCCATCTGAATGCGTAGGTTGTGTCTGGATGTTTTGTTAATGTTCAGGTAATGGATCATTCACATTCTGTTGAAGTTGCTTATCTCTAATCCCCTACTTCTAGACAATCTTTCTTATGGTTTGTAAATTGCCAGGTGAAGTAATATTAATATTCGGCCATCTTGATAACAAGCAGAGGATCCTGCATGACAGTGATATTGTCTGTGCCTGTGGACTAAAAGCTTGGGGTTTGAGTTGCACTTTCCCTGGAGGTACATCTGAACAGGTTGATTAAAAACAATTTATCCCTTAAGGCTTTATTGTGCAGTTCTAGTGTCCCTACCTCTGGGTCAGAAGGTTTGGTCTGAAGTCTAGTTGTTTAGGTTACTTGAATCGTTTTAAAACTTATTCTGTGATTTCAGCTCATTATGTAAACAGTCAGTTTTTGATATGAAACAGGATTTTATTAACACTAGCAACAGACAATTGAATTCAATTAATATACAGCAATACAAAAATATTACAAACTCATGCTTCTTGACATTAATGGGCCAACTTAATTGACCAAAGCAGCTTAATTCCTAGCCACTCCACCTGCATGTAAGTTCCAAGTTTGATGAAAGCTTGCTGATGCTGCTCTGTTGGAAATCTAATTGACTTTGTCTCCCTATCTTTTTATTCCCCTGTATCCATAAACTTGGGGGAATGTTTAAGGCAGAGAATCAAAACAGAAAATGCTCAGCAAGTCCACCAGCTTCAGTGGAGAGAAACAGTTAACATTTCAGGTCAATGACCGTTCAACAGAACAAATAAGTCCACCATTATGCATGTGAGATAATCATCAATTATAGACAGACTGTTTATAAAGTATTTACTTTTTACAGTCGATGAAAGATCAAGTTAAAACCTATCTACAAACATCTTTTACGTCTTTAATCTTTTGTGCATAGCTTTAAGACTCAAACATTTCCAAATCCTTTCTGTGGAGGGAAAGATGAAATATATTGTAATTTTCCCAAATTTCATATTTGATATCTATTGATGAAACTTAGTCACAAAATTATGTAATCCTTTTTCGATCTGGGCTATACCATGATATATCTCAGAAATGTATTTGTAAGAATTAATGTGATATGATATGATACGCTGTGAAGTATTTACAGTGTTTGCCACTTCTGAAGATGATGTCATTTATTTCATGCATACTCGATCAAGACATCTTCTTTGTTCTCTTTGTTTAATTCAGTTTCTACTGTTGTAAACAATGTTTAATCACTGTGATAATGAACACAATTCCAGAAATGCTCCCACATGTACTCAAGATCAAAAATAAATCCTTTTTACTTTCCTCCATTACATTAGTGAAAGGTTCAATTATACAAATATGTATAACAGTTACAGTGGAAAACCAGGTGGACGTTTATCTAAAGTATTCAATGTTCTGAAAACATTCTAAAATTTCCTGAGGAATAGAAACAAGACTGTGCAAGCGTTTTAAATTTATATCACATTTTACATTCATTTTACAGGGGAATGAACACCAATAATGCAATTCTTCACCTGATGTCAGGACTTTAGAGTCTGCAGGAACAGATAGGAATTGAAGATTGGGGTTTGCCAAAAGTTATAGAAGGAAGGGAATGGTATACTCATCATCCTCCTGGAGGCATGGCATTTTGCCAGTAGCCGGGGAGAGGTGAAGGTCCCACCCATCCAGACACCAACTGAACCGTTAATGCAGCCAGTTAAAGCCCCCTTCCTTTCGACACTGGAGGGAAGAACCCTTGCTGTCTGTTGAGACTGCCTGGTAAAACCTGGTGAGCTGTTTGCAGGCTCCGGGGTGGAGATGGGATTTGTGCCCAGCAACCTGTGGTCCCAGTGGCATCCATCAGCAGACATTACCCACCCTCAGCAACTACAGTCCCATTGCTGACACAGAAGAGCTGCTGGCCCCAGAAATTTAGAGGAGCTGCCTAATATACATAAAACTTAGTTGAGCCTTCCTCAAAAGGTGAAGGCTGAATTCTCCTATCAGTTTTCCATGCTGTTGATGGGGTCAGCCCTGGCCTGGCAAAACTGCAGTCTGAAAGTGCACAGTCAGGAAACTCAACCTTAGGCTCCAGCAATACATAGGAAGCCTAACACCATCCAAGAGAAAGTGCTTACTTGTTTGGCACTCCATCCATATAGTGCACAATGGCAGCCACCTGTACCGTGTACAAGATGCACTGCTTCAACTTGTCTAGCCTCCTTCAACAGCACCTTCCAAATCTTAGAAGGGCTCAATAAGGCAGCTTTTTACCATTTTCTTGACAATTCAGGGCTGCTAACAAATGCTGGTATTGCCAGCAATGCCCGCATCCTAAAAAGAATGAAAAATAAATTAATTAGACTCATTTGTGGCAGTAGAATGTGAATTCAAGTCCCACTCCTAGAATTAAGCACATCATTTAAGATGACACTTCAGTGCACTACTGCAGGAGTGCTCCACTGTTGGTGTTTCTGTGACTTCAATGAAATGGAGGCTTATGAATGATTGAGGTGGACGTGAAAGATCCTATTGTATTACTTGAAAAGTAAATTTTCTGGTGTTCTTCGTGCCATCATCACCAAAAATAATTGTTAAATTGAACACATTTTTGATTTTGGAGACTTTGTGTAAAATATAAATGCTACAGACTCTTACATAGCAACTTCACCCACACATTAAAATGAATTAATTATTGGTTGCTTTGGGATATCCTAAGAGACGTGAGAATTGTTGTATAAATGCAAGTATTTCTAAATAATCTAAAATAGGATTTGAATGTGCATTGTGGTATACACAATAATCTGAAATTTCATGGAATGCTTTGGTTCAGCTATGCCTGAGATTATTCTTGTTTTTTTTAATGAAAGGAAAGTTGTGCTTAAACGATTTACACTGATTTTATGCTGAAACATTTGTGCAAGCAAATTGCCTCAATTGTTTATGAAGCCTTTATGAACCAAGATGCATCTGTCAAACTCTCTGCTGTTCATTTATGTGGATCCATTGAAATGACAAATGAGTTTCCTATATTTATGCACTGGCATAAATCTATGCCCTAAATTTCAGGAACAAACCTCAATCAAAAGGTGGTTTGTCTCAATTTACACAAATTTCTCAAAGTGTGGACTCCATTTGGAGATTCTCAGAAGGATTAGGCAGTTAGAATGACCTTCTTTAAGAGTCACAGCAGTTCTGACAATAAGCGGAAAGCGGGGAAGATAGGCAGGAGACACTCTGAAAGCAAGACACCATAGTAGAAGATAGCAGCCTACACATCGTACCTGTTTGTGGTATTTTATGTGTACCTGTTATGTTAGGTATACATATCCATGAAGGCAGAATAATCCTGCAGGAAATTATGACATAATTTCTTTTTCTGGTAGAATGCTGGACCAGTGGTAAATCAGTATTCTGCATTAGAATGATCCAGGAAATTTTGGGCCATTGTTTATGACCACCAAAGCTTTTATTTCACGAATATGCAGCTTTCAAAGTTTTGTCCATTTTGCATTAACAAGTGAAGATCGAAAATAACCTTGGAACTAATAAAAAGATATCTTTGCTTTCTAAAAGACTGTCCCTGTCAGAAATGTGGCACGGATGAATGTGATCATGCTACTGGGCAATGTCGCTGTAAGCCAGGAGTATCAGGAGCCTTCTGTGACCAGTGTGAGGTGAGTGTATCAAATAATATTTGGGTAATATTTAGGAAAAACTAGTTATTTCCCACTACATGGCATAAAGAATCAAAGCCAAATACAAACTGGACCACAGGGCGGGGAAGATAAATTGAGCCAAATGGGAGAACGGGGAGGGAGGGAGATCAATTAAATGTGGTGCGATTATAAAAGTTACTTGGGCTGCAAATTTACATTCCTCCTAACAAAGTTGGCTGGTGACACTGAGGACTTCATTTTTAGTTGGTGCTTTTTATAACAACTAAATTGAAAAGAAAGAGTGAGGAGAAATGTAGTAAGAAACACAGTTAGACTTATCCCAGGATATCCCTTGTGTGAGCCTCACAGAATTGCCAACAGATGTTGTATTGACTACATTGTGCAGCTTCGCTATTTTAATATAGCATGGCCAATTTTGAGAAAAAAAACATAATTTTACGATGAAAGCATTTAAATTAAGAGGTCTTAATGACATCTTATTACCACGTGAAATCTCCTCCTGACATCTCCAGCAACATAAATGCTAGTTTTCAACTATTTCAATTCAGTCCATGTAAAATGGCTGTTATAGATAGTGAATACAGAAAAGGCTATGGACCGTGAACACATCATGGCTGTTGAACTGAAGATTTATGTCCCAGAAACAGCTGCACACGTTACCATACTTCTCCAGTGCAGATGCAATACTGACATCTGGCCAATGCAGTGGAAAATATTGCAGGTACTTCCTGACCTGGAAAGGCAGGACAAGTCCAATCAAAACAATTACCATCCCATAGGTCCACACTCATTCATAAGCAAAATGATAGAGGATGACAATGATAATGCTATCAAGTGGCATTTACACAGCAATAACATGCTCACCAATTCTCAGTTTGGTTCTATTCACTATTCCATTCTAGACCTCAGTAAAGTCTTGGTCCAAACGTGGAAAAATATGGAGCTGAATTCCAGACATTAGATGAGAGCTATAGCCTTTGATATCAAGCAGTGTTTGACCAAATGTGACAACAAGGAACTTAAGCAAAATCGAACTCAATGGATATTTGGAGAAAGTATCAGTGGGAATCAGGAGGAAAAGTGGAAAGAGTTAGTTCAAGCACAAAAAAAGTGGTTTACAGGGGAGGCAATGGCCTAGCGGTATTATTGCTGGACTAATCCAGAGACCCAGATAACATTCTGGGGACCTGGGTTCGAATCCCCTGTCACCTTAAACCTATATAATCTAGTTTTGGCCTCCCCTACCCTGGGAAAAAGACCTTGGCTATTCACCCTATCCATGTCCCTTATGATATTACAAACCTCTACAAGGTTACCCCTCAGCCTCTCACACTCCAGGGAAAATGGTCCCATTTCATTCAGCCTCTCCCTAAGGCTCAACCTCTCTAACCCTGGTAACATCCTTGTAAATCTTTTCTGAACTCTTCCAAGTTTAAAAACAAACTGTCTTCCCTCCAGCAAAGATCAGGAAAGGAGATGTTCTCTGATGATTGTACCATGTTCAAAACCATTTACAAAGTTCCAGATTCTGAAACAGTCCATGACACATAGAGTAAACGCTGGGCAACATTCAGGTTTGGGCTGATAAGTGGCAAATAGCATTTGTGCCACACAAGTGTCAGACAATGACCACCTTCAACAAGACAGAATTGAGGATCTCTGCTTGACATTCAATGGCATTAGCAATTGTCACACCTTACTCTGGTAGCACAATGGAAATCAAGCCCTGTTACTCCCGCAGTCATCACAACAGTTAGAAATTTTATCAACATACACAAAATTCCCCAACTTATCTCTCTTTTTAGACCCAGGTTTCTGTAATAGCACAAATTGCTATTTATTAGACATAAATAGCTTCTAGCTACAGATGAACAAGTATGAACTGCTGGCGTATAACAGCAACTTGTTAACACTCCCTAAACTCTCCCTACACACATTCAGATAGACTCAAAAGATGTTGATGTTTTGGCTGGAGGGAAAAATTGGGAAGACATGCCAATGTTCCCATTGTCCACAGGATTTGCGGAGATAATCCTTTTGCTTTCCAGGATTTGCTGGTTGTTGATCTCTCTTTACTTCAGGTATTTTTCACTTCCTTACAGAAGACACAGAGTGACTGGTTCACAACTTATAAAGTCTCTGATGTACTGGTTAAAAGCTGCATCTTGCAGCAACTGATGAGGGAAAATAAACTGGCTTTCATCAGACATTGGGTTTTGTCACTGCAGAGAAAAAGGAAGTATCTCCCTTTCTGGAGGCCCAAAAGCACCTGACCCTATCATTCGCACTTCCAAGCTGTTCACCTACCTGGGACACAGTCACATAGTTGTTGGCAGGCAAAAGGCTTTATCATCAATAACTGGTCACCATTCCACAGACCAATCAGCTACTTGTTGCTGGCTGGATCTCCCTTCAAATGTGAGCCTGGCTCTAGCTCATCTGCAGAAACCTCTTCCTATTGCTTGAACAGCAGTGTAAACAACAGTTAGAATGAGTGTAAGTAATCCCTTCCACAGTCCTTTGTCTTTAAAGCAGTCCTTTTTCCATTTTAGTCTACAAGCTAAAATACAGAAAAATGAAAAGATACAGTCTTTATAAATCGCTAATCTGCTGCCATTTACATCCTAACAAGAAAAATTTCCTCCTAGCTCCCCAAAGCCTGCATATCATTTGCAAGGCACAAGCCATCAGTATGAGGGAATATTCCCCATTTTACTGGATGCGCACAGTTTGAACAACACTCAAGAACTTCAACACCATTCAAGGCAAAGCAAACTGCTTGATTTGATAAAAAAAAAGGAAGAACCACAGATGCTGTAAATCAGAAACAAAAACAGAAATTGCTGGAAAAGGTCAACAGGTCTGGCAGCATGTGTGAAGAGAAGTCAAAGTTAACGTTTTGGGTCTGGTGACCCCTCCCCAGAACTGAAAAAAGTTCTGAGGAAGGATCAGCAGACCCAAAACGTTAACTTTGATTTCTCTTCACTGGAGCTGCCAGACCTGCTGAGCTTTTCTAGCAACCACTCGATTTTAATTCCCCACCCACCAGCTTACACATTCAGTCACTCTACTGTTGGTGCACAGCAGCTGCAATGTTAATCATTTGCCATATGCACTGCACCAACAAAATCCTAGAACTTCCTCCATGAAGATAGACAACATGAAGCCATTGTTCCTTATCCTGAATGGTGGCTCAGCAGTCCTCGTAATTGTTTAGAGGGTAGAATGGTGCACTGCTGTGAAATCCTGAATGTTTCTTTGAGCCCTGGTAGCAATGATTGCAGCAGTCTGAGCTTAAATGACAACAAGCTGAGCTTGCATGACTTCAGCTTGAGCTTTCTCTGTATCTCTCAGATTTTGAGTTCTTTCTTATTGTGCTGCAATGGAAACTGAGACATTGGTCATCAAATGCCAGATCACGATTGGATCCATAAGTGATGTCTCAAACTGGCAATTTATCCCGTGCTGGGGTGGGCGAGCTCTACATTTTGTGCTAAAACCTATGCCAACTCAATGCCCGACAACTCCATTGCCCTTGACAGTGACTAAAATCTCTCTGACAGGTCTGCCAAAGCATTGCATATTTCATTATGTCTTCCCAGCAATCTCTTCCCATATGCTGCCTCATTGGAGTCATTGTAGAACTAATGCACTACCTCACATTCTGACTGCTTGTCATGTGCATTGCCCTTTCCTCCTGCCTGTCTGTATGATACTGATACCTGGCTGACCTACCATGTCCAGCCCTACCTCAGTGTTACCCTCTGAAGTATGCATAGTGCCAGTATCTGAACTGATGGCTGAGAATAGCAGGCCAGTGGATAGTGTATCATCTTCAAGCTCTTCTGCCTGTTCCACTTCACACTCCTGCATAACTGCCTGGGCAGATGATGGTTTTTGGAAGAAGAGACAAGAGGTAAGCTTGTGGAAAGATAAGAGGGGAAGTCAAGAGCTGTATGTTCATATTGTTGTGTAGCTTGGGGATCAGCACAACTGAAATAATGAAGTAGGAATCCAGATGCAGGAAGGTGCACGCAATGGGAGCATGCCACCATTTTTGTATTCTTCCAGCCCTGTTGTTGGTTGCAGCCTCAGTCACGATGTTTCAAGAATGGCAGTCAATTCACCTCCATTAAGAAAAAACCTGCAGCTGTCTGTTCCTAAGGTAGGGATCAGAGTTTAAAAATAACAGGATGTCAGACAGAGATGAGGAAACTTTTTTTTTCTCTGAGGGTTGTTTATTTGGAGTACTCTTTCTCAAAAGGGAGTGGATGCAGAACCTTTAAATATTTCTAAGGCAGAAGTAGATAGATTCTTGATTACCAGGAGAATGAAAGATTATCGGGGATATGCAGGAATCTAAAATTGAGGTTAAAATCAGATCAGCTATGATTTTATTGAAAGGCGGAGCAGGATTGAAGGACTGAGTAGCCTACTGTTGATGCATGATCATAGATTAGTGTGTCCTTGCCCCCAGCAATAAGCTGCTGCTGCTTTTAATTTTGTATTGCATTGGCAGAGAAGGGAGAGGAAAATGTGTCAGTTAAGTGTGATGCATTATGTTTGACTATGTTTGCTGCTGTCGTGCTTTAATGACAGCAAGTGTGTGCAGGCTCTGAGTTATGGGTGTGAGTCTTGCAAACATGTTAAGTGTGTGGTGAAGTTATGAATGTTGTATACGAAACCTGATTAATGGAGGTGACTGGTGGATGACAGAAAGACAGGGATATGATATAATGAGCAATGTGTGAGGCTACCATTGCAGTTAGTGGAATTCACTTACACTAACTGCTCATGTCAGGGCATTAAACTTCATTGGTATTGACCTGTACAACTATCCTCCTTAGAGGTTGACTGCAATCTCCTTGTCTTTTGGGAGTAAAAGAACTTTTTCCTCCTGTTGATGTCTAGCATGTAGTCCTCCGGACTTGTATTGGAGAGTCTTGCCACCCATTCTCTATGATATTGTGCTACTCCTATGTCTTACTCATGTCAAAGTTACATCTGTAATGAATTCCAATGGATACCAGATCCACCAAAAACACACCTTCCCTTTAGTAGGTTTGGACTTAAATTGGCGTTAGTCTCTGATAATTTTAGACGCAGTATTCAGATGTGCTGTCTTCTTCAATCATGTGAATGAATAGGCAACACAAAGCTGCTATGCTATCAGTATTAGAATGACAAGTGGAGATTAATTGTACATCAGGGTGAATCCACCCATTTTTGGGCCTCAAACACAGTTTTCCCCAAAGCCTTTTTGCTTCATAAATTAGAAAATGAATGAATCAAGAAGTTTCCTGCACAAGAATACTGCTAATCTGTTTTAATTAAAATCCACTTCATAATTAATTCCAAGGTACAGTTACCATATTATTATTTTCAATTTTTTTTAACTGTATTCCTTCCTTACAGATTGGTTACTATGGATACAGCAGTTGTTCTGGATGTTTGAGATGTGAATGTGCTCTGGCTTCTAAGGATGAATATTGTGACCCTTTGAGTGGACGATGTAGGTGCCTACCTGGAGTCACAGGAAGGCGTTGTGACCGGTGTCTGTATGGGTTCTGGAACTATGGACTAAATGGGTGCCAGAGTAAGTTTAATATAGTAAAGTTATCAGAAATGGAAAGGTACGAATGACAATAGCAACCAAATAAAACAACAGAACAAATAAAAAAAAAAGGGATAGGAGATAATTTAAAGTGAATACCCTTGTTACTAGTTCAAAAGTAATCCATTTTCTGTGAAGCGCTTTGAAACATCTTGATCTGATAAGGTACCATATAATTGTAAGCATTATTATAGCTCAGACGAGAAGAGATCCTGGACTGCATTATTGAATAAAGATAGTGCATGTTTTTTTTTCCTGGAGTAAACTGATAAAGTCCATAATCCATGACACAAAAACAGAAGTTGCTGGAAAAGTTCAGCAGGTTTAATAGCATCGGTGGAGAGAAATCAGAGTTAATGTTTCAGTTCGAGTGATCCTTTCTCAGAACCCTGAGGAAGGGTCACTTGACCCAAAACGTTAAGTCTGATTTCTCTCCACAGATGCTGCCAGACCTGCTGAGTTTTTCCAGCAATTTCTGTTTTTGTTTCTGATTTACAGCACCCGCAGTTTTTTCAGTGCATAATCCACAAATTGGAATTTCTGAAGTTCACTTACATTTTTTGTCTTCAGGATGCAATTGTGAAGGGCAATGTGACAGTGAGACAGGAGAATGTCTGTCAGCGCCCACCGAATCCCCAACTGACTGCTCTGTTGTCAGTAAGTACCTTCATGCAATGCGTGTTTTGTTAAGTAAAGAGAGGATCTCACATGATGACATCCTTGCTTCTGAGACAGTGTGACTCCTTATCTAGAGATTTACATTAAATTGGCACCTATAGAACTGAACCACCAATCATGAAAGACTAAAACAGAAGGTAGATTGGTGGCTTGCTAACAGACTGATAAGAAATCTGACCCACAGCCATAAAGCGCTGCCAGCTGGTTAAATTGGTGCAGAGTGGATTCTGCATCTCAGTGAGAAGAGATGCCACCCAATGGAGCTAACAGTCAATCTGACTGCCTAGTTGCTCCAGCAGTGCAAGAGTTCAGTAGTGAATGCTTCCAGGACTGTAACCTGGGAAGCCTGAAGGCCCAAGAGGATTCCTGATGTCAGCTTGATCAGGGGCACTGGGCTGGAAGGGTTTGAGCATTTTGGAAAGAGGGAATTTGAAGGTTGAAGAGGTCGGTTTTGTAGAGAAGAAGGAAGGAAGGTGGTGGCGGGGAAATGTACCATCTTCTTCAGGGAGTCCCTCTTACACAAAGGGCATGTTTCATTGATAGCACCTCTCTGTTCCTTCTTACACTCTTAAAATCTGACATGTTTGCATGAAATCGGAGTCAAATTGAGCTTTAACAGTATTGTTTGATCTTATTTATTTATTTAAGTATAACAGGCAGGCTGCTGATTTCAGCATCTTCCTATCCTTCCGTACTGTGGGAGTCAGCTAGGGAGTGGATGGGAAGGTGGTGGACTGGGCACTCACCCTGTTTTATGTGCACCTCCCAACTGTGTAAACTGCATTTGGCTGGAACCTGTATAATCCAGCCCACCATTAATAGGACCAGCTGTCAATTCCAGATTTTGTTAATTAAATTTAAATTCCTCACACTGGGATTTGAGCCCAGTTCCCCTAATCAGGTTTTCTGGATTACTCGTCCAAACAACGTTACCTCTATGCAACCCTCCCTTCAAACTGTTCCTTCTTTGGCAAGATCTGCTTCAAGGAGAGGCTGGGCAGTCTGATTAGCTGACAGTTCTGTAGTCTCAGTAGCGCCACCTAAAGCTGTCTTCATTGCCGGGACTACAAGCAATCGAGCCAAGCTAAATAGCAGAGCCATCAGGACCAGGTTGGTATGGTGTGTCATGGTGCAACCAGAAGAAGAGATATCAGATGTGTATGGCATTGATGGCACAGCCAGGTGGGAGGGGGCAGCCAGAGGGCTGAGTGAAGGGGTTGTCGAATCTTGAAAAAGGGGTCAGCGATGCAGGCAGCCTTTTCTGACCTGAGGCCCAGGCATGGTGGTCTGCCAGGCCTTTCCCCACCGATCCCGGTGACTGAACTACATCTGCCAGCTGTAAAAGTGAGACTGGGCATTAGAAACCTTTGAGGGACAAAGAATTGAGGGCTGCAATTGGGAGAGGGCAAGAGTTCTGCTCAAGGTTGTCCCATCCTGCTTTTCAACATGTTATCAGCTCAGCAAAGAGGAGCTAATTTACACTGAAGTGGAGAATGAACATTGAAAAGTCCTAGTCTGTATAATCGTGTGATGAATATTCCTGGAAAATAATACGTGGTGACGTTTGATTCACTGTTTTGTTGTATATTTTCCATATCGCTTGCAGAACAATTGAACAAATAGTTGGATTCCCATGCATGTATTAAGGCAGCCATACTCAAAAAGAGGATGGTTTGTGAATGGGCAACAATGTACTGTCTTTGACCATACAGCTCCATTACCATTGAGAGACAAGCTGAGAAGATCCTGTGCTGTTTCTGATAACATTTTACCGTGCTTGCCTCTAATTCTGTATTGCTCTTTTATCTCAACAGGATGTGACAAGTGTATCTGGGACTTAATTGAAGACCTAAAATTATCAGGAGTATCATTAGGAGAAGCTAGGTCGAGTGTTCTAAACGTTATTACTGGAGATGCCATTAATAACCGCTTACAGGAATTCAATACCACAGCGATTCACTTCAGTGTAAGTGCCAGCAATGAAAATCAAATAGGGCTGGTACTGTGATTGATATTTACTCATTGATTTTGAATTTTTCCCCTTATTACATATTTTACTGCTGCTAAATCAAGGGCTGTAAAGTAGACTTTAAATTTATGCCACATTCAATTTCCTAAGACATTAACATTTGTCCGACAGATAGGCTTTGTCAAGTCTTAGAAGATAGCTTTGGACAAATTATGCTGAGGAAGGCAAATTGAGACAGAAAGGTTAATGGTGTAATGTACAGTGAAATATAATTCCCTCATTCAATGTTTTATGCTTATTATTCAAGAGCAATTAATTGTGGCTCTCCATGCCATGATATGCCCTGGGAGAAGGCGAGGAGACAGGTGACAAGAACTGCTTCAGCTGGTCAACAAACTGATGGGGAGGCAATGGCCTAGTGGTATTATCACTGGACTGTTAATCCAGAGATCCAGTTAATGTTCTGGGGAACCTGGGTTTAAATCCCACCATGACGGATGGTGGAATTTGAATTCAATAAATATCTGGAATTAAGAATCTAATGATGACTGTGAATCCATTGTCAATTATTGGGAAAAACCCATCTGGTTCATGAATGTCCTTTAGGGAAGGAAACTGTGATCCTTTCCTGGTCTGGCCTACATGTGACTCCAGACCCACAGCATTGTGGTTGACTCTTAACTGCCTTCTGGGCAATTAGGGATGGGCAATAAATGCTGCCTAGCCAGCAACACCTTCATCCCATGAATGAATAAAGAAAAATAAAAGAATCTGTATTTTTCATGTTCTGAAGCATCACACTCCAGCCAGCTGGCTCTTCATCTAATAATTAAGCTGCTTCATGAAAAGAGGCAAACTTGTGCAGTTCAATTACTATTATTAATCACCTATCGAACACAAAGATACTTCAATTTTACAGAATTAATCATTATTTGATATCTTTCTCGATTCTGAATGTTAGTACATCAGATCTGTGGCATGGAAACAGATCCTTC
Source organism: Rhincodon typus (assembly GCF_021869965.1). Taxonomy (NCBI): domain Eukaryota; kingdom Metazoa; phylum Chordata; class Chondrichthyes; order Orectolobiformes; family Rhincodontidae; genus Rhincodon; species Rhincodon typus. The sequence continues at coordinate 54,119,837 of NC_063336.1, forward strand.
AGTTCAACTCGTTCATGCCAACCAAGTTTCCAAAACTAAATGAGTTCCCCTTGCCTGTATTTGACCCTTATCCTTTGAAACCTTTCCTATACATGTACCTGTTCAAATGTCTTTCAAATGTTGTAACTGTACCTGCATCTACCACTTCCTCTGGCAGTTTATTCCACATACAACCTGTGTGTGAAAAAGTTGCCCTTCAGGTCCCTTTTAAATCTTTCCCCTCTCACCTTAAAGATATGACCCCTAATTTTGAACTCCACTACCCTAGGGAAAAGACCTTTGCTTTTCACCTCATCTATGTCCTCATGATTTTATAAACCTCGATAAGGTCACCCCTCAATGTGTTATGTTCCAGTGACAAAATTCCCAGCCTATCCAGGTTGTCCTTATAACCCAAACCCTCTTGTCCCAGCAACGTCCTGGTAAATCTTCTGTCCAATTTAATAATATCCTTCCTTTACCAGGGTAACCAGAACTGTGCATAGCACTCTAAAAGTGGCCTCACCAACATCCTATACAAGTTCAACATAACGTCCCAACTCCTATACTCAGTGACTTGAGCAATAAAGGCGAGCATGTTAAATGTCTTCTTAACCACACCGTCTACCTGTGACACAACTTTCAAAGTACTATGTACCTGAAACCCTAGGTCTCTCTGTTCGACAACACTACCCAGGGCCCTAATACTAACTGTATAAATCCTACCCTTGTTCACTTTATCAAGATGTTATATCTCGCATTTATTGAAATTTAACACCATCTGCCACTCTTCAGCCCATTGGCCCAATTGAACAAAATCCCTTTGTAATCTTAGATAACCTTCTTGACTGTTGACCATGACACCAATTTTTGGTGTCATCCGCAAACTTACGAACCAGTCTTCTTAATTTCTCATCCAAATCATTTATATAAATCACAAACAACAGTTGAGCCAGCACTGATCCCTGTGGAACATCGCTGGTCACAGGTCTCCAGTCCAAAAAGCAACCCTCCACCACCATTCTCTATCTCCTACCATCTAGCCTATTTTGTATCCAATTGACAAGCTCTCCCTGAACCCCATGTGACCTAACTTTACTAATCATTTTATCGTGCGGAACCTTGTCAAAGGCTTTACTAAAGTCCATGTAGACAATGTCTTCTGCTCTGCCCTCATCAATCTTTTTGGATACATTCTCAAAAAACTCAATCAAGCTTGTGACCCATGATTTCCCATGCTCAAATTTCCATGCTGACTATCCCTAATCGGTCCTTGCCTGTCCAAATACATGTAAATCCTATCTCTCAGAATCTCCCCCCAACAACTTTACCACTACAAATGTCAGAGTCACCAGTCTACAGTTCCCAGACTTCTCCCTAAAGCCTTTCTTAAATAAAAGTACAACGTTAGCCACCATCTGATCCTCCAGCACCTTGTTAAACTTGAAAGGCTTCAGAAAAGATTTACAAGAATGTTGCCGGGATTGGAGAGTTGAGGCTGAATAGGCTGGGGCTATTTTTACCCTGGACTTTCGGAGGCTGAAGGATGACTTTACAAGGGTAAATAGCCAAGGTCTTTTTGCCAGGGTAGGGAAGTTCAAAACTAGAGGGCATAGGTTTAAAGTGAGAGGGGAAAACCTGACAGGTAACTTTTTCATGCAGAGGGTGGTGCATGTATGGAATAAACTGCCAGAGGAAGTGGTGGAGGTGGGTATAATTACAACATTTATAAGATATCTGGAAGGGTACATCAACAGGAATGGTTTAGAGGGAGATGGGCCAAATGCTGGCAAATGGGACTAGATCAGTTTAGGATATTTGGTCGGCATGGATAAGTTGGAACGAAGGGTTTGTTTTTCATGCTGTATAACACTATGACTCACCCGTGGCTATAGGTGATACAAATATCTTTGCTGGGGGCCCTGCAATTCCTTCCCTAATTTCCCACAACGTCTTGGGATGCACTTGATCAGGTCCCAGAGATTTATCCACCTTTATGTTTTTTAAGGCTTCCATTACCTCCTCTTCAGTAATGTGGACTGTTTTCAAGACATCAATATTTATTTCCCCGAGTTCCCTAGTTTTCATGTATTTCTGCACAGTTAAAATTGACACAAAATATTCATGTAGTATCTCTCCCATCTCCTGAGGTTCTACATTTAGAAGATCTCGTTGATCTTTCAGGGGCCTATTCTCTCCCGAGTCGGTATTTTGCTCTTAATGTACTTGTAGAATCTCTTTAGATTATCGTTAACCTTATCTGCCAAGACGATCTCATATCCATATTTAGCCCTCCTGATTTCCTTCTTAAGAATGCCCCTGCAGCCCTTATACTCTTCCAGAGATTCACTTGCTCCCAGTTGTCTATACCTATATATGCCTCCTTTTTATTTTTGACCATTGTTCACAACTCTTATTAGCCTTATGCTTCATTCTAACAGGAACATAATACCTCTCAACTCTCGTTATCTTACTTGAAAACCTCCCACTTGCCAGTCGTTCCTTTACCTGCAAATAGACTACCCCAATCAACATCTGAAAGTTCTGTCTCGTGCTACCAAATTTTGTCTTTGTTCAATTTCAAAATTTACCTTTTATACTAAGTCTGTCCCTTTCTGAAACTATTTTAAAACTAATAGAATTATATTCACTGGTCCCAAAGTAATTCCCCACTAACACTTCAATCACTTGCCCTGCCTTATTTCCCAAGAGAAAGTCAAGTTTTGTTCCTTCTCTAGTGGGCACGTATACATTTGATAAAGAATTTTTTTTAACACATTTAACAAATTCCTCCCCATCCAAGCCCTTGTATGGCAGTCCCAGTCTATATTTGAAAAGTTAAAGTGCCCTACTGTTACAGCCCTATTAGTCTTATATATATCTGAGGTCATTCTACATGTTTGGTCCTCAGTTTCCTGCCAGATGTGCATTTCTCTAAACCTGTGATAAAGCTCAGTTCCAAAAGTTAGTAAACAATGTCCTTTTTCGTAGACTCCTGCATTGACCCAACAAAGTTTGTGGTCAATGAGAAGCCCTCATTTGCATAAAGCAGGCAGACAGTAATCTCACATGCTACTGCAAATGTCCAGTTGCTTCATGCTACTGGATGCTCCAGCATTTGGTTCCTATCACTGGGAAGAGGGGTGCATTGTGTGAGTAGACATGACCAGACTCCCATCTTAGACAGCCTGTACAGGCCCTTGACTAACAAATGGAAGTCCTAACCAACTTATGTGTCTGAATTTGCTATAGACCTATACAGGCTACATCTCTTCGACTGAGGTTACCCAGTCGCTGACTCGAGTCCTAACTCTTATCAAAGAAATTCCAACAGCTTTCTGTATTACAGTAGGGATTCATTTTTTTTTTACCTTTCATTGGTATTTCAGTTTGGAGGGTAATTTTGTGCTGCAGGAACTAAAACGGAAGTTGCTGGAAGCTCAGCAGGTCTGGCAGTATCTGTGAAGAAAAAAAATCAGTGTTAACATTTTGGATCTAGTGACCCTTCCCCAGAACTTTTTTTTGTTCCTGGTTTACAGCATCTGCAGTTCTTTGGGTTTTTAATTTTGTGCTCCAGACTGGTGCCGTGTTGAGAAATGGAATGATATGCACCCGTGCCTTACTTAAAGTGCTTAAGCATTCATAACAGTTTGGAAAGCACGCAAGGCCAGCTATGGTTAGTTAAAGGGTAGTGTTCAGACACACAGCAAGGGTTCTTGTGACAGAATGCTAGTGCCCCTACCTATTGGCCAAGAGGACTGGGTTCAAGTTTCATCTGCTCGAGAATAACATCTCTGAACAGGTTGATTAAAAAGTTCCAGACACACTGCAGCACTGAACTCAGTGGCCACACTGCTTAAAACCATTAATGCGCCTGTTTCATCAGAACTGTAACCATATTTTAAAATTTTGTCAATTAAAGCCAAGGTTCCAGTGATTAGAGCTTCATACCAATTTGTCACCAATTATCTCATACAATACAGATGCAGATTGCAGACAGGATATCGCAATCAGAATCAAAGAAACTTCAAACAGAAGACATTGAAGCAGCTATGACGGACCTTATTGCTGATCTCAACGTGCTATCTGAGAAGGTGCACACTTTTGATTTAACTTAAAGAGAATTTATTTTGCTGTGAAAAAAATTGCATCTTTTGTTAAGATTATAAATTAGATCTTACTAATGTTACTCAATTTTACTAATCTTACTCAAGCAGGAGGAGCGCACTGGAAATTAAACCCAACCACTTCACAAGTCATACCAAAAATGTAAATGTTTAATTCAATCACCAAAAATGGTCAACTCATTTTTCTTTATTACTGTGAACTAAAGGAAAAGAGACTTTCACCAGGTTTTTCAATAAATTCAAAAATAATATGTCTATTTCAGGCAAACTCATTCTTCAAACAAGTGATAAACTGATTTACAACTAAGCTACTTTGTGACTAAAACTATGTCCTCCTTAATTATAAAGGCACATGCGTTCATACTCAGACAGAACAAGGCATGCACAGAGCTCTGCAGAGCATTTATGATTAGAAAAATATCAAAAGCATTAAAGTCAAGAATCCAAACTAAAAGGGCACAATGAGACGACTTTCCCACAGTTTTTTTAGTTTATTGCCAATGAGTTTACATTGCTGTTAGCTGCAGAATGATGGGACATCCTTGCACCATATTTCAGATTCAGATGAGAAACAATTAGGAATCCTGATTATCTCAAACTTCATCAAGTTTATTCAACATACTTTCCTGTGAGATATAGACTCCAATTCCAGCCTCTTACTCTTATAAACTAAAAGAGACGATGCTACATCCTCGGAAAGTACTCTAGTAACTGTTCACAGCTTCCAGGTATATATTGAAAAATTGCAATTTTTCAGAAGCTGTTGTTATGTGATGGCAGTGGAGATCCATTCGGGTTTTTCAGGTCTGTTTGCTCAACAGACAAAGTGGGCAGCATGGTGGCAACATGAGGGCTGCCTCACAGTGCTAGGAACCCTAGTTCAATTCCACCCTTGGGTGACTGTCTGTGTGGAGTTTGCACATTATCCCCGTGTCTGCATGGGTTTCCTCCCACAGTCCAAAGATGTGTAGGCTCGGTGGATTGGTCATGCTAAATTGCCCATAGTGTTCAGGAATTTGTACATTAGGTGGGTTATAGGGGGCTGGGTGCTCTGAGGGTTGGTGTGGACTTGCTGGGCCGAAGGGCCTGTTTTCACACTGTAGGGATTCTGTAATGATCAAATAGGACATGGTCTCCTCCTTCAATCATCATAATCCGTAAATATTTGCATTCCCAGCATCAATGGAATTAAATTCAAATTATTCAAAGTTATGTTTCATACAATACCATGTATGTTCATAGCCTTTATCAAAAAATTTCTGACAGATTCCTGTGTTACAGAGGAAGTTGCATGCCTTACGTTGAAATTTGCAAAATAGGCTGTTAGGTTTTCCTTTAATTTTTATAATCTAGGTGAAAATTAAACTTCTGTATGAAGCTCGTACTAGCTCACTAGTAATGTTCTGGTGAGCATCCTATGCTATCCACTCACAACTGAAAAACATCATGTGCTCGAACATCCAAAATTAGTGCGAAGTAAATATGAATTAACAGATAACATATATCGTATACTCTAACATTCAAACTCAAGCACAATGTTCTGCACAGATATGACCATGACAAATGCCATGGATTTGACTACAAACAACCCAGATGTCAGTAATCACTGAGAGTCACAAATGTTGTCTTAACATTCAGATCTCCAGTCTAGATAGATTTCAAAAATCATCCTTAAAGTCTCTGCTTCTCAATTCATCCAGTATCTCTTTGATTCAAAGTGGGTGAATGCTTGCCTACCTCCTGATGCTTCAGTCTTCTCTTCCATCAACACTGACTCCTTACCTAAACTTCAGCTCACACTCAGCTCTCCCATGGCCTCTTCACAACCCTTCGCACATGGAGCCTGCACGCAGCACGAATTCCCTGCCAGGGGAATTTCTTCCTCAGTCCTTTGTCACAGTCTTTCATAATTTGAGTGCAGTCCTTTCCAGTGAATTTGGATCCCCTGCCCCATCCTGTTTAACTCTGCTCCCTGTTGTCATGAGGCAATTTATCCCTGAGACAGAAAACAATGCTATTCTGCTGCATTGTGTTTGGGCGGCATGCTTGCCATAGCTCAATAGCTGGAGCTACGTGGATGCTATAAGAAGTAGGTGTGGGGATGTCAACATTGGTTAGTGTGTGAAGGTAAGGTGAAGCATCTGAACTTTGGCCTGAGTCCTTTGTGCTCAGAATTGCTGATCAGTCAGTAATTGAGGGTCGGTGATGCAATTAGCAAGAACTGTCCTGTGAAGGTGCATTCACTGTCTTTAACCACCTCCATGAATTCACTGAACCTCTTCTGTAACTGCTACCAGGTCCTTGGGGCCAGACTTTGGAAATTGTCTTCTAGAGCAGTTACTCCCATTCCTTTCTTAGTAGTGTCTTTAGAACATTCTTGCCCCGATGACTCTCTACTGCTGTCGACCTCCTGGAGTAAAGTCTCCAACACGCCTTTGGGGGAACCTTAGACCTCCCTATCTTGGCTGCTGCTGGTGTTTCTCCTTTCAACCACCTGCACTACAGACAGTCACCAGTAGTTTCCCTATAAACATTGGAATTCTCCTTTAAATGGGTCCACCTGCCTTTAAGCTAGCTATGTACACTGTTGTGCACACTGTTGCGCATTCATCCAGTCAATAGTGGGGCCACAGTTATCTTACTCAACCGTGAAAGCACACACTAGTTGCCCAGCAAAACATCCAAACCAGTGTTTTCCAGATAGGCGTCTGGCAACAAACAGTCATTATCAAAATAGGTGAGTGAGTGAGTCGCATTTAAAATTAGAATCTGTATTTCAGATAAAGTTTGCATGTTCCTTTATGTTCAACCCCTCATTTTGTAGGAAAGGGATTCTTAACAGATATCACTGAAGAAATGTTTATCATTTGATAATTTACATTGTCATGCGCCATCTAGAACTTGTGACATTGTAAATCTGGGCTTCCTAATTAATAACATTTGATGAAATTTATTCTTTCATGATAGTCCTTTACTAATATTGACTTAATTTTATTATTTTAGGAAAACATAACCGCGTCGAATGCACAGCTGTTTGACAAGGAAACTGCCAAAATCGGTGACCATGCAAACCAGATCAATGGGCAAATTGGTGATATTGCCAATTTGGTCCAAGGTAAAGGCATAATTCTTTTTCTATGAAAAGCAAAGCCTGCATTAATCTGAAAGGAAGCTGAAGCAAAACTGTTGGTCATTTTCATCATATAAGCTGTGGGCTAGAAAGAAAAGAGGGCAGGATGAAGGAGGTTGCATTCAGAACTGATTTTTAATTATGTAGAAGGCCTTCCTTTAATTATAGCAACAAACTAAATTATTCTATAAAGTCACTTTGCACCTATGTGAATGCGTTTTCTTTTCTGGTATTCTTGCAATAGTGGGTAAGATTTGCAAAGTTAACAATTTGTCAATGTTCAAATCCTGACAACTTGATGAGCATGTCCAAACTCTGGTGAAGGTGGTGTAAATATTTCTCCACATTTGCTTTAAATACAATTCCATGTGGGTGAGTTGATGAACAGATTGATGCATGCATTTTTCTCCAGAGTAAATGGGCAGTTAGTTCTATTCTGAGAGATGTATTTGTGCTCTGAAGATCGTAGTATCTGCATAGGGCCATACCCCTCATCAAGCTGCACACGTGGATCACTGGCATTTAGCTGAAAATGTGGAAAATTGTGTGGTGAGTCTTGCACACATAAAGCAGAAGATATCTAACTTGGCCATCAATATACTCTGGGATCATTAATAAAGTGACCAAAGGGGTCATCAACAGTGTTATGAAGCAGCGTTTGCTTAGAAATAACCTTCTTATGAATGCTCAGTTTAAATTCCGCAAGGACCACTCAGCTCCTTGGCCTCATTGCAATCTTGTTTTAAACATAGACAAGAAAGCTGAATTCCAGAGGGGGTACTGAGAGTGACCCCACTTGGTATTAAAGCCACACTGGACTAAATATTGCATCAAGGATCCCGAGCAAAACTAGAGTCAAAGGGAATTGGGGAAAAACTCTTGACTGTTTGGAACCATAACTTGCACAAAAGAAAATGTTGTAGTTGATGAACATCAGTTTAACATCTCTGCAGGAGTTCTTCAGCGTAGTGTCGTAGGTGCAACCACCTTCAGCTGCTTCATAATTGACTTTCCTTTCATTTTAAGGTCAAAAGCAGGGACATTTGCTAATGATTTCCCAGTGTTAAGAACCATTTGCGACTCATCAGATAATGGAACAGTCCATGTCCAAATGCAACAGACTTAGGCTGACAGATAATATTCATGCCACATAAGTGCAAGAAAATGACCATCTCCAACAAGCGAGAATCAGCACATGACATTTAATAACATCACTGAATGCCCCTTTGTGAACAACTTGGGGGTTACTAGAAACCAGAAACTGAACTGGACAAACTATATAAATACAGTAGCTACAAGAGCAGATCAGAGGTTAGGGGATCTGCAGGAAGTAAATCACCTCCTGACTTTTTAAATCCTGTCCAATATCTGTAAGGCACACATCAAAATTGTGAAGGAATACTCCCCACTTGCCTGAAGAGTGCAGTTCCAATAGCACTCAAGACACTTTGACACCATCCATGACAAAGCAGCCTGCTTGGTTGGCACCACATCTGCAAACAGAGTATGTGCTGTTTGTACCATCTGCAAGATGCGCTGCAGAAATTCATCAGAGGTCTTTCGACAGCATTTTTCAAACCCAAGGCCCAAACTACAGATCCCATGAATAATAAAAGTTTAGTCTCTTCCAGTTTAGTGTTTAACACACTTTGCAGTTCTGAGAGTCATATGCTGCAGATGTATGCTTTGTATTCCTTGGTAGTTTAGAAATATGGGTTAATCAAGTTTCCAGTTTCTAGATATAATTTCACAAATACTCAAACTTTATAGACTTGAGATGTTCAAGTCTGACACAAAGAAGCCTTGTGCATCGTTTGCCTTTCACATTAGGTCAATACTGGTAATTTAGTTAGAAACTATTAGAAACATATTTCTCCTTTTTTATTCACGGATGCTGTACACATTGAATCTGTTTATAATTATTAGATCAAGGCTGCATTCAGAAAATTGTAAAATCAGATTGTGATGTGGAATGACAAAGAAACTGAAGCCCAACGACTCTGCAATCTATATTGCCTATAACTATCCATTTCTACATTCAAGTAAACCACACTGCAGTGTTGTCGAAGTTAGCCAGTTGACAAGGTTTGCGTTTTGCTAAGGTGTTATCTAATTATGTTTTGCAGATATTATTGAAGGCCTAAATAAATATGGAAAAGAAGAAGAACTATCAGCTGAGGAAATTAGCAAAAACTTTCATGAGGCGAACCAGATGTTGGATGAGCTGAGAAACCGAGACTTTTCTGACCAAAAACCATTGGCTGAAGAAGAAAGAGCAAAAGCCCGGAATTGTATGTTTTAATAATTTACATTAATATTCCTACTCTGCACAGAGAATGAAGCATTCGTTCAAATATATGGTCTTAAGATCTTGGTAAAGTCCAATGACATTTTTTTTAGAAAAGTAGACATCAAAAATCCCTGTAATTTAAGACAGAATGAAGCCACAGATTCCATGGCTCATAAAAAGTAAATGTTAGCTATCAATACTCTAAGATGCAGAATCAATATAGGTTACACAAAGATTCAGAGTAAATTACGGTTAATTATGAACTATAAATTAGATACTAAATGACATATAAAACTCAAAATTAGTTTAACAATTCATTCATCAATCTCAATTATAAATGTCAGTCAAAATTATGTCTTTCTCAGAAAGTAATTCAGCTTCTCCCCATGGGAACTAACCTGATCCCCAGCAGACAGCAGTATACAATCAATCTGGAGATCCATAGCATGGTCTTCAGCACAAATGGCACAAGTTTTCAGAACTTCCTTAGCCTAGTTTCAGTCACAAAGATCCAACAATATTATCTTCAAGTAATCAAAACAGCTGCAGAAACTGTATATTAAATTATTCTCAGATTCTGGATCTAGCTTCTGTTATTTTCATCTTGCCTGTACTGCATCATTGGACATATCAAGTTCTACTGGACCAAGATTTATCACTGTCTTTTTGGTCTCCATATAATTTTTGTTTCTCAGTAGCAGTTTCAGGTTTCATTTTCTTAGCAAATGGGAGAGTCAGTGCCCTTAATGTTTAATTTCCTGGTATACTATATTGGTTGGGGTCCATCTAAAAAATACAAAATTTGAAACCACAAAACCCTTCACAATGGTAAAGCCCATCACATTGTATGAATTAGCTAAAAGTACTTTTCCAACAACTAAGTACACACATTCTCTTCAGAAGTGTGTCTTCAGTCCAGAGAATCAATTTGTTTTGCATGTAGTACAAGGATAGTGCGGTGACTCAGTGGTTAGCACTGCTACCTCACAGTGCTAGGGACCCAGGTTCGATTCCAGTCTTGGAGGACTGTGTAGAATCTGCAGATTCTTCCTGTGTCTGTGTGGGCTTCCTCCCATTTTCTCCCACAGTCCAAAGATGTGGATTGACCATGGTAAATTCCCCTGTAGTGTGCAGTCTAGGTGGGTTAGCCATCTAGGGCAATGGGGATAGGATGGAGGTCTGGGTCTGTTTGGGATGCTGTTTGGTCATTGCAACCTTGTTGGGATGAATGGCCTCTTTCAGCACTGTAGGGATTCTATGTGTAAGTGCAGTATTTGAAATCAACTATGTGCTAATTTTTAGCCAATTCATAATATATTTCTAGTTTCCTACTCCTTCACACTTCAAAAGTCCTAATTTGTACATGTTTGAGGATTTTGAAATACCAATCTGACAGTGTTCAACATTTAATTACTTTTCAGTGTTAAATCGTGTTCATGGGTTTTATAATAAGCTGATGGAAGCTAATGACTCAATTCGTAAAATACAGGACAATATTACCAAATACAATAATGATATCTTGGATCTGAAGGAAGCACTTGAAGATGCAATCAAGACTGTTCAGGAGACAGAGGAGAAGAATGAAAATAACATCAAGGGTTACCAAAGAAAAGAGGTGAACCGATACAGGAATGCTTTTGGTCCAAAATAGACCTCCAATTTATTACATATTACAAAATGCAAATCTGATCTGCCTGAATTACCAGTTGATACAATATTTATTTCTGTGCATACAGTGGCCTTAAGGAGAAAGACTGAGATAAATAATGAGGGTTACTAAAAGCAGAAAGCACTAGAAAATCCCAGCGGTTCTGGCAGCATCTGTGGATAGAGAAATAGCTAATCTTTCCAGTCCAGTGTGATTCCTTCAGTTCCAGAGAAAAGTTATGATGGAATTGAAACATTCTTTCTCTCTCCAATGATACTTCCAGACCTGCCGCACTTTCCGCTTTGATTGAGATTTCCTGCGTCCACCATATTGCTTTGAAATAATGAGGGTTCATTGAAAAAAAGTTGAGTTTAGCATACACTTTTAACATACAAAGGTTTAGATGCACAATCTTCCATGTGTAGGCAAAGAAGACATGAGTCAGATGGCACCATGCTCATATCTATTCTAGTTGATGAATTTAAAGACATAGGGCTAAGTACACCAATCTTACACTGACCATGGAGTGTGGGCATTGGGTGAATTTACCCTACTCTGCAGGCAAAAAGATTGGATTTAGATTCATTTAATAAATTATTTTTTCATCCACATGATTTTTCTGTTTGCAAATTATATTTCAGCAAATATGAATCATCTAGAGGAGTTATTGAAAATAACTGTATCAGGAAGTTAAAATCCAAGATTAAATTATTCATTAATGCACCCTAAGTATTGGTGATGACCTGAGTTCGTTTAAGATATCAAGGACATAAACAAAATGAAAGCACAATCCAAGTTTCCAATCAGCCATTTCTTTTATAATGTTAGGTTGTACAGGCAATATGTTGAACTGTACTTTTGAGTTCTGATCCTGCCGTTGGTTCAGGAGTCAAGCTTTGCGACATTGCAGATTACTTTGGCAGAAAATTTGGTACTACATTACCAGGGAATCCATGAAGGAAGTAACATAAATGCATTTATAAAATTGTTTGGAACATTTCGTAAACTAAAGCTTTCTCTCCTGCAAATTTTCTCAGCATTTTTGTTTCCTTCCACAGAGACTACAAAAAGTATTAAACAAACATTTTGCTGCTGTTAATATGACCCTTCAAATGGCTAGTAATGGCTTGATAGACACGGAAATTGCTATATCCGAACTAGAAAATAAGATTACGGTAAGGCAAGACAAACTTTAATAACTGGTTAATAATCAGTGAGTGTGTAAGCCAATAACTGGACTGCGAAATGTTTACAGTTTATAAAAATATTCACAAGAAAGATTTCTCCTGTTAATATTATTTATTAAAAAGTTAGTAACAGGTGTATGATGCAAACATAAGAAAAAAGTACTTCTATGAGACTGTGTGAAAACTAGGGAGGTTGGAATAAATTGGGTGGAAACATTGAAAACTTGCAATTTCAATTTTCATAACTACATCTTGGCCTTCATGTTGTCTGCATTTTACTTTTTAACATCAGCTCAATGTCTGTCTAGCCACAATGGCATTGCCAGTGGTGATAATATGGATGAAACTGAATTTAAAATAAGCATCCTCTATGATGCACAATTCTACTGAAACTGGCCAAGCACTTTCAAAGTGTTAAGCATAATTTTGATCCATGTAAGTTGAGTTTCCATAATCTAGTGTGAATTTAAAATATATTGTACTGAAACTGAAAGCAGACCCTGTCAACAAAACTAGCCGCACCCACCAGATTGAAATAATCATCATTGGGAGGTTCAACTAATTGCACTTGTTTGCAGACCTTTGAAGAGTCTCTTAAAATTACATTTTAATTTTAGGCTCAAAAAACTCATCGGCACTTTTCAAAAGCTTTTGATAATCTCTATTTTTGAACTTGAAGATTACTTATTATTACCTACTGCTTTTGATGATTACTGATCACTGTTCAACAATATAACTAGCAAATGGTTTTGTATAATTTCTTAACATTTTTTAGTAATTTAAAATTGTTAAATTGTTATTAAAAGTCATTAATGAATGAGATATTATGATTAAAGTACTCGAATTTTGGGATAAAGCCATTTCCAGTTATAATAATAAAACTTCACTGTTACCACTTTCTTTTATTCTTACATGGGATTTGCATGTCACTGGAAATGCTGGCATTTTTTGCCCATCCCTAATTGCCCTTGAACTGATTAGCTGTGTAGGGCAGTTAAGCATCAACCACATTGTTGTAAGTGTGGAGTCACATATAGGCCAGACTGGGTAAGGGTGACAGATTTCTTTTCCTGATGGACATTAGATAGGTTTTCTTTTATGACAATCAGTAGTGGTTATACAGTCACCATTAAGCTAGCTTTTAAAACAAAATTACAATTTTTAAAAAAAATTTCACCATCTGCCATGGTGGGATTTGAATCCATTAGCATTAACCTGAGACAAACACAGAGAATGCTGGAGAAACTCAGCTCTTCTGGCTCTATCTGTAGGTAGAGAAATATCTCTCCAGCATGCATTTTGCCTTTGTTTGAGCATTAGCTGAGGTTCTGGATTACCAGTCCAGTGACGCTGTGTCCCCATATAAATACAGAAGAATATTATTTTAAAGCCAGATAACTACATTCAAAATATGATATGTAAAAGATGATTTCAGAGTTAAGCCAAGATAAGGCAAGAATAAGGTTAGTTAGCAGTGGTGAAAGATAAGGTTAGGAAACATTTCAGGAAATATTTCATGCAAGCATTGTCAATACTGAAATCTTCTAGGTAGACTAGTTGTTAGACTTGTTTAAATTATATTTAGTGAATGAGTGAGAAGGATATAAGTGATGAAAATCTTTGTCCATTGTCCTTCCCATCACCAGCGCATGCTATAAAATCACTGGCGCCCTGCTCACTATTTCTAAATTACACAGATGTTACAACTAAGAAATGATGAAGAAAATGTGATTTTAAGAGTTAAAGCAAATTGTCAGGAAATTAGTTAGGCTTGAAAACAAGAACCCTTCATTGCAGTCACTGGTATTACCTGCTTAAGGGTGGATTTCCAACTGTCACCTGCTTTATAAATAATCACTAGCAAATGGCACCTCAGCTTTAAGATTTTGTGGCATACTTGTGCCATTTTTTCTGTCTGTTAAAGCTGTTCACTTCTGAGCATTGGATGTGGACAGCTCAGAGTTCTCAATAGAGAGGAAGTGTTCAGACATTGAGATATTTTTAAAGGCTGGTTGCTTCTTTGTCGTCTTGATCAGAAAATACTTAACTCCTTAATAATTTCAGATTGACGTATTAAATGTTAAGAAGTACTTACAAAGTTTCAGATTTTATCGAGAGGAATTTTTAAAATATCTAACTTCCTTTTTTTTAAACGGCAGAACTTGTCTACATTCCATGCCTCAATAGATGGTGCTCAAAACCTACTGAGGGATAAACTGACTAATCTCTCTACATATGACAAGCCCCTGGTTCTCCGAGCTCTAGACTATGCTGAACAGCTTCGCAAGCTTGCATTAGAATTGGCCAAGTAAGTCGCACCATCCAGTCTCTACATAACAAAATTGCAAGGTTAACAACAATATTGCTTAGAGCTGCAATGAAACAAACAATGGAAGAAACAAAGAAAGGATATGAGTTAAATGACACATTGATAAACATACATTTTGCATTCTAGAGTCCTAACACAGGGTGAAGAATATATCAAGTTTTACATGCTATGAAGTCACGCATCTTTAACTAGACTGCAGTTTCACGAGACACAATTGTACAATGTTGAATTGCATCTTGATGGTTAATTTGTATTGTAACTTCTTGGGGAGGTATCAGTTGGAAGATTTAGACTTATCTTAGCATCTTTCTATCTTTAAAGATAGTTTTTGCCTTGGTGGTCAACTCTGTTTTGAAGATCACTAAGTGTATATGCCACTCACTGTAGCATGGCAGCCACTACTTCATTTGGTGCCACTGAAGACAGTTGACTGAAAGGGTGCAGGCTTCATTGGCCTTTATTTTCTCTGGGCCCTTTCCTTGTCCATTTGAGCATTCAATTTCTCCGTATGTTTTCCAAACAGTCAGCCTCCAGAGGTCAATCTGTTAATGCCTGTCACCTTCATTTCTCACTATCAGGTGTTCATATAGTGAAGATATTGAAGGCAATCAGGTCATGATCCAATGACTAGTTCACTGTACAAAAATATTTTGGTTATACAGTCATTATTTATCTGGTGAAAATGGAGCAGACAGTGTTGGCTTTATAGTGATGACTCTGTGCTAATGGACCTTTGAGTTGGTTGAGGCACCAAATGTGGAAGCCTTTTCTTCTCCTGCCAAGTCATTATTTCACTGTTGTCATCACTATAGAGGAATAGAAAGAGGCTTCACTCCACGTTTAGAAACAAAAACACTGCAGATGCTGGAAACCAGGGTAGGCAAACAGGAGGCTGGAAGAACATAGCAGGCCAGGCAGCATCTGCAGGAAAGGAGAAGTCAGTGAAAGGTAATACCTGAAACATTGACTGCTCCTTTCCTCCAGATGCTGCCTAGCCTGCTGTGTTCTTCCAGCCTCCTGTTTCACTCACTGTTTGGTGTTCTCAGTTACACAACTTGGAAATAATAACTGCAGCTTTTGTGATGTGTCTGTTGATTTCTTCCGGTGATTGTGCAGCGTAGATGTACCAAACTCTCAATGACCTAATATTTAATTATAGTCCTCCCCTGCCTTTGTTCTCAAGGGAGCTCCTTTTTTTTTGCTATAGGATCTGTTGCCTTTTTGATCCCATAATACAGGATGTTATTCACCACATGATAAAAGTGTATAATGTATATTATACATTTTGGATTTGAATTTGGAATTTGATCTTTTAAAATAGGGGCAGCTAGGTATTGGTTTAAGTTCTGTGAAGAGAACCTATTTTAAAGAGGTCAGAAGAGCATTTGGAAAAGTAAGCCAAATGCATTATTTTCAGGAATTCATGTGATTTAGTAAGTGGCTACCCAATACCTTTAGATTTAATTGATCACCTAATAACATTGTGAAATAAAAACAGGAAGCAGTAGAGAAACTCAGCAGGTCTGGCAGCATCTGTGGAGAAAGAAATAGAGTTAATGTTTCAATTCCAGTAGGAAGAAGAGTCATACCAGACTCAAAAGATTAATTTGGTTTCTCTCTCTGCAAATGCTGCTGAGTTTCTCCAGCAGTTTTGTTTGTATTCTGAAATTCCAGCATCCACAGTATTTTGCTTTTATTTGAGTGTTAACATTGTGAGATTATGGCCTACAGAAATGTTCAGGGGACACGCAGTGCTTCAAGAAGGTAGCTCACCAACACATTTTCAAGGGCTGCTACAAGATGGGCAATAAAAGCTGGCTCAGTCAACAACACCAACGTCTCACGAGTGAATAAACAAAAGTTTGTTTCAGAAGAGATAGTAGGAACTGCCGATGCTGTTGAATCTGAGATAACAAGGTGTAGAGCTGGATGAACACAGCAGGCCAAGCAGTATCAGAGGAGGAGGAAAGCTGACGTTTCGGGTCTAGACCCTTCTTCAGATTTCTTGCTCCTCTATGCTGCTTGGCCTGCTGTGTTCATCCAGCTCTCCACCTTATTATCTTTGGTTCAGAAGAGTCAGGTTTCAGTTTTATCCTAACAGAAGAATCAGGCTTGCAGTTCAGAAGAGCAGTTTCTTCCTGGAAACAGGATCTTTGTTAGGTTTAGAATCTCTAGGTTGTGAGAGAATGTAGGTGTCTTCTGGCCGTCACACCTTGAAAAGGAACCCATGCCTTCAGAATTGGGAAAGAAGTCTGATTCAGCAGTCCAAGAGGGAAAATTGGATTGAGTCAGTTAAGTAAGAAATTAAAGAGTAAAGATGATAGTATTTCTCTGGGTTTGAGAGTCTGAAAAGGATATTACTGGGAACAAAAAAAGATTTAATATTCTGCTGCGAGCTATCCTTAAGACAACTAAGATCAGTGCATTGGCACAAGTTGGATCTGACTATGACCAGACGTAACTCTTTCAAGAACATTCTCAACGCAAAGTAGCTATCGCAGTACTGAATATGATACAGATGTGTACTATAAGCTGCAACCCTTGAAGTTTTTCCACTTAATGTCAAAATGCCATTCTCGTATCAATTTTAGCTTGTCTACCCAAATAAGAATCCTTGAATGGTTTGAACTAACACCCACAGCACTCATGTATACAGTGTAGAAGTGAAATGGAACGGCCGTTTACAACACTGTGTCCTGAACATATGGAGAGCAAGATCAGAAAAATGCTGATGGGTTCAGGGCTAACATTGCTATGGTTTGCACTAATTTATATGGCAACAGTTGATGATATATCTTCATGTATTATTATGTCAAATGATTATGAAAGTGATTATGAAAGTCATGAAAGTGAAGCAAGAAGGGTGTATTAATGTCTGTGGACTCTGAGATGTAGATGTCTGAAACTAGATCTCAGAGTTTGTAGTTCTAATAATACTCTTCTTGGCCCTTGAAAAAATGTAAAAACAAACTTGACCAGAATTCTTGTAGCCCAGATCCTGCACAGTGTGGTTGACTGTGCTAGCCTGAATCAGCCTGAGGTTAAATTAATACATTTGTCCCTGCAATTGTCAAGACACAATCCCGCCATTTCATTTAGGTCCCAACTTCCCTGGAACAGACTAGCTAACTTGTGCCTGAATTTATGCAAGTAAAATGTTTGAGATAGGAATGCCCTATGTACCTATTCTATCACCTTACCCCATTGCTCCCACACAGTAAATGATAATTAAAGTCAGGTCTTTGTGTTATCACATAAGTAAGAAATGATTTTGTTCTTTTCATAGTATTTTGAAGAGTATTGATGCAAATGGTATTGTCCAGAAAGCTATAAATGCTTCAAATGTCTACGACAATATTGTCCAATATGTAGCAGAGGCTGAGAAGAATGCAACCACTTTACTCAACGCTGCACAGAGAGCTGAGGACGTAAGTGTCCATTTTATTTTGTGCAATCTACTGTGAAACAGAAGTTTCCGACACCTCAGTAACACCATTGACATTCATATTTGGCCTAACTACATTTTTATTAAATAAAAGTAAATGTTATTCTGTTGACAGTAAAGAACAGTCAGGAATAGAATTCACCTTCTGTAGGTATGGGTATATCAAATATTGCATGTAGTGTAAGTTAGCATGATTCCAGTTATTTCTTGGTCAGTGGAATATTTATGCTTCACACTAGCCATTTATGTTGTCTCTGAATGAAATTGCCAAGTTATTTATTTATGTATTCATTTAATTGAGGAACATGGGCATTGCTGGTTGGTCATTGATGTGCTCCATTGTAGGATTAGTTACTGAACCTACTGGAAACATTTAAACAGCTTATTAATTTGCATACAGATTTGTTTACATTTTAAATCAACATTATATTTTCCTTGTAGCATTTATTTTAGCACTAGTATGACGTTTGGATTGATTTGTATCAGTGTTTATAGAAGAAAAAAATCAAACTGCAAAATTACACAGAAGCTGATTCACAGCTTAATTTAGTTGCAAGGTATCAGTTTTTAAAAAAAATTCTTGCATGGGATGTGAACCTTGCTGGCAAGGCCATTATTTGTTATCCATCCTGAACTGCTCTTGAACTGAGTGGCTAGATAGGACATTTCAGAGAGCATTTAAGAGTCAGCCACATTTCCCTGGGTCTAAAATCACATGTAGGCTAGAACAAGTAAGGATGTCTTGGGCTACTCCAGAAGGTGCTTGACAGTGGAGCAATGCTGGGTCTGTTAGAATTGGCATATGATTTCAGAATGTCATGAACTTTACAATTATAAAGTGGATTGATGTGCATTGAAAATAGTCAATATTTTAGATTATTGGTTTGCTGTCAAGTTTTGACTGATCATGTCTGTTGGCTTTCAAAGGCCCCACAGAGTGCTGTCTTACATCTACTTTCATTAATATGAATCAATACTTTAAACAGTATGCTTTATTATACAGTGTGCCTTCTAGTGGGAAGTCACATTAATAACGCAAAGCAGCATTGTGCATGATGAGGCATTTGGACCTTGAACAGCAGTGGAAGCTAAGGTCAGCTATTACTGCAACCAAAGAAGCAGATAAAAGACATTCAAAGGAGAGTTAATAAAATGCCTGCACAGTACGGGACTAAAAGGACAAACTGTGGGAAAGATGAGTAATCATCATCCACATCCAGTTTACCAGAGGCACTACATGCTTGAAAATAAACTAGTGAAATTAGAAAGCACTAACAGATGAAAGTGACATGCTAAAACAAGCCAGCATAGTCAGCAAAGCAAGTTTCCATCTTTCCTGATACAATATACCAAGCTGCAGCGCTAGCTACTTAGATTCAAACACCTCAATGTGTGGGTTTTGTGAATGGTGACTCTTGGAATATTTAAACTACTTATATTTGCTAAATGCACAGCCACTATTCCCAGCAGAGGTTAAACACAAGGAATATGTATCCATGCATTCTTAAGCTTGAGTTATTTAGCTTGTCTCTAGAATTATGTAACTGTTTGACATTATCATTGGCCTAGCATTTTCAATAGTTATACTATTTTTCCTGCTTTCAAGACAAAAAAATGAGACACAAAATATTTCAGAAAACTTTCTAAAGACACCACTTCTGAAATTGTGAATTAGAAAAAGTGTCAATAGAGTTGGAATGATGAAGCTGGAGACATCCATTAAAATATTAATATCCATATCATGTAGGTATTGACTACAATAATGTTACAGAGTGTATTGATCAATGAAAGTAATCCTTGTAACTGCTTATTTGAGACAGTACATTATCACTTTGAAGTAAGTTTTCCTCCTTGTAACATGAAAGGTAATCATTTAACGAACTGAAAATCAATAATTGGAGCAGGCTACTTTCTTAGAAATGGAAAGGTGCTATTGTAACTGCTATCATTGAGCAAACCAGCACTTCGCAATACAGTTCATAGTATTCCCATCACAACCACTGTTAAGCACAAACTCAGCTCTTCATTGGTAAGGATCTAGATACCAAGGTTGAGAATGTAGCGCATAGAGAAATCACACTGCACAGTTCAGAAGGACAAAGTGGCAGTGTTTTTACAATAGGCCTCCGCCAGCCATAGGTTGAGTGCAGGTCATGATTCTCTTTTGCTTGTAGTAAATGGGTATCAGTGTCTGTCTCATATGATGACACCACTTTTGGTCTAACAAGAATTCCTGTGCCAGTAAGTAGAGGCTTGGCCAGACAGAGTTGATGTGGATACAGTGCTTCTGCAATTAAGGGTAAAGTCACCATAATCCTACCAGACAATAGGCTGCTTTCTGATTAGAAACAGATTACATGGTTGTTTAATGTCAGGGTCACTGCTCCTCAGGAGATGTGAGAGGTTGAGAAGAAGGGCCCTCAGCCATTGTGGAAATTGAACCCAC
This sequence comes from Rhincodon typus, assembly GCF_021869965.1. Classification (NCBI taxonomy): domain Eukaryota; kingdom Metazoa; phylum Chordata; class Chondrichthyes; order Orectolobiformes; family Rhincodontidae; genus Rhincodon; species Rhincodon typus. The sequence continues at coordinate 54,140,418 of NC_063336.1, forward strand.
ACAATTGGCAAAACTCTCCATTGCAAACCAACCATCCAGCCATAGGGCTTTTGCAGTACACAAGGCTGGAGCTGTAGATGTAGATGAGCGACCAGTACATTTCAGCCAAAAATGAGGAAATCACTTACAATGAGCATTAGGTTGGATGTCACATATCAAAAGGAATCTACAAATGCAAAGCACCATGATAAAGTTTTAACAGACCAAATAATGAATGAAAGGAATGCATTGCATCATATTTAAATAAGGTGCTCAATATTAATGGGCTATAGCTTAGAATAGTGAGATTACACTTGGAAGGTCAGTGTTAAACTGTATAGTCTTCTTATGCTGCTGTAGCTGTAGCCAATGATATGAAAGTGATTAATAACTAAATAATTTAAGACTTCTTTATACAACTATGTACAGCTGACCAGCTAATACTGCACAGTGGCAACCAGGAAGGAGTAAATATATAAAATTGCATTGAATGTGATGGGTTATTGGAAGGCACATGAAAAAAAATGACCAAGATATTTTGTCTATGAGTGTATCATCTGCTGACAAGTCTGTCTGGTGATTTTGTATTGGTTTTGTCTTGATACACAGTCCTGGTCCACATGCTTCAATGTATTGTGTCTATATGATGCTTTCTTTACAAGAGTGACAGCTGACCTATTAGTTTTTTCAGAAGGAGAAAATTTGAGCAACTGTTCAAGAAACCAAACAAAACTAAATTAGTTATAAGGTGTTGCATTTTGGTAAGGCACACCAGGTCAGGACTTATACAGTCAATGTTAAGGCTGTGGGAGTGGTGCCTAACAAAGGGACCTAGAGGTGCAGGTGCATGTTTCCTTGAAAGTGGAGTCACAGGTAGACAAGGTGGTGAAGAAGGCATTTGGCACGCTTGCCTTCATTGGTCAGTGCATTGCATATCGGAGTTGCAGCTGTACAGGACATTGGTGAGGTCACTTTTACATTCAGTTCTGGTCTCCCAAATGTAAAAAAGATGCTGTTAAACCTGAAAGGGTTTAGAAAGGATGTTGCCGGGATTGGAGTGTTTGAACTATAGGGAGAGGCTGAGTAGGCTGGGATATTTTTTTCCCTGGAGCGTTGGAGGCTGAGGGGTAACCTTATAGAGGTTTATAAAATCATGAGGGATATGGCTACGGTGAATAGCTGCGGTCTTTTGCCTGGGGGTAGGGGAATCGAAAACTAGAGGGCATAGGTTTAAGTTGAGAGGGGAAAGATTTTTTTTCACATAAAGGGTGGTGCATGTATGTAATGAGCTGACAGAGGAGGTGGTGGAGGCTGGTTGCTGAGCTTTTCCAGCAACTTCTGTTTTTATGGCTGCTGGCTAGGATGGTATGTGGGCATTGGTGGTATGTAAGTGGATGAGGTTGAGTTTAGATTGAAGTGGTTAGGTCTGGTCAGGTGAGTGTAGGGATCTATTCAGGCAGTTCTGGTTGGGGGCTCAGTTCCACGGGTATTGTGTATTCTTGAGGGGTCAAATTAGGGAATGTCATGTATCTGCGAAGCCATTGAGAAGAGAATGTTTTGGGGGAGAAGTGAGGTGTTTGAGTCAGGTATCTGTGGGTATTAAGGAGTGTAATCGGGGTGTTGGGTCTGTGGTATATCGAGTGGCGGGGAGATCCATTTTAATGTTAACCAGGAATTAGAGCAGGGTTTAATTCTTCATCTTCCCCTCTTTAATTATAAAGGTTGTTAAGTCAGAACATTCCGAACGCTCTGACTCTAACTAAGAATTGCGCACTTTTTTTAGAGGATTGCCGGGGAAATGTACCGTCAGAAGTTTCAACTTCCAGGGCAATTCTGCAAAATTAACTGCATTGGGACTTCCACATGATTCCAATTCCAGTCTGCATTTCAGCAATGACCATCATGCTGTTGAAAGATCTGGGTCAAAGTTTCTCTAAATGTCTCTGATGTTGTGGCACATTATTTTATGAACAGTATTATATTGTAAAAAAGTCATCACCCTACAATCAGTAGCACCACTTGCACCATTCAAATCTTATCCAGAGATTTTAGCATGTCATATCTAAAACTTCAGTGCAGTTTTGAACCTACCAATTTTTAATTGCGACTTTAAACCAAGGCCTGACTGCTTTCAGTCTCTGTGCTGAGGCCTGCAGGCTGTTCTTGTCAATTTTGGGCTTTTCTGCAACCAATTCTTTCCAATCCATTATAATGTGTTCCCACGGTTACGCTGCCAGGTATCCTCTGCCCCACTGTATTTCTCCCTCTTGGAAGTCTACCAAAAGCCTACTGTGGATGTGTCACAAAATCCAGCCCAAGCACATGGGTCAGAGTTCCAGTTATGCAGAAGGTCCAGTTTGCTGAAACAAAATTGCAAGAAGGAAAATACAGTCATTTGGTATCTAATAAGATAGCAAACACTTATGGTGTGAACTTTATGTGAGAGTTGAGACTAATTGATTGATCGTAAACTTCCTTATTCAAATAAGGAATACTACTGAGTGTTTTGACCATGTTTTTGGTTGTAGGCTGTGGAAGGAATTCAAACACAGAACACGTGGCTCAGAAACAACAGTGAGGTGCTTTTGAAGAAAGTGAGGAAACAAGATGAAGCCATGAAGGACAGTAAGTATAATCAACCATAGTGGGAGTGGTCTTTCAAGCCTAATAAGGAACCCTTGTATTGGTCCTGCCTACCATCAGTATCTGTTGTTAGCACCTTCTCCCTCCACCCTACCCCTCCCCTTCTTATAGATTCCCACTATCATTTTAGGTAGGGAACAGTTTATCTCTTTTTAAATAAAACCCAAGAGTTCTCATTGACTTCTTCAGAGATTTCCTGTTCAGCCCACATGGGCACAATATTAAACTCAAGGCTTACGTTTAACTTTGTATTTTTCTTCACCAATTGACTAAATATCACAGTTAAATGATCTCTAAATGGTAGGTGCCCAACTGGCCAGAATTAGTAGCTCTCTCGAAAAGTAACAGGATATACAAACATTGGTTAAATTGTTCATGTTTGACAAGAGCTGATAAGAATGTTATAGTTTAATTACACATGAAGCAGATTAAAAAATAAATTCAAAGTCTTTGGGTATGAGAGCTACCTCGCCCCTGCCTACATTGAAACTTTGCAGTTTGTTAATTCAGATATCGAAGGGAATACCCTTATTTCAGACAACTTTGAATCTGAAGAAAACTGCACCGTTGAAGTAATATAAATCTGAAGTGCATTGAGAAGCTGTCTTACTTTATTAATTAGGTAGCCTAATTGTCCTGCAAGAGTTATCGCACAGACCACAGGGTCCCAATACTTGCATTGAGGTGGGATATCGGCTTGTAGCAGCCAGTAGATGTGGTTGTGTGAATGCCCAGTTGAATTTAATGACAAAACTTGAATTGTTACTTTACATTTCCTGACTAGCAGACACGCTGAAGAGCAGGTTGTCAATAAGAGTTATTGAAAGCTTTTTCAGTTGCTCAATGTAGTATAATGAAACTTTTGTAAAATCATGATGATGTAAAAGAACAAATTATGTCAGTAGAAAAGAAAACACCAGTCTAGAATGAGTATTTGAAGAGACTACCCGGGGCAGTAGTATTTAAGAACTCATTGTGCACAGATATAAATGGAGGAGTGTTACAATCCTTAAGGAGTGAAGACTTTACTTATAGATAGGGAGCAAATGGCCTCAGGGACAGTTTATGTGCAGACAGCTACAGCCCAGAGATACCCCAGACTGTAGCTCAATGTGCAGGTAGCATACAAACATAGAAACACATGAATTAGGTGCAGGGGTAGGCCATTCAGCCCCTTGTGCCTGCTCTGCCATTCAATATGATCATGTTATGTTTTGAATTCCACATTCCCATCTATTCCAGATAATGCTTGATTCTGTTGCCTAACAAAAGCCTAATCGCCTTCACCTTAAAAATATTCAATGATTCCACCTCCACCATCTTCTGAGGCAAAGAATTCCAAAATCACACAACCTTCTGAGAGAGAAAAGTTCACTGAATCCCTGTCCAAAAAGGATAACCCGTAATGTTAAAACAGTGACCCCCAGGTGTGGACTGATGCACAAAAGGAAACATAATTTCCATATTCCTGTGTCAAGATCATTAAGGACCCTATGTTATTCAATCAAGTCACCCTCATTCTTCTAAATTCTAATGAAAACAAGTTCAACCAGTCCAACCTTTCCTCATGATAAAACAATCCACTCTTTCCAGATATCAATCTGGTAAAACTCCTCTGAATCACCACCAATACATTTAAATCCTTTCCTGAATAAGGAGCCCAAAACTGCTCACTGTGTTTGAGATTTAGTTTCACCAATGCCCTGTTTAAGCATTAATTCATTTTTAGTAAAGGAAAGCATTCCATTAACTATCTCAGTATATTACTGTGGTACTATTTTACAGCTGTACTAAGCTTTTGTGACTCATGTATTCAAACACCTACATCCCTCTGCATCTCAGAATTCGGCAGTGGTTCTCCACTTCTGGCTTAAAGTAAGAGATAAAACATCAAGTTTCCTGGAAACCCTTCTGGCAGATATTGAATCTAAATGTCTCCCAAAATTTGAGTCACTGTCGTGACTGGAACCAAATGGATCTTGTTGACTAGGAGGTGCTTGATAGGGGTTGTTAGACTGAGCCAATCAAGAAGCCCTGGCTGACCAATATAAACATGGGATTTAGAATCTCCTCAGTTCAGGGGACTGACTCCGAGCTGGCTGGCCAGACCCAGTGTAGTGTGCACATGTAAATAAAGGGTGACTTGGTGACAGGATACTGGCCTCTGTGCAGTTATTCTAGTCACATTGCCTTATTAACATATTTAAATAGCTGAATGACCTTTCAAGAGTGGGTTAATTGGCTGCCACTCAACCCATCTGCATTAAAACTGGAAGTGAATGTGTGAAAGACAGCTTCACGTCTAGTTTCACTGTTTGGAAATTTTGACATCCTCTATTCACAGCCTACTCATGTCTATTCTGGAGGATTAAAGTCCACCACTGCATCCTTCAGCAGACTATTTCAATAATACACAATGTGCTTTGACAATATTTAAGGCTTGTGGCTTGTAAGGGATTAGTAAATTTACTATCTTAAAATATGCAAATCAAAAAAAATCCATCTCCATCATTAGGTGCACACTTCAAGTATGAGTGCCATGAGTTCTGATATAAGTTGTTCACACACAAAGTGAAGCCCCTTCTGCCAAGGTACCTGCCTTCACTTGGCACAGCAGCCCAGCTGGTTCCAGCCTGGAGACAAACGAGAACTCCTTGAAGAGGATTTAACTTTCCCCATTTCAAGCCTTTTCTGAAATAGGTGCTCTTCCTTGAATGGGCAGAAGAAAATTATACAACCAGATCTTGTAGAAGCTATAAAACCCTAAATTTCATTACTTCTGCATCTGCGTTCTATGTTTCATCTGTTGATTATTTTGGGCACAGGATTTAAGTCTGAAAGCTATATGTTCAAAAACTTTGATTCAAGTTTACATTTGTATTTAGACAAAAAAAAATCCACTTAGAATGTAAGTATGCTATGCAAAAAATAGATTGAGAAAAGATCTTCAACAACATTGAGTTTGAATTTGCCAAGACATGTGCCTGAACCATAATTATCTCTGCGAGTAAAATCTAATGAATTGCTTGTGGCTCTAGTCAATATTAATTTAAACTTTGATTTGTCTGTTGAACCTGAATAGTTGATGCAGCTCTTTGATAAAATCGATTTGTGAGAATGCATGATCTACTTGCCTTAGTTGGGAATGCAGTCTTCACAAAGATTTGATTTGAATCAGTGCGCTTCTGCTGTATTATGTTCAACTTCAGCGAGCTCAGTGAATTTAAAAGTCCTGCGGTATATTTCAAATTGATTGCCCTCCCTGCTCCTCAGTCAGTTACTGGAAAAGAATACATGGCTTGTGCATTCTTCTCCAAAGCTATCATTAATCAGCTATTAAAAGAATACCACCATCATGTTTCATTTGCAATGTCTGCATGAGTTTTTCAGTTAGTGAGTCAGCAGTGCTGGTTAGACAGCATTTAAATCATTCATTCCCAGTATCTAGCCCAGCTTTCATGCCCACAGGTGCCCTCATTTAAGTTTAAAATCCTAGTCTTAGACCCACTTGTCTATCTTTCAAACTTGATGTAACATTCAATAATTTTATGATTATTGCTATATAGAAGTGCTTTTTTTTTAACTTTTAAGGTTATTAATTAACCCTGTAACATTACACATTACCAAGCCAAGTATACTTTGCTCTCTGGTTTGTTTTAGAATGTGCTACTATAAGAAGCTATCTCGAAAGCATTCAAAAAACCCCTCATCAAGACCTGTAATACCAATCTGACTTTTCAAGTTTATATATAGTTTGAAGTCCCCGATGATAGTTGCAGTCCCTTTATCTCAAACACCCAATATTTCTTCTTTCTACATTATATTTACCCTTAATGTCACTATTTGGAAGTCTGTGCATCACTCCCATTAGTAACTTCTTTCCGTTCTGAGGAAGGGTCACCAGGCCCGAAACGTTACCTCTGATTTTTTCTTCACAGATGCTGCTAGACCTGCTGAGCTTTTCCAGCAATTTCTGTTTTTGTTCCTGATTTACAGCATCTGCAGTTCTTTCGATTTTTAACTTCTTTCTCCTGCCTTTTTTCAACTCCACCCAGACTGACCCTACATCCTGATCTCTTGAAATAAGGTCATCTCTAATTTTTGCACCAATATCATCATTGATTAGGAATGCAATCCCTCTGCCTTTACATAGCTTCCTACTCATCTTACTGTCATATACCCCTTAATATTCAGAGCCCAATTCTTTTTACCCTGCAACCATGTCTCCATAATAGTGATTAGATTATATTTATTCACTTCAATATGTGCTGTGAATTGATTTACTTTAATATGCCTCTTTGTTAACTTTACGTTCCACTGTGAATTTGATGTCACCTTAGTCTGTTTTGCTAATTTCCTTCAGATCATGAGACTGCTTTTCAGGATACCAGGCGCCATGTGGATGCAGTAATTGGCAAGAAAAATTATACAGTAAACCGTTTACAAAATGCTGTAAACCAGTTGGCATTGATTGAGCCAAGTAAGTACTTCTGCAAATTTTCATTAAGGTACAACAATATTTTCGTTCATCTTGCAACTTTAATCTTTCAAAACAGTTAGGATTAGGGAGATTGACTGTGGCTGGGCTCAGATTGTGAAGCCAGGTCAGAATCTTCTGTGTTGATACTGTTCGGTACGTGATGTGTCTCAGCAACAGTTGGTATTCTTTTGTCTGTAGTTTTTGTGCCATGGCCAAGTTTGGGTTCAAGATAGGCTGGTCAGGGGAATGCAAAGTCAAGAAATCTCTACAAACTTGTACTTCTGTAGAATTCTACATATTGCACTACAAACAACAATACAAAGTAATCTGAGACAATCTGGGCCCTGATCCTATTGTTCCATTATTAGGAGACTGTTATCTATGTGCTCTACTCTCTTGAGATCTAACTCAATCTACTTCACACTTTTCACACTTTCTTATGCTATGTGGGAAGTAGCACATTACATCATCATAAGGTAGCTCCAGGGTCCTAAAGCCCTTACACAACGTGTATCATTTTGATAAAGTTTTGCAATAGTTACTTTTAACTTCAACTGATAGCCATCTTCACTGGGACAAACAATCTCTTTCAGATGGTCTCACTATCAGACTAAGAGTTCCTATCTCCCCATTTCATTATTGTATTTTTGATATTGAACCAGTGCCTAAAGAATGAAATAAAACCACAGGTCAAAGACAGAGTAAGTCAGTTAGTATTTGGCACACCTTTTTTTCTTATAATATACAATTCCTTCAAGGATGAAATAATTTTTCTGGATGAATTCATATGATTTAAGAATATTATTTTAATGCCTCTGTTGTCTCAACTTTATTTCTCAACTTCCTTTATTGTCATTGACCTCTGTTTTATTCCAATGCATATGCTTCTGCTTCTACTACAGTAACACCAGGAAACTGACTGGTTCCATTTGCTCCACTGATGATGAATTGTTTATTTACTTTAGTCCTATTCTCTCAGATTTCTCTAATTCCCTCTGTCTTATCTATTACCTGCCAATATTAAAAAAAATCTTCAAAACTCCAATTTTTAACATACCATTTAGCCTCACCCTCACATTAATGGGACTTTATTGCAAGCAGGATGGAGTAGAGAAGTCTTCACAGGGCATTTGTGGGTATGTGGTTATGGTTTTGCCACTTAAGGATGGCTACCCTTGCATTAGAAATTGTTCAAAGCCTAAGTTTGAAGAGATTTCTTGACTTTGCATTCTCCTTGTCCAGCCTGCCTTGAACCCAAATTTAGTAATGGCACAAAAACTACAGACTAACTGCTCACTAGGCTGATTTCTGGAATGAAGTCTTATGAAAAGCTAAACAGGTTTGGCATTTACTTGAGGAAAATAAAAGGTGGTCTTACTAAAACATATCACAATCTGTGTAGGTTTGATAGGGTAGATGCTGAAATGATATTTCGTCTTATGGGGAACCTAGAACTAGAGACTGAAAGTAAGAGCTATTCTGTTTGAGATCGTGATGAGGAGATTTTTTTTTTCTCTGAAGGCCATTAATCTTTGGAAATCTCTGCCCCACAGAGCAGAATATATTCAAGATTACGTTAGACATATTTTTAATCAACAAGAGAGTCAAGGATTAAGGAAGGCAGGCAGAAAAGTGAAGGTTTGATTGCAGTCAGATCAGCCATCACCTTATCAAAAGATTGGGAGGCTTAACCCTACTTCTGTTTCTTGGTTTTTATTATCCAATTCCCAATTTTGACAGTTTTCTTACTCAGTATCTACGAATGTCACTGCTAATGACAACATTTGATTAGATTTACGTTTGATGAATAAAATATAAATAAAAACTAATCAAGATATTAGGTTTATGGAAGGTTATTCCAGAACTAAATAGGCATCAGTAATTTTGAAATATAATTTAATTATATCAAGAAACAGAATTCAATTAACTCACTTTTCATGGTTGGTATTAATGAGTGGATTGTAATTTCTATTTGATTATGTCTCTGAGAGCAGAGCGAACAGACCACAGGATACATGTTTGAGGCAAGAGTAAGTGCAACTCTTGTCAAGGATCTATCTAAGTTCCATTATGATGGAAAATCTGTAGATATTAATGCAATTCTTAACACATGTAAATATTTCAGGTAATAGGAACCGGTTGAACCAATCAAAACTAATTGCAGAAGAAGCAAAGGACACTGCTAAAATGGTTCTGCAGGCTGTCAATGATATGGGTGAATTTTTGAAAGGCTGGCCTCAGAATATAAGTGCCTCTGCTGAAGATGGGACTGCATTCAAGAAGGCAGTGAGCTCAGCTGGTGACTCAGGTACAGGACGGTTGGATGGTTATCGTACAGCTCCTCTTTGGTATACTTCCATACTTAGAAAGAAACTTAAACTTTCTAAAATGATGTGATATCAGAATTTACAACATGCAATGATATGGGCCTGTTACTGGAATTTCAAATACTTTGAATTCAAATTCTATTATTTCTTCAGTCTTAAATTGACCACTAAAATAATCTATTTTCAAATGAAGTTCTGAGAGGTTCCAAGTGTATAATTGTATGTTTAAAATTAAATTCTTTTCAATAAAGTAATGGTTCCATTGCCGGGCTGGAGACATGAGTTTACAGAATATCACAGAAGTTGGAGAATTCAAATCTACTTAATTAAAGAAATCTGGAACTTATGAAAAGCAGTGGCAATAACAGTGATCATGAATCACTGGACTGTCATCTAAACCCACTTGGTTCATTAATGCCCTTTTAAGGAAGGAAGCCTAATGTTCATATACAATCTGGCCTTTTAGTGACTGCAAAACCACAGAAAAGTGATTGACTCTTAACTGCCTGCGGAAATGTTCCAGGGAGTCATTTACTTGCATTTAGGTAGATTGTTTCTGACTCATTACCAACTTTTCACAGGCGATTTGAGATGGACAATAAATGCTGACTTTACCATATCATGTTAACAAAGAAATAATATAAAAGAAATATGGGAATGAGGTTATGGAAGTTAGGAAATTCTTTATTGGTCATACATGGAAAAACATAAGTAACCAAACCACTACTGAATATAGAGGTAACAAGGTGTAGAGCTGGATGAACACAGCAGGCCAAGCAGCATCAGAGGAGCAAGAAGGCTGACGTTTCGGGCCGAGACCCTTCTTCAGAAATGGGAGAGGGGAAGGGGGTTCGGAAATAAATAGGGAGAGAGGGGGAGGCGGATAGAAGATGGATAGAGGAGAAGATAGGTGGAGAGGAGACAGACACGTCAAAGAGGCGGGGATGGAGCCAGTAGAGGTGAGTGTAGGTGGGGAGGTAGGGAGGAGATAGGCCAGTCCAGGGAGGACGGACGGGGCAAGGGGGCGGGATGAGGTTAGTAGGTAGGAGATGGGGGTGGGGCTTGGGATGGGAGGAAGGACAGATTAGGGAGGCGGGGATGAGCTGGGCTGGTTTTGGGATGCGGTAGGGGAAGGGGAGATTTTGAAACTTGTGAAGTCCACATTGATACCATTGGGCGGCAGGCTTCCCAAGCAGAATATGAGTTGCTGTTCCTGCAAACTTTGGGTAGCATCGTTGTGGCACTGCAGGAGGCCCAGGATGGACATGTTGCATGAGGAATGGGAGGGGGAGTTGAAATGGTTCCCGACTGGGAGGTGCAGTTGTTTAGTGCGAACCGAGTGTAGGTGTCGGCAAAGTGGTCCCCAAGTCTCCATTTGGTTTCACCGATGTAGAGGAGGCCACAACGGGAACAGCAGATGCAGTATACCAAATTAGCAGATGTGCAGGTGAACATCTGCTTGATGTGGAAAGTCTTCTTGGGGCCTGGGATGGGGTTGAGGGAGGAGGTGTAGGGGCAGGTGTAGCAATTCCTGCGGTTGCAGGGAAAAGTGCCGGGTGTGGTGGGGCTGGAGGGGAGTGTGGAGCGGACAAGGGAGTCCCGGAGAGAGTGGTCCCTCCGGAAAGCAGATAAGGGTGGGGAGGGAAAAATATCTTTGGTGGTGGGGTCGGATTGCAAATGGCGGAAGTGTCAGAGGATGATGCGTTGGAACCGAAGGTTGGTGGGGTGGTACGTGAGGACGAGGGAGATTCTGTTTTGGTTGTTATTGCGGGGAGGGGCTGTGAGGGATGAGTTGCGGGAAAAGCGAGAGACATGATCGAGGGAGTTCTCGACCACTGAGGAGGGGAATTTGCAGTCCTTGAAAAATGAGGACATCTGAGATGTACGGGAGTGGAATGCCTCATCCTGGGAGCAGATGCGGCGGAGGCAAAGGAATTGGGAATAGGGGATGGCATTTTTGCAGGAAGGTGGGTGGGAGGAGGTGTATTCTAGGTAGCTGTGGGAGTCGGTGGGCTTGAAATGGATATCGGTTTCTAGGTGATTGCCAGAGATGGAAACGGAGAGGTCCAAGAAGGAGAGAGAGGTATTGGAGATGGTCCAGGTGAACTTAAGGTTGGGGTGGAAGGTGTTGGTGAAGTGGATAAACTGTTCGAGCTCCTCGTGGGAGCACGAGGCAGCGCCGATACAGTCATCAATGTAACGGAGGAAGAGGTGGGGTTTAGGGCCAGTGTAGGTACGGAAGAGGGATTGTTCCACGTAACCTACAAAGAGGCAGGCATAGCTTGGGCCCATGCGGGTACCCATGGCCACCCCCTTTGTCTGTAGGAAGTGGGAGGAATTGAAAGAGAAGTTGTTGAGGGTGAGGACGAGTTCGGCTAAGCGGATGAGGGTGTCAGTGGAGGGGGACTGGTTGGGCCTGTGGGACAGGAAGAAGCGAAGGGCCTTTAGGCCATCTGCATGGGGAATGCAGATGTATAGGGACTGGACGTCCGTGGTAAAGATGAGGTGTTGGGGACCGGGGAATTGGAAGTTCTGAAGGAGGTGGAGGGTGTGGGTGGTGTCACGGACGTAGGTAGGGAGTTCCTGGACCAAGGGGGAGAAAATGGAGTCTAGATAGTTGGAGATCAGTTCGGTGGGGCAGGAGCAGGCAGAGACAATGGGTCGACCAGGGCATTCAGGTTTGTGCATTTTGGGAAGGAGATAGAAGTGGGCAGTGCGGGGTTGGGGAACGATGAGGTTGGAGGCTGTGGGTGGAAGGTCACCTGAGGTGAAGAGGTTGTGGATGGTTTGGGAGATGATGGTTTGGTGGTTGGGGGTGGGGTCATGATCAAGGGGGCGGTAGGAGGAGGTGTCGGAGAGTTGGCGCCTGGCCTCGGCGATGTAGAGGTCAGTGCGCCATACTACAACTGCGCCTCCCTTGTCCGCGGGTTTTATAGTGAGGTTGGGATTGGAGCGGAGGGAGCGGAGGGCTGCACGTTCGGCGGGGGAGAGGTTGGAGTGGGTGAGAGGGGTGGAGAGGTTGAGGCGATTGATGTCTCGATGGCAGTTGGAAATGAAGAGGTCGAGGGAGGGTAGGAGGCCTTGGGGTGGTGTCCAGGAGGAGGGGGTGTGTTGGAGGTGGGAGAAGTAGTCAGTAAAGGGAGGGTTAGGTTCACGGTTGAAGAAGTAAGCGTGGAGGCAGAGGTGGCAGAAAAACTGCTCAATGTCTAAACGTGACTGGTATTCGTTGATGTGTGGGTGGAGGGGGACAAAGGTGAGCCCTTTACTGAGGATTGTCCATTCGTCCTCAGTGAAGGGGACGTCTAGGGGGATGGTGAAGACTTGGCAGGGCTGGGTGCTACTGTCTCCTCTGGAGCTGCTGGCTGTGGAGGCAGTGGGCGGAGAGATGTCGGCGTCAGTGGTGGGCCGTGCGGCATCGTCTGTGGGTGGAGTTGCGTCGGCGGTTGTGAGCAGAGTTGCATCGGCGTCGGTGGTGGGCGGAGTTGTGTCGGCATTGGGGGTGGGTGGAGTTGCATCGGCGTTGGCGGTGGGCGGAGTTGCATCAGCGTCGGCAGTGGGCGAAGCTGCGTCGGCGGTGGGTGGAGCGGGGTAGGAGGCGGCAGCAGCGGTGACGGTAGGTGCGTCCTCAGTGTCTATGGTGTTGGCCTTGGAAATGGAGGCGGTGGCATCAGCAGCGGTGTCGATGGCATTAGCTGTCCCTGAAGTGGTGTGCCCGGCGGCGGAGGATGTGACGTCATCCGTGGGTTCTCCGACAGTGGCCACATGGCCAATGGTGGCGGGCACATTGTGGGGAAGGTCCTGGGTAGGGTTGGGGATTTGGGAGGTGGAGGAAGCCCGTTTTGGGTGGTAGGCACCAGTAAGTTTACTGTACTTACGGTTTTTGTTTCCAATAAAGCTGAATAGAATTGTGAGTTCAGATTGTGGATCCTACAAAGAATGAAAAACAGGAGAGGTCTTTGCAGGCCTGGGAGAGGGAGGCTCTGAGCTGGGGTAGGCTTGATTGTAGTGCCAGGAGATGCCTGCGCATTGCTGCGAGTGTGTGTTTCAGGAGTTGCAGGGAGAAACGCTTCTGAAGGATCTCAATGTTCATCACCTTCCGACACTTCCGCCATCTGCAATCCAACCCCACCACCA
>NC_063336.1:54158980-54186448 GCF_021869965.1 Rhincodon typus
ATCCCCTCCTCCCACCCCAAGCCCCACCCCCATCTCCTACCTACTAACCTCATCCTGCCCCCTTGACCTGTTCGTCCTCCCTGGACTGACCTATCTCCTCCCTACCTCCCCATCTACACTTACCTCTACTGGCTCCATCCCCGCCTCTTTGACGTGTCTGTCTCCTTTCCACCTATCTTCTCCTCAATCCATCTTCTATCCGCCTCCCCCTCTCTCCCTATTTATTTCCGAACCCCCTTCCCCTCCCCCATTTCTGAAGAAGGGTCTAGGCCCGAAACGTCAGCTTTCCTGCTCCTCTGATGCTGCTTGGCCTGCTGTGTTCATCCAGCTCTACACCTTGTTATCTCAGTTTCTCCAGCATCTGCAGTTCCTGCTATCTCTCTACTACTGAATATAATTGCATCCCTGACAGACATTGACAATTTACTTCTGAGTTGATTTGATCCTAAGCTAAAAATGAAAGTGTGTTATTAAATAATTTTTGAATTCATGCACCAATTATAAATTAAAGGTCTAAATCATCCTTTGGTAGTACACAACTTTGGTATTGCTGAACAAAGACATTTTTTCAAAGCTTTCCATTTTGCATTTATCAGGACAATTCACAAAAATGCCGAACTAAGGGGGAGGAACAATATGTATCCCGTATGAGAGGAGAGAGCTGATTGGTAAAGGTGTTGCCATGGAGAGTTCAACAGTTAATGATGAATGACAGTTAACTGTTAAGCTTTGATTAAATTTCACATCAGGCATGTTGATTTTGGTGGTCAAGGCATTCCCCTGCGAAATAAACCTTAGAATGGCTATCACCTGTTTTATTGACTTGAAGCAGGTGCAATGTTTCTGCATTTTTTTTTCTATTTGCAAAGAACAGGGACCTATGTAATAATATATATCTATGAATATTTAGATATAACGGTGGGCTGCATAGAAGGCTGGCTTAGTGTACTTGTGCTTTTGAGGTTTAATTAAAAATCAATAAAATACGAAACATCCCATGAACCGTCACCTATCCATACAATCCCCTTTCCCCATAATGCCAGCCCATCATGGCCCCAACCCCAGAGTCTGTAGCCACATATAGCTGCCAATCAAACTGTGAAGTAGAAGGAATGACACCGTGGTAATGGATGGTTGTAAAATCAGCTGTACAGCAATAATTGAGAAATGGAAACCCTTGGGCTTATTTCAATGGACGGAGTGAGAAAGCAAGCAATATTTCAAACACTCCAGACATCTTTTTCAAAGATTTAAAAAAGTAGAAACTTTAAAACCTTTGACAGGTCCTTTTGGCAGCTCTATTTGACAAGTCTTCTTGTCAACTGAAATAAGCCCAAAGGTTTCCATTACTGGGTTAGTTCCCTAAAGTGCAAACATTTTCTTGTTGCATATCAGTACTCCTTCTCCGTTGGTCATTTTTGGGCTAGTACATTTATTTATATTTACTGTCATACTAAGCTTTCCAAAGTCATTATACTTGTCTAATATCGAGTCATTTCCTGAAGTTTGCTATTTGTATAGGTTTTTCACTGGAATATTCAGTTAGTCTCAGCTATGATAGTAAAATGGGAAAAATACAACCTTGTACTTTACATGGTTTAATCCTTTGAATTTGTGAAGCTTTTAAGTTTTACATTGCTGTTGTACTTCCAGTGAAAAATTTGACAGAAATAGTTCCAAAACTCTTGGACAAACTTCGAATTGTGGAACAGAAAAAGCCAGCCAGCAATATTTCTGCCAGCATTTTGCGAATTCGAGAACTCATTGCACAGACACGCAATGTGGCCAGCAAGGTGAGAATATCTACTCACTAAAGTTAATGGTAGAATAATTCAAACACCATGTTTGTCTTAATTAAAAGCAAAATACTGTGGATGTTGGCAATCTAAAATGTAAACAGAAAGGTCTAGAGAAACTCATCACAGCTGGCAGCATTTGTGGAGAGAGAAACAGTATCAAGTCCAATATGACTTTTCTCTTTCCACAGATGCTGCCAGACCTACTGAATTTCTTCAGCGCTTTTTGTTTTTATTAGTGTTCATCTTATTTCAAGCTAATTTAAAGCACATTAAAATGAATAACATATCAGAGCAATATGTATGCAACTTACTGTATGAGTACAAATCGATCATGAGAGATTTCTTCTCACTTGCACAGGCAAAACGTGGAATTTTTCAATTTTTGTTTAAAGTACAGGGGCAAGTGTGATAGTTGTTCACTGCAAAAACACAGCCCCTGCTGGGAAAACTCATCCATCATCCTCCAATAATCTCATTCAGAGCTGATAGGTGAAAATGGGCAAGTTCCTCTGCAAATCTCAGACCTCGAAACTGGCATCCCTGGTGAGTCAGAGGGTGGCAGCTTTTTGGTTGTAAAGTCTGCAGTTATGCCTAACCTTTGGTAATTCAACGACAAGTAGTTAAGTGCTTTTTATACTATTTTCACAGGCTGATGGTTGCAGCAAGATGGGGTTTGGATAGAAAGGCAGGTGTGGTTTTCAGAATCCATCCCCCCTTCCTCTCCATCCATGTCTCAGATTTCCCCAGACTCCAGGGCAACTCTCATCCCCAACCCAAAAAGCAAGTCCCTTCTCATTGCCAACCCATGGCACCCACCAGAGAGCTTGGTAATCATGGAGGATGGAAAGACCCTATTTATTGTCTATCTAAGGGCACTAATTGGTGACAGGTTGAGAAGGATGCCTATGGACCTTTTGGCTCAAAACTTAATTTATGATGGGGTAAGAAGAGGTGAGATTTTCTCCAAAACCAGTTCACTCAATTATTGCCCTTTCTCGTCATCTCTCTCACCACTTCCAAAGAGGGAAAATCACGTCCACTGTTTACCTGTTGTTTAATTACAGTTCATGGAGGTACAAATTTACTTACAGCATCAGTGTAGGAAGCAAATGATATCCTTGTTTCACTTCAGGTTCAAGTCTCCATGAAATTTGATGGCCAATCCGCTGTGGAACTTCATTCAAAAGCAAACTTGGAAGAGCTCAAGTCTTTTACTTCATTGGGTTTGTTCATGCGAGTTCCTTCATTAAGTGAACAAGCTCATGATGCCAACAAAGACAGATTCATCATGTACCTTGGAAACAAAAATGTAAGACCATATCGATCTTAGTGTGACAGTCCAAAAAATGGTATCATACGCAAGGAATTTTAATGCATTCAAAATTCTGCTGAACAGGCTGGATTAAGTTTTTGGTTTGCACATTTATTTTTGCTGTGTTCCAGGGAAGACAAGATTACATTGGTTTGAGTATTAAAAATGACAATTTAGTTTATGTCTACAATCTTGGAAATGGAGATGTTGAAATTCCTTTGAACTCAAAGCCTGTGAGCACCTGGCCAAACTACTTCAATTTAATCAAAGTAGAAAGGTAACTCCCTTCTGATCTCTCTTATGGCCAAAGGAATTTTTGGTGAAAATTTTTGAAACTGTAACTTTCTAGTATTAACTGTCATATGAATCTGGGTAATGGTATTTTTTCTGTTTTCTGATTTTTCTGTTCAATTTATGTCTTATCCAGATATTTCTTTATCAGGTCGGAACTGAAACAACTAGAGTAGGGTATTGCAGTTTTTGAGCTTAGGTTTGAAACATGTGCAGGCAAAATCTTTATGGGTTGAATGGGTCAAAAATGAGCTTTGGTGACCAAAAAAAGAATAGAGTGATAGCGTATATGTCAATCTGTTGCCTCTGTTTCCAGTCCATTTCGTGAGGGTAAATGATGGATCAATGAGAGGATGGGCTAGTCAACCCACCCACAGCAAATCGAGCTAATTAAAATGCTAAGGGGCTGATTGGAAGTTGACCTTCACAAATGTTCATGGGACCAGGCGACCCTTGGAAGCAATCATATCAAGACCAGTTTAAACGTGGCAAGAAGAGGGTTGGCTGCATTTGAATTCTGAAAATCAATGTGTACATTTTATTGAAGAAACTTAGTGGAGCAGAGAGGAGTCTACTCCATCACAGGACAAATATAAGAAATCTTTACTAATTGTCACAATTCCCCGGTCATAAAAAAATCTGTATCCAATGATAAATGTCAATCATCATTGCTTGCATAGTAGTAAGACAATGCAGCATAACACCAATAAAGATCCTAGATTTTATTCAAATGAAAAGTTAACATTGAATTTTATAAAAATTAGGAATGTTATATCACGAGCAGTTGATTCACACTTTGAGGTTATCATCAAAGCAGGAAATATATATGAAAATATACCATTGAATCACTAGCCTAAACACCCACTCTGACCTGCTCTGGCTGAAGTCTGTAATATCTACAGGCTGCACTGTAGTAACTTGTAAAGTTTTCTGTAGCAGCATCTCCCAGGCCCTAACCTTTTGCAGGTGACCTTTTGCAATTAGAAGGACAATGGCAGTAGATGCATGGGAACAACATAAATTCAAAATCCCTCCTCAAATCACACCCTGTTCTGATTTGAACAAACATTACTGTGCCATTGTCATCGGTGAATTAAAATCCTGCAATTCCTACTTGACAGCATTGTAAGAACACTTACACCTCATTAAAGAAAATGCATTTATAGTGTGCCTTTTGTAACCTCGGAATGACCAAAGAAACTTCAAAGCCAGTGAAGTACATTTGTTTGAAGTGTGTTCTCTACTCTAGGGTAGTAAACATAGCAGACAATTCACACACAGAGGTAGTAAGAACTGCCGATGCTGGAGTCAGAGATAACACAGTGTGGAGCTGGAGGAACATAGCAGGCCAGGCAGCATCAGAGGAGCAGGAAAGTTGACACTTTGATTCAGGACCCTTCTTCAAACAGATTCTAATAGGAACGTATTAATCCAGTTCAGTGGTATTGATTGAGGGATGAATTCTGGCCCATACACTGGGAGAACTCCACTATTTTTTTCAAATAGTACTTTGAAATAATATGCACCCATATGAAAGAGCAGAAGAGATTCAGCAAGATGGCTTGCCTCACCTTCCCAGGAACAACTACAAATGGGAAGTGAAATATAGTTTTTACCAAGAATGCCTCCACCTTGAGAACTTTTCTTTTAAAGAGAGCTTGGAGAGTTTCCAACTAACCTAACCTAAAGTCAAAAATAAAACAAATCCGAAAGTTAGCTTCAATGAAAAGTAAACTTGAGTAAAGTGTTAAATGGATATTCTCCATGGCAACACTTCACCAATCAGAAGGGCCAGGAGGATTAGAGAGTTGTGAAGAAATTTATTTTCATCAAATGGGTGGTGGGAGTGTGGAACTCACTGTCTTTAAAGGTGGTAGAGACAAAAAAAGTCTAAAAACATTTAAGAAGGTTATGGAGCGTGGAAAATGGGATTAAAATAGTTAACTCTTGTATCTGACTGGCAAAGACTCAATGAGCTTAAGAGCCCTTTTCTGTACCATAGACCTCTATGATTCATTACGTTTTAAGTGTATTTGTTTAAGCATGTTCAGTGGTTGACAACAACTCTTAATGATTTATTCTATACAAGTATTTCAGAAATTAACCAAACCAAAGAAGTATACAAACGATATGATTTTTACTGTGTTCTTTTCCTTTCTGGCAGAGTTGGAAGGCATGGAAAAATACAGCTAACTGTACCCAGCCCAGGTAGCACAGAAGAGCAAAAATTTATCCAGAAAGGAGCAAGTGAAGGCAATGATTCTCTATTAGATCTAGAAGCTGATAACTTGGTTTTCTATGTGGGAGGAGTACCTCCACATTTCCAGGTATGTTAAATGGAGTCAATTCTCAGATGGCACTTTAAACTTACAGTGTATTTTCCTTTTAAAGTTTTAATATTTTAAACTTTAATAAACTTGACCAACTTTGTCAAAGTGTGTCCGAAGCAGTAATAGTCTTTAATTGCTGTGGCACCTTTTGTTATACCAGTTAAACTGAAACCAATAGAATTCAAAAGTAATTATTTTAGTCTTCTGTTTTTCCCCAAAGCCCTTGAGCTATTTGTCCTTTATTCACAAGCCCCTTTCCAGGGAATTCTTTCAATGTCTTCAGCTGGATTGCTTTATTGCAAATGTGGTACTTCTTGATTGACTGAAAATTAATGAAATGCTGTCACTGCACTATATGCTTTCAGTAGCTGACATCAATATTGCTCAGATGGTCTGATTAGATACAGTACACAATCTATGTGCCCATCTCTTCCTATGCTTTGCTTATTTTTTTCTTTTGGTTCATAATGCTTATTCTGGGTAATATTTTGGAGTGTTAAGAGTTTATTTGGTTGTCTTGCGCTTAGTTCCCCATGAAATAGTAAATAGTTTTCTTTCAATTTACTGTTTATTCAAAGTAGTTAACAAGCTCATTTGCAGGTGCTTTCATAAACTCATTAAGTTCAAGAAACTGACATCAGCTCCAAATCCAATTAAATTATTTTTAATGCAAATTTAGGGTTTTCTCCGGGAATGAGTGAATTTAAATATCATGTTATTCTCTACAAACCAAGGCTAAGTTTGGGGTTTGAATCTTGCACATGGGCTTGTTGCCCCTGGAACGAACATTCCCAATGTGGCCAAAAATAGGTTAGGTACTCGCCTGTAAATCCTTCCAATATGCCTGAGGGCGGGTGTTAAGAATGGGAAAGTCTCCTAGTCAGCCATCTTGCACAAGACAAACTGCTCCAGTACTTTGTCAATAAGCAACCATTTAGCAAATCTTGTTGCAGCTGTATAAAACTCTAGTTAGGTCACATTTGGAGTATTGTGCGCACTTCTGATCACTACACTTATAGGAATGATGTGGAGGCTTTGGATAGGGTGCAAAAAGGGTTTATCAGGATGTTGCCTGGATTGCAGTGTAGTAGCTATAAGAAGGGGTTGGACAAACTTGGATTTCTTTCGCTAAAGTGTGTTATGGTCGAGGTGCGACCTGATAGAGGTATATAAAATTATGAGAGGCATGGATGGGCTGGATAGTTGGAGTCTTCTTCCCAGGATGGAAATGTCAAATACTAGGCGACATAGGTTTAAGATGAGAGGGAAGAAGTTAAGAGGACATGCGCAAGGAAATTGTTTTGCACAGAGAGCAGGAGGTGTCTGAAACATACTGCCAGGGAAAGTGGTAGAAGCATTTGTAATAGCAATGTTTAAGACACATTCAGGCAGACACAACAAGCAGGGAATAGCAGGAAACAGACCATGTGCAGGCAAACAGAATTAGGTTAGAATGACATGGTCGGCACAGTCAAAGGGTTTGTTCTTGTGTTCCACTGTTTTGTGTTGTATGCTCATCAAGCAATCCAAGGGAAGCCTATGGCCCAGCCTTCAGAAATGAGGCCAGATTAAAAAAATGGAGTCTAATAAGAACAGTAAATATCCAATAAGATAATAGAAAGAAGTGAATGCAACATCACTTTATGGAGCAGTTAGTGTAATGTTATCCTACAAAATTATGTAATTTATTTGTACTCAGTCATGCATTAGCCTTCTTATCAGACAGAAGAAAACATTATGTCCTGGTAAAGGTTACAATAAGAGGTTGACAACTTAATATTAAATAAAACTTACTGTTTCTGTACCTAGCCTTTTATAAGGTTATGGCTATGTTTTGCATATTAATGGATTTTACTGAACAGAAGAATTTTCCTTTCTTCTTTGTCACAGCTCCCTGCCAGCTTAAACTTTCCAGGCTTTGTTGGCTGTATAGAACTGGCAACACTTAATGATGACATAATAAGCCTCTACAACTTCAAGCGGACATACAACCTGAACACAACAGTTGAGCGACCCTGTACAAGGTAAACTGCTCATTATATCTGTCACACTTCAGCAAAGTGTAGTGTTTTTGTTTTTGTAATACCAGGAGTAACCCCTTCAGTTGGCCACAGGATTGAGACCAGATGCTGCTGGACCCACAGTTTCTCACCATTGGCCATTGTCCAGTTCATGTTGTAATCTATTAAATAAGACCATAAGATTTAGCAGCAGATGCCATTCAGCCCATCGAGTTTACTCCACTGTTCAATCATGGTTGATATGTTTCTCAATACCATTCTCCTGTCTTTTCCCTGTAACCCTGGATCTCCTGACTGATCAAGAATCTATTTATCTCGATCTTAAAGACCCTTAATGCCCTGATCCCTACAGCCTTCTGCAGCAATGAGTTCCACAGATTCACCACACTCTGGCTAAAGATTTTCCCCCCCTATCTCAGTTCTAAAGGGTCATCTCTTCACTCTGAGGCTGTGTCTTAGGGTCCCAACCTCTCCCACTAGTGGAAACATCTTCTCCACGTCCACTGTATCCAGGCCTCACAGTATTCTGTAAGTTTCAATGAGATGCCTTTATTATCGTTCTAAATTCCATTGAGTACAGACACACCATTTTCAACCACTCCTCACATGACAAACCTTTCATTCCTAGGATCATTCTTGTAAACATCTTCTGGACCCCATCCAAGGTCATCACATCCTTTCTTACATATGGGGTCCAAAATTGTTCACAATATTCCAAAGGCAGTCTGACCAGAGTCTTATATAGCCTCAGCAATCTCTAATCTTGCATTCTAGCCCTCTTGAAATGAATACCAATGTTGCATTTGCCTTCCTAACTGCCAGCTGAACTCACACAATAACCTTAAAAGAATCGTGAAATAGGACTCTTAAGTCCCTTTGTGTTTCAGATTTCTGAAGCCTTTCCCCATTTAGAAAATAGTCCGCGCCTCTAGTCTTCCTATCAAAGTGCAAGACCTCACATTTTCCCACTTTGTATTCCATCTACCATTTCTTTGCCCAAGCCGTTCCAAGTCCTCTGCAGCCTTCCCACCTCCTCAATATTATCAGTCCCTGTACCTATCTTTATGTCATCTGTAACAATGTCCTCAGTTCCTTCATTCAGATCATCAATGTATAACATGAATAGTTGTGGTCCTAAAACAAATCCTTGTTGAACTCCACTAGTCATCAGCTACAATTCTTTAAAAGACCCCTTTATACCCATTCTCTGCCCGCTGCCACTCAGCTAATCCTCTATCCATGCCAGTACCTTGACCCTAATACAATGACCTCTTAACTTATTCAGCAGCCTCCTGTGCAACACCTTATCAAAAACCTTCTGAAAATTCAAGTAGATCAAGTCCACTGACTCTCCTATGTCTAATTTGCTTGTTACCTCCTCAAAGAATTCTAATACATTTGTCAGGCATGACCTACCCTTGACGAAGCTGTGCTGACTCAGCCTTATTTTACTATGCACTTCTAATTACTCTGCAATCTCATACTTAATAATGGACTCTAAAATCTGACTGAGGTCAGGCTAACCAGCCTATAATTTCCCAGCTTCTGCCTCCCTCCCTTCTTATCCAGGGGTAATACGTTAGCCATTTTCCAGTGCCTGACTCCAGTGATTTCTGAAAGATCACCACCCCAGTGTCTCCACAATCACCTCGGCTATCTCCTTCCGAACTCTGGGGTGGAGTACATCTGGTCCGAGTGATTTTTCCACCTTCACCTTTCAGCTTCCCCAGCACTTTCTCCTTAGTGACGGCCACTACACTCACCTCTACCCCTGACTTTCTTGAAGTTCTGGTCTGCCACCAGTGCTTCCACTGTGAAAGCTGATGCCCAGTACCAATTCAGTTCCTCTGCCATTTCTTTATTCCTCATTACTACTTCTTCAGCCTCATTTTTCAGACATCCAATGTCTACCTCTCTCAGTGTCAAAATTGCTACTCACCCACAAGTAGACAATTGAGGAGATGTTTCCCTTGCAAACTGAGGGTTCCAATTGGCATGTGGCCTTTGTATATCAGCCCAAAATATCATATCAAAGCCACTAGGGACAGGCAATAAATTCTGGGCCAGACAGCAACATCCTTGTCTCATGTAAAATTGATTGTGGATCAATAAATACAACATCACAAGTGGAAAGGTGAGACCCATGATTAGTCCCACAAAGAATCCCTTCCAGCGATACCTGTTGTGGTCACAACTGAGGCAGTTGGCTGTCCCATACAGGTTTTTCTGCTCCACAATCAAAAACAAGTAATTGTGGCCATTTGAGATTTAAAAGGTGAACTGGCCTCTTGGTCAGTGATAGCCCTTCATTAAGGCTGCTTCTCTTACTTCCATCAACAGCTCCCACCTTGGCTGCAAGGCGGCTGTTGTGTCAGTGCTAGTGAGCCTCTCATTAGCCCTTCAGTCTCAGGAGCTAGTCTTAAAATTTGTGAGGCACACTCCCTACCATTAATTGGCAGACACATTAAAAATTGAGGTGTGTATGTGGAGCCAAGGTCTGTTTAAATCAAATCTAGAATAGAACAAGTAAGATAGTTTATATGTAGCATCTGGAATAAAATTAATGAATTAACAGCTCAAATAAAGGTTAATTGGTTTGAACTTATCGCAGTTATGGAATCATGGTTACAAGGTGATCATAGTGGAGAAATAGATATTCAGGAGTATGTGACTTTTCACAAGGACAGGCAAGAAGGAAAGTTAGGTGGGATAACTCTGTTAATACAGGATGGGATGAGTACAATAGCAAGAGATCTTGCATTGGAACATGGAGTATCCAGATGGGTAGAGACAAGAGATAAGAGGAAAAAGATACCGATGGATGTAGACTACTGGCCCCTTAACAGCAACTATACTATAAGGCAGAGGATGAATCATCAGATAATGAGCGCATGTAAAAAAAAAGGCAGTACATTTATCATGGTTGACTTTAAGTTTCATGTACATTGGGAACGTTCAATTGTCAGATGTAGCCACATAATAGAAATATTTCTGTGTATTTGAGGCAGTTTCTTAGAAAAATTGTTGTGGATCCAACCAGGGATCAGGCTTTTTTAAATCTAGTAATGTGTAGTGGGACAGGTCCAATAAATGATCTCAGAGGAAAAAGATCCTTCAGAAAACAGTAACGATAACATGGTAGGATTTATATTCAGTTGGAAGTTGAGAAGGTTGGGTAAGAAACTACTGTGCTAAACTTAAATAAGGGTAATTACACATGAATGACATGAATGAGAGCAGAGTTGGCTGGAGTGGACTGGGAAAGGAGTTTGAAACAGAGATTGTTGAGGAATATAACAATGTTTCAGGCAATGGTTTATGGTTCACAAGAAAGAAATATTCTAATGAAGAAGAAGGATAAGCCAACATGGTTTATAAAGGGGAGAGAGGGATAGCATGAAATTGAAAGAGAAACCAAACATACAACATGTTGAAGATTAGTAGTAAGCCAGAGAATTGGGAAAATTTTAAAAAGCAACAAAAGATTACCCAAAAAAGGGAGAAAATAAACCTTGGAGATAAATTTGCAAATAATATCAAGACAGACTGCAAAGCTTCTTTACATATAAAAAAGGAAGAGTGAGGTAAAGTGAAGATAGTTCTGTTAGAGAACAAGACTAGGGAAATAATGAAATGGCAGAGGAGTAGAATGCATCTGTCTTCACAGTAGAAGAGACTAACTACATTCAAAAATACTAAATAATCAAGGAATAAAGGGGGGAGGAAGTAAATGCAATAACTATCACTAGAGAAAAGGTATTCGGGTAAGTAATGGGGCTAAAGACCAATACAGCCTGGACTTGATGAATGCATGCTAGGATATCAAAGGAAACAGCTACAGAAATAATGCTTGCTGTAGAATAGTAATCTTCTGAATTTGCTTAGATTTGGGAAAAGTCCCAGAGAATTGAAAAACTACCAATGTAACACCTTGATTCAAAAAGGGAATGAGATGCAGAAACAGGAAGCTATATCACAGATAGCAGGAACTGCAGATGCTGGAAAATCCGAGACAACAAGGTGCGGAGCTGGATGAACACAGCAGGCCAAGCAGCATCATAGGAACAGAAAGGCTGACGTTTCAGGCCTAGACTCTTCATCAGAAATATCACAGTTAGTTTTACATCCATTATTGGGAAAATGGTAGAGTCTATTATAAATTATCTAATAGTAGAACATTTAGAAACATATACTATTATCAGTCAGAGTCAGCATTCCTTCATGAAGGGGAAATCATCCCTTATAAATGTATTACAATTCTACGAAGAGGTAGCAAGGAGGATCAATAAAGGAGAACCAGTGAGTATAATATATTTGGATTTCCAAAAAGGCACTTGATAAGTTGCTACACATTAAGCTACTTAATAAGCTAAGAGCCTATGGTTAGAGAAAGTTGGATTTGGTACATTGGAATGGATGGGCGAATGGTAAACTAACAGGTGACGGAGTTAGGATAAAGGGGCATTTTCAGGATGGCAGCCTGTAACTACTGGAGTGCAACAGGGTTCATTGCTGGGGGCCACATTTATTCACAGTATGTTTTAATGTATTGGATGAGGGAGATGAATGTACTGTCACCAAATTTGTGGATAATACAAAGAAAGTTGGGAAGGCAAGTGGTGACGATGACACAAAGAGTGTGCAGAGAGATTTAGACAGATTAAGTTGCAAAAACTAGGCAGATGGAATATACTGTGAGAAAATGTTTGGTTATGTGATTTGGCCAGAACAGTAGAGGAGCTGAGTTTTTTTTTAAATATTGGCCTTTGTTTCAAAGGGAATGGAGTATAATAATACCAAAGTCTTGGTAAAACCATATAAGGCTCCTGCACAAGCACGCCTAGAATACTATAAACAATTTTGGTCCCTTTATCTAAGGAAAGACATACTAGCGTTGGAGGCAGTCTACAGAAAGTTAACTGGGCTGAACCTGGGTTTGGAGGGATTTTCTTATGAAGAGAGGTGGTTTGATTAGTCCAGAGGAAGAATGAAAAATGACATTATTGAAACATACAAGATTCTTAGGGGGCATGACAGAGTAGATTCTGAGAGGCTGTTGGAGAGTCTAGGATCAGAGGGCATAACCTCAGAGTAAGGGGTTGCCAGTTAGTGTAGAGATGAGGAGGAACTTCTTTTCTCGGGTTCCAGAACCTCTGTAGAAGTTTCCGTGCTGGAATACATTTTTAAAAGATCACTTTAAGCTCACAGCTGGAAATGTGGTGAACCTTGATTGCCTTTTGTTACTGGCTAACCAAAAAATGCATATCCAGATATGAAAACTCCTGCAGTCAGAATTAGCTGCTGACACTCCTATCACTTATCCAATCCCCAAACAGGGGTGTATAGTGTTACCCATCAAAGTACCTTCACTTGGGGAGATTGACCAGAAAAACTGCCAGACAAGAATGTTTATGTCTATTTAGTGAACTAGCTCAAAAACTGAGTAGCTTAGTTGCTCAGAAGATAATTCTTATATTTTCAAACAGAAAATACCTCAACTGAATTTTTTTCAAAGGAACTGCTGTTAGTAATATTTTTATGTGCTGATTATTCAGTCGGTGTGTAAACATCAAGTATAATTGATACTAGCACAGTAGAATAGCTTTTCCAGCAATTTTGTCTTGTCAGTTCCAAATCAATTCCATGCAATTATGTTAGACTTTGTCAAGCTGCCGTTTCAGGATGTTGTAGCATCTGGTTAAAATCTCCTGCATGAAGGCAATTTGATGGAATCACATAACAAACACAGTTGGTACAATAGGCTTTCTTGTTATGGATATGATGAAAACCTCATTGCATAATGGATAATTCAAACATTAATTATCAGTGAATTTTAAAATTGAATAGGGTGATAATGTAATATTCTAGTGTTACAACATTTAGAGCAATGGAACACAGACAGTGGAATCAGTCCTTCAGTTTTCATTCACCTGTACTTCAATCTGGCTGAGGCTTGAAGGAAGATGCTTTTCAACAGGAAGAGTTCAATAAACTGGAGGATCAATCACTTGTTTGAACTTCATCTCTAAGTCATTAAGTGAACCTAGTAACAAAGTGTTTACTTGCTGTTTCAGTCAGTATGTAGTACGTAGCAGTCAGGGTGAAATGAAATGTGGAATAAAAGTTAACAAATCTAGAAGAACATAAGTACTTGAATCCTTCATGTAATTAAATATAAGTCCTGACAAACAAGTTTGGACACAATGGGGTGGATGTGCATTTTTCAGAAAAGTGGGAAATGCCATGGTCACCAATTTTAACAGCACAGCTAGCATGGTTTGCGAGGAAGTTCGTTGGGAGACTCTAGAAAAAGGATGTCTGTGTGTGTGTCTGTGTGTGTATGTGTGTGTGTCGTGTCTCAGGAATTCTGGCAGGAGGAGTTGGCAGTCTGAAGATCATGGCTGTGGGTTTGCTTGATGAGTGAGATGAAATGTTCCTCCTGGCACAGGAGTAGTTTGAAAAGCGCTGACACCTCCCTTATGTTGCAAGGTTTCCTAAGCTCTGGGAAAGCTGCTCGTCTTGTGGCAAAGGACTGCCAAACTTACGGACAGAGTATTATTAACAGAAACAATCGTCAGAGGCTTGTTTTTACAGAACAAATCCCTTCAAACCCATCATAATGCAACCAGAAGGAGGAGAGTTTGCTGTGGACTTCATATATCAACCCATCAATCCCCAGCATCCAGCTGAATCCTTTCCCATCTGTCATGTAAGATTATACACAATGTTTCTGAATTCTGATGAAGAGGAGTTAGCGATTTACATTAGGATCTGGCTACAGTGAAGGTTGAATGGATAGAATGGGAGCAATCACAGACTCGGGTTAAACAGCCATAAACTCAAATCATGCAGACACTTCACTGAATGTTGTTATATGTGAGGTCAGTGAGTTCTGCCATAATCTCTGTCATTTTAGAGAGTGACTCATGTGTGGAATGAACTCCTAGAGGAAGTGGTGGATGGGGGTACAGTTACAACATTTAAAAGACATTTAGAAAAGTACATCGAAAGGAAATGATTGGTGGGATATGAACCAAGCACAGGCAGGTGGGACTAGTTTGGTTTGGGAACATGGTCGGCACAGACTGGTTAGACCAAAGGGTCTGTTTCCATGCTGTATGACTATGACTCTATCTGCTGCACATATTGAGAAAGCATCTTCACAGCATGCACATTGATTGATGTTTATCAAAGAACCCTTTTTCTACGGCAGGATCCATGAAATCAATCCACCGCTACAGCCAATGCTGCAAAGAAAAAGACTGAGGCCTTATCCAGTACCTGTTCTGACCTGCAATCTTGTTGGTACAGTGTTAGCCAGATGTTTAGGGAGACTCAATAATTTGTGTTTCATTGCCATAAACTAAGATGAAAGCAAGAGAGAGGCAATTCAATGTCAGTTCTTCCTTGTAAAGCAAATGTAGGTCCTCCTTTGTAACCACTCAACACCGACCTGCCACTTCCCATTATCACTGCAGCTTGCCACTTCAATAGTCTGAGTGCCTGCTACTTAAATGCAGTGGACTAGGGATCCCAGGGACCAAGGGGTTACCTCTTTTGGACATTGTACTTAAATTCTTCTAGAAACATTTCTAAGTAAAAACAAGTTTGTATAAAGAATCTCTGAGGTGGCAACACCCAGCTGAATACCAGGTAAGACAAATGCAGAAAAGATGAGTGTTCTAAGGAAAAATCTAACCAGGGGAGTTAGAGAGCAATGGGACCATGGTGCCCTGAATTAAATCAATTAAGTCCAAAACATCCCAAAATGGCAACTATTTTATGGAAACTCTTAATTATTTCTGTGATTTTGAATATGTTCTTCTGATATTGTGAATATTGTAATTTGACTAATGAGGTAATACTGCACATTGCTGCTGAAACACATTGTGCCATGCTGTGCTATGAAGTAAAATGTGTATGATTTCCCGTGTGATTCAGTAGAAGGAGTATTTTTCTATCTTGCTTGTGCTGTAAGGGAAATACTCAGGTGTAGGTTTTACCTAAAGGAGATTAAAAGATGATTTCCAAATGAATTATTGGACCTACGTTTGTCCATTCACAAGTGACAAGGTCAAACACATACACAAAGAGACATAAAAGGATGTCACCCAAGATCCTAATTAGCCTAAGAATGTTATCCATCTGTGTTGGGGAAGCTAGAGGAGAAGATAAATTTAGAATGAGGCAGGTTGGCACGAATAAACAAAGAAACCACAATTTTCATTATTGGGCTGTATATTAACAAAGATTTAGTCAGAAATATGATATCACCTGTTGCTAATGTTGCAGAAACCAATTTCAATCCATGAGTATTTCCTGTTCTCCAGATGAATTATGTATTTTCTTTTTTTTCAGGTACAAACTTGCTTTTGCCCAGAGTAGAACAGCAAATTTCTACTTTGATGGCTCAGGCTATGCTTTTGTACGTAACATACAAAGGAGAGGGAAATTCAACATAGCAACTCGATTCAATCTAGACATTCGCACACCAGCTGACAATGCCCTCCTGTTACTGATGGTGAAAGGGGTAAGGGCCAGCGTTCAACTAATTTAATTATTGTGTTTTTTTTTCATCCTTTAGAAGGTAAAATACAATTAACCAGAAAGTAAACAACATGGGAAAACTAATTTAATGATTCTCTAGAAATGGATCTTCATACAATGTGAGTGTGTATGTCATGCATTTGAATGTAAAAGTGAATGGGTTGTATGGGATGTTTCATCCAGTGACATGCATAATGGAAATTAGAATTAACGTATGAAACATTCTATGCCTGAATTCATAATCTATTTCCCAATGTTTAAAAATCTTTTAATTAATTTATATTCATTGCACCATTGAACATTGTGAACACTTAGTATACTAATCCACCCACTCCCACCACCTACCATTGAATTGTACTTTAGACCAGAGGCTTTGAAAGCAAACAGACTAATACCAACATGTCAACAGATTAAAAATGGAAACCAGACAAAAGTATCCATGGGGCAAAATTCTGCTTGTGATTTTACCGTTGATCTGTATCCAATATGAAGTGAAAACATCACTACTATACAGGTATTAATGGTAGCTGTATAATTCTCATAATCAGTGTACAAGAGCAAAACATGCCTTTATCAAAAAACCTTTAACATAGGAAAATATGCTAAAAAAACAAGAGAATGCTGAACCAAAGAGGGAAAGATGATCAATGGTACTCTGAAGGGTAATAAAGGACACAGGTTAAAAGATGACAGCAAACACATTCCAGCATTCACATAGAAATAAAGATAATGTGGCACTTGGACCAATCTCAGAAGAAACTGTGAAACAATTTTAATAACTACTAGTGAAAAAACTAACAGTTTATTTGAAGCTGTTCTTGTAATACAGAGAGGTTTTGTGCCATAGAAGGTAGCATCCCTGACTCTGAGACAGAAGCTTTAGGTATGAGTCCTAATCCATGCAACTGATGGTCGTGAAAGTTGCATTCATATTGTGGCCAAATGGTTATTTGATTATCAACATGTGAATCCTTCTGATATTTGACCAATATGAAGAGGAGTATCTCCTTATCAGCCATGCTTGATGCATGATGACTCCCTCAAGCTGCAGCTTTTTTGACAGGTTAGTGACCTGTTCCAGGAAAATCTAGCTATGGGAACAGATGTAAGCATGTGCTTTGTTTGTTTCAAACTCCACCAAATAAAAGTAGTACTTGTAGTGCTATCACAGCCAAAGAAACAATTTGTAGAAGCAAAAATATACATTAGTAGTAAGTTATCAGATTCAAATGAGAAATTTATATCAGTATAATCATTGTTATACAAGACAATGGTTCTAAAGGGGGTTAATGTTCAAGTTGCAATGGCTCCATCCATTCTATTTTCAAACAGTCTGTGGGCGAAGGGAAGCAGCTTTGCTGCTAATTGCATGATTTTTCTGCATGGACATCTGAGGTTCACGTGCAGCAGTGACTTCCAGAACCAAAAATCAATGCTGTGAGTGGTGCTAGCACGCCAATCACCATGTGTGGATCATCAGAGTAGGTACACAGACGTGCAGTCACACAGCTTAGAGGCACAAAGTTCGACTCTAGCTTTCTGCAGAAGCAGATCTATCTGGACCAAGGGTCTAATGGCCTAGCAATTATGCCTGACCAGATATCACTTATTACGATCATAAGATATTCAGATGTAGGAGCAGAAGTAGGCCATTCAGCCCATCAAGTCTGTTCCCTCATTCAATGGCCAATCTGATAATTCTCAATTTCACTTTTCTGCCTTTGCCTCATAACTTTTGATTCCTTTACTGATTAAACATCTGTCTGTTTCAACCTAGAATCATACAAAGAACATTTTTGTTATCAAAAATCAGTACCTCTTCCATAGCTAATCTGTGGTGATGTATCCTGTACCACAGATCCTTCAGTAGGCTTAAGACAAAGGTAAAACAAAAAAGGATTGTTGGAAGCAAACTACCTTGATTCTTACCCAGTACCACATACTGGTAGAGGTGGCAAATCGCAATCATAATTATATTTGTTGTTTGGCGAGTATCAGATGAGTGTTTTCTTTTCGAAATCTAAAAGATTTATTACTTGTATGGTTGCTGTTCCCAGGTCATATGCTTGAGACAGTTAGCAGATCAGTTTACACATTTTTGATAGAGAAAACGTGAGATAATTTGATCCCATTATCCTTCACCTTGAAGGTGCCCAATTGTCCATTTCTTATATTGGTTTTTTAATTCTTATTTTCGATTTTCATAATTAGCAGTTTTTATTATTAAACAGATTAAATTCTGCATCAAACATGTTGACTACTCTAGCATTTTTCACTTATTTGTAATCATATTTCAGGGTAAGTTTGACACATGCTTTCATCCTCTTATTTTAATGTAAGAATGGTTTTGTATGCTTTTTCCAAGAATACGTTCTTCAGTATGGAAATGCAAAATGGTTATATACGCTTGGTTTATGACTTTGGATTCAGCAAAGGCCCCATTGTTCTTGAGGATACTGATAAGAAGAAACGTATAAATGATGCAAAATATCATGAGGTAAAATATGACTACTTTGAAAATTTAAGAGATCTCTCTGATGTGTTATGTTTTACTGTGTGTTTAGTTTATCTGTTAAACATATGGTATTGTATTAAACCAAATCTTTCAATTAACTTTCAAAGAACAGAAATGAAAAGTACTGCAGACGCTGGAGATCTGAAACAAAGATAGAAATTGCTAGAGAAACTCATTTGATGAAGAGTCACCAGATTCAAAACTTTATCTCTGCTTTCTTGCTATAGATGCTGCTCGATCTGCTGAGTTTCTCCAGCAGTTTCACTTTTTGTTTTGAATACCAGAGTTCTTTTGACTCAATTCTTGACTGCAGAAATTTTGTAACTTTTTGTCTGAGTGAGTGGTTTGAATTTGTCAATGAGAAAATGACTTTATTGTGGGACAGACAGTATCATTTGGTACCAGAAGAGTTAAATGTTGAACAGTCAAGCAATCTTTTGCCTAAGTTGATAAGTTCTCCATGTAACTTTTTGAAAAAGGTGAGAAAATAACTTCATTCGCGCATTATGCAAAGGAATCTGCATGTTTAAAGATAACACTTCATGTTTTGCAACTCTTTGATCACTTATGCTTTGTTCCTTAATTCTAATACAAAGCTCAACTGTATGTCACCTATTTATGCTTGTGCTGACAGATTGACTGCTGCTGTTCCCTGTAATGACAATTGCTATCTTTCAAAATGCAGGTTATTTTCAATATTTTTAAGGTTTTGATGTGAAAAGTTTATCTAAATGTATATATCATTTGTTTATCTTGATTGATTGATATCACCCCTCTGCTTGGTATCCTATATAGGTAACGTCTTGTTGTTAGAATTCTCATCCTTGTTTTCAAACCGGTCCATGGTCTTGGGTCCCCCCACCTGTGTAATCCCTCCAACCCTGCAACCTGCTAAGATATCTGTACTCTTCCTAATTCTGACCTCTTGAATGTTTTAAACACTCCATCATTGTTGGCCATGCCTTCAATTGCCTAGGCCCCGAGCTCTGGAATTCCCTCAGTACACTTTTCTACCTCCTTATCTCATTTTCCTCCCTTGAGATGCTACTCCAAATCTACCTTTGACCAAACATTTGGTCATCTGACCTAAAATCTCCTTATGTGGCTTTTGTGAAGTGCCTTGGCCAGTATATTAATTTAAGATGCAGTGCAAAAGTGGATTGGTGATTGCAAGCCAAGTTGAAACAGTGACATGATTCAATTTTTAGATGTCACAGGAGTTTGTACGTCATTCAGCAAGGAGGAGGCATGAGCTGTTTTCCAGAACTGCATAAGGCAGTGAGAGAATTAGTTGCATAATTGTGCTTCAAGCAGAGCTATGGAGCCTACATCAATTCCCCAGAGGTAGACAGCACATGCAGCAATCATGCAGTCAATCCAGCATCATTCAGTTATATAAATTCTATAAGAACAGCCTGTGTATTGTAATCAATTTCCAGTTTTGTATTACTGTACACATACCAACTATTCTGAAAGCACCAACACCTGTGAATGAATTCTAAACTCCTGTCTCCGAGGCATATTATTAAACCAAATTTGTATTTTCATTCAGGTCTCATTCATTTACCACAACTACAAGAAGATGATCCTACTGATTGACAGAATCAATGTAAAAAGTGTTGAAAATGAAAAGAAGAGCATGTATTTTACAGACGTCTATGTTGGTGGAGCTCCTGATCAGGTCTCATCAAGGTTTGTTAATCTGTAATGTAAATATGTCTTTCCTCAACTTCGCTGAATATTAATATGGTGATCTTCAAAAATAATGAAACATTTGCCTAATCTTGGCCCTTCATAGATTATTCTAAATAAAACATCTAAGAACCTTTAAATAACAATATTTCTAAGCAAAATATATCCGTTAATTTAATATTTATTCTTTTGCTCCTCTCCTTCATATTTATGTGTTTAAGTTCCTGATTAACCTTGCCAGTAAAAATAGGATCAATGCCCAAACCATCAGGCAGATCAAACCATAATTGCAGAATAATGGACACTGCCATCATGCTGTACGTAGACTAGGGGGAAGAAAAGTTTTGCATTAAGTATTCTGTAGCATTAGTGACACATGACAGTAAGGTCAGAAACTAAAAATCTAGAACAAGCCCAAAGGGAGAAGAAAGGAAGACAGAAGTTAGAAAGCTGACAATCAGGTGGCTACTATAGCTAAGTGCTTCTCGAGTCCAAAATGTGAAAAAATTAATTGAAGTTCAGTCTCCAGACATTCTGTCTGAAGGAGATGAGTGATGGTAGATAATATATGCACTACTGTTGTAGTGATACAATCTGACTAGTACCACCTGAAGAACCATTAAGCACAGGAATTGATTATGCTAATGGCAGTTAATGTGAAGGCATTGAAATAAAAACTTAGAGGCAAACTGCAGTAATTAGGCAGCTGAACCTTTGGTTGGAAAAAGAGATGTCCTCTTGAATGCCTCAGTTGAACCTACCTCCACCGCACTACCAGGCAATGCATTTCATACCCTAAACACTCACTAGGTGAAAACGTTCTTCCTGAGTTCACCTTTGCTTCTTTTGTAGAACCCTTTAAATCTGTGACCTCTTATTCTTATTCCTTTTCCCTTTACATGTGGGAACAATTTCTCCCTATCTGCTCTATCCAACCCACTCAATATTTTGAAAATGTCTTTCAGGTCTCCTCTTAGCATCCTTCTCTCAAAGGAAAACAGTTCCATTTTCTTCAATCTAATCATATAACTGAAATTCCTCATCCCGAGGACCATTCTTGTAAACCACTGCTTCACTGTCTCCAATGCATTCACATCTTTCCTACAATATGACACTCAAAATTGTACACAATTCTCCAGATGAGGTTTTATACAAGTTCAACATCACCTCCTTGCTCCTGCACACTATACCACTATTAATAAAACTGAGGATACTCTATTCTTTACTTATTGCTCTCTCGCTACTTTTCCCAGCACTTTCAATGATCTGTGTGCTCATATACAAACAGTCTCTCTGCTCCTATAACGCCCATGGTGTGGTTAGAATTGCGGCCCTTGTTTGATATTCTCTTTCCATGTTCTTCACACCAAAATGTATCACTTCACATTTCGCTAAATTGAAACTCATCTGCCAACTTTTTGTCCACTCCTCCAACTTGTCTGTGACATTCTGGAGTTCCAACTGTCCTCAAAGTTTATAATTTCTCCAAGTTTCATGTCATCTGCAAACTTTGAAATTGCCCCTTATCCACTAAGATCCAGATTATTAATATATATCAGGAAAAGCAAGGGTCCCAATACTGAATCTGGGGAAGTCCACTGAAAAACTTTCCATTAGCCTAAAAGATATCCATTAACTCTCACTTTTAGTTTCGTGTCATTCAGCCAACTTTGTATCCACGGCGCTAACATCCCTTTTATTCCATGACCTCTAACATTTCTCACAAGTCTGACATGTCGCACTGTATCAAACATATTTTGAAAGTCCACGTACACCACATCAATAGCATTACCCTCACTGAACCTTTTAGTTACCTCTTCAAAATATTCCAGCAAGTTAATGAATCATGATTTCCCATTAAGAAAGTCATGCTGACTGCTCCTAATCGACACATCTTTTCGCGATTATTTTCTGCACTTGTTTGTGACATTTTAAAGATTTATGCAGTGAACCTACAAGTCTTTTTGGACCTCCACTGAAATTAATTTCATTCTGCTCAGAAAGTACCCTGATCTATCCTTTTTTGGTCCAAAATGGATAACTTCACACTTGCTTATATTGAACTCCATCATCCATAGTTTTGGACCATGCACTTAGTCTATCAATATCACTTTGAAATTTTATGCTATCAGATACACTGTCAACAATCCCACCTAACTTTGTTCCATCAGCAAACTTTGAATATGACTCTCTATGGCATTATCCAAGGCATTAATAAATAGTATGAATAATTGAGGACTTAGAATAGATCCTTGTGGAAACCACCGATCACCTCCTGCCAGTTTGAGTAGCAGCTAATTATACGTACTTTCTGTTGCATGCCACTCAACCAATTTCCCAGCCATGTCAGTAATTTACCCTCAGTTCTGTGGGCTTCTACTTTAGTCAAAAGTCTATTATGTGGGGTTTTATCAAATGCCTTCTGGAAGATCATAAAAACGACATCCATTGACATTCCCCAGTCCATTACCTTAGTGACCTCTTCAAAAAATTCAGTGAGATTTGTCAGGCGTGATCTACTCTCCTTGATTAACTGAACATTTTCAAAGTGTTCAGTTACCTCACCCTTGATGATAGGCTTCAGCAGTTTCCTCACTACAGATGTTAGGCTAACTGGTCTGAAATTCCCGAGTTTTTCTCTTTCACCTTTCTGAAAAAGCAGAGTGATGTACAATTTTCCAATGCAGAGGGACCAACTCCTATACATAGTGAACTCTGAAAGAGTATAGTTAGGGCACCTTCAATATACTCTCCTACTTCCTTCAACACCCTCAGATGGAAGCCGTCAGGTCATGTTTCTTTCTGCTTTGCATTTAGATAACTTAGGGCTCCCAAAATATTTGTTATCATAGTCAGAACATAAATAATGAATTTGTAACCTCAACTTCAGTTTTCGTTTTTTGAGTAGTCTGAAGTCCTACATAGCTACGGATGCTGGATTTCGAGGTTGTCTCAGGAGTTTCCAGTTCCAAAGACGCGACTTCAATATTCTAGAGGAAGACGAGACATTAGGGATCAGCAATGGTTGTCCAGAGGAATCACTTGTAAGTGAATTCTGTTCAATGGATAGGGCTTAGGGCAGTATTGGACCTGGGTTTATGAATGTAACTGATATATTACTTACTTAAAGGCTCCACTTGGGTGTAAAAGTAACACATTTAAAATAAAAATTGATTTTATTGTATTTTTTCTTTCATCAAAGTGCCAACTGACATTGGAAATTATTTTCTGTTCAGCCATTTGATGCAACTCTATATGATACTCTATACAATACTCATATAGCAAGCTGTTGATTTCAAATCAGCTATTTTGAGCAATGCTGAGAGAAAGTAAACAAGGGTACGGATTTTTACAAAATGTCATTTAGTGATACTGCGGCTGGGTGGGCACACTTTCTTACGTAAACACTTCCTCATGGCAAGAACCTGCATGTGGTCACATTTAACATGAGAAGGCTGTTATGCTGTAGCTACCACAATATCTCCCTAAATTTAACAGTACTTTCTGTATGATATGTCTATTTTGTTCCGTATTTATTAATTGACCAAAAAAAGGCCATTCCATTTATCTGGATGCCAAAATTTCTTCACTTCCTAATTGCAATCCTTCACTGTTAGAAATGAAGAGAAATAGGATGGCATCAGTAGGTAATCCCATTCCCAAAAATAACAATCCAACAAGACCACAAACGGAATCCTTGAGATGCTTTTTGCAGCATTTGTGCTGAGGGCCACAAATAATGGATACAGCTACCTCAGACCGTTATGGCAACCACCAACTAAACGCAAAACCATCAGCTGAGTACTGAAAGTTTGCATTGTGGACATAGGTTGGATCTTATAAGTATATATTTCAAGATTCATCTTCCTATCTACAGATGTCCCGCATGGCCTATTTCAATGGGCAGGGTTTCATCTCTTCCAGTGAAAAGATCACACCATTTTCAAACTTCGAAGGAGGCTTCAATTTTAGGACATTTCAGTCTAATGGATTGCTTTTCTACTACAATGAAGGAGTGAGTATCGAACAGAAGTCTGAAATAGAATGTCTAAGTGGAATTGTTTCTGTTTTTTTTAACAATAGTTTTCTTTTTTTTTAATATGCAACTTTTATTCACTGAATGAGAAATCTTCAGTCAGGGTTTCCTTCCTGTTAGGTTGTTTTGTTGATACCACAATAATGGTTGTACATGTATGTTCACATTGTGAAAAATATTAATCAAATGTTATCAGGTGAATATTTAAATCTTCCACCTTAATTCTTCATCAAGGATTATGTGCAAATTATTTTCTCTCATCAGAGGTATCAGATTTTTAAATATGGTTAGTTTGACCTGTCTTTCATTATTGGTTTCGTTATGTTAGCAGCTTCATTACCAATCCCATTTCGGGACTTTTCAGCTTCAATATGAATGAGAGAAATTCACTTTGACAAAGCCATCAAAGGAATGCAGTCTCTAAAATTGTGAATTAGCATTTATTTATTAACATGGCTAGGTGATAGAATTAGCAACAAGTGAATATTAAGCTGTAAGTACATATTAAACATTGAGTTAGATATTATTATCTGAGAGGATTAACATCTTATGTTACAAAGGATGTTCAAGAGTGCTGCTGACTTCTACTTATTGTAATGTGTGTTCAATAACTGATAAAATCAATATTTGAAGTTACAAAGATAATTCCAATGTATCAAGGTATCTCAGAGTTAATTGGGCTATACTTATTATGCAAGACAGCAATCTGATGACATAACTTTAAAATAATTGGAATAAAAATTAAAGGGAACTTCTAACCTTGGAAAAGGAGAGTATAGTTTTCCATCACACCACCAATTCCTCTGCTAAAACCTTTTAAGGATTTTTCCTCGCTGTGCAATATAACATTTTGGCTATGAATTATGTGCTTGAGTTATATGCTTCTAGGAGGTCAATATCACACACAATAGAATACTACCAATGCCTCCCAATGGTAAATCTCTTTCAGTCTGATATCTTCTCCCTCTCCCTGGATAATGGTACTGTCATTTTCAAAATGAAAGAAACAACAATGCAATCAACAAAGAAGCAATATAATGATGGATGGAATCATTTTATTAGAGTAACCGTCTCTCCATCAAGGTAACTATCTGCTTTTATGTATTTGATGTTAACTATAGATATGTTCTAATTCAATGTTATTAACAAAGAAGTTCAAGAGCCATTCCAAAACGTAAAACAAGCTGGGTTTGATTGAATCCAAGGTTTTCTTATCTCTCTGAAGGTGTAAACCACTATTCCCAGTATAATAGCTATGTTATGTTTGGAATCACAGAATTCATTCTTTGAGTTTAATCTTTCTTAGTTTCAGAATTCTGCAGAATTTTATTTTACTTTATTTACTTGTGGGATGTAGGCATTCCGGTTTGCCTGTCCTTATGTGCCTTCAAGAGGTGGTAGTGAGCTGCCTTCCTAAACGACAGCGATACATATGCTGTAGACCCACTATGCTGTTAGTGAGGGAGTTCCAGGATTTTGATACAGTAACACTTCAACTTGATTTTTCCTGATAGGTCACTTTATGCACATAAAGTTTAAGCTATCAACTATTAAATATCATATGTACGCAGCAGTCTCAGGCCTCCAGATTGAATGTTTTGCCATGGTTATTTAGTCTGCAAGTACAAAATTAATATAAAATTTAACAGGGATGGCTTTGAAAAATTTGATAGGCACACCCTAACATAAAGCCATGAGGAAATTTATTCAGTGACGTTGTCCGGAAATGAATAGGATCATTGTAGAAAATGGATTGATGAGACATGCCTCAGTTCTTCACCCTAACTGGGATTTCCCTATTCCCTCAGACCCTGAACCACCCAGTCTCACCCAAATGGGATAGTCATTTTCCATTTTGTCCCATTCTTAAATGTAAACAGTAGCAAGACATAAACAATATTCTGAAGGAGTGACCATCTTTTCCTCTGTGTTACTCCCGATTCCAAGGCCCACAGATGATATTGGTGGAAATTGCTGTGAGATGAACCATGGAGCAGGCAGCCATTGAAGCCATGTAGTCTGTCTTCATTCTGCTCTCAATTATTTATCCATTGAGGATCCTGACAAAGTATAATATCATTTAAATGGAGAATGACTGTAAAATTCTAAATGCAAAGGATTCTAAGTGTTCTAGTACATGAGTCACAAAAGGTGAGAATGCAGATAGAGTAATTACAAAAGCTAATTGTATGCTTTCCCTCATTTAGGAGAGAAAGTAAACATAAAATGAAGGATGCTTTGCTTGCATTATATAGGGAATTATGAGACCTCAAAAACTTTGCAATTTTGGTCTCCTTATTCAGGAAGGATGTAACTGCATTGGAGATAGTTGAGAGGAGGTTCACTAGATTGAAAACATGAATGAGTACATTGTCTTAAGAGGAAAGGTTGGACAGGCTAGGATTGGTTCTACTGGAGAGTTGAGGAGTGACTTGCCTGAAGCGTATAAGATCTTGAATTTGACAAGAGGATGTGGAAAGAATGTTTCCTCTTGTGTGTGAGTTTAGAACTAGGGGGACCTGTTTAAAAATTACACATCACTCTTTCAGAACAGTGACATGGAGAATTTTTTTTTTCTTTTCTTGGGGAGTTCTGTGACTTGGGAACACTGTCTCAGTTGGCAGTGGGAGGGAGTAATTGAATAGTGAAGTTAGATTTTTGTTACACAGGGGAATCAAAGGTTATTGGGGATGGTTGAAAATCAAATTACAAACAGATCAGATATGATCTTATTTAATGGTAGAGCTGGCTTAAGGGGCTGAAAGGCTTACATCAGCTCCTAATACCGAGTTACAAAGAACAGTCATTGGATTTGAAACATTAACTCTGTTTCTCCTTCCACAGGTGCTACCAGACCTGCTGAATTTGTCACACGTATACACACACACACACACACACACACACACACACACACACACACACACA
>NC_063336.1:54186458-54210545 GCF_021869965.1 Rhincodon typus
CACACACACACACACACACACACACACACACACACACACACACACACGCAAATCTATGGGGTGAATTTGTATTTGCAGGTTCATTCTATGTTGTTCAAAAAGCACACAATTTAGAGACAGTCAGTCACTGTGGCGTTTTATAAATTCCTACTTTAGAAATAAAATCAGTCTGACTCCAAACCAAAACAAACAAATCCTAAACAAGACCTCACACCTAGCATGCAATGTCTGACCTAAAATGTCACCTCTTCTTTACACTGTTAAAACCTTTAGTTCTCTCAGGACAGTGATTTGAAAGGAATTCAGGGATTTACATGTACAAATTAATCAATTAAAACCTTCTAACTGATTAAAGATTTAACAGCATCTTAGACTTGTTTAATATATCCTCATCAGTGGTGTGACCCTTTGATCTTTTACTATAAATTCTGCTTTTGATGTCACCTCTCTCACCAACACCTGAAGAAGAAGTGAGGCTCAGAAAGCTTGTGTTTTCAAATAAACCTGTTGGACTATAACCTGGTGTCATGTGATTTCTGACCTTGTTCACCCCAGTCCAACACCGGCACCTCCACATCATATATTTTATGATTTGTCTACAAGTGATTATATTACTTGAATCAAAACTAAAGAAGTTTTTAAATATTTATCTTTATGAGCTCGGGATCAATATTTAAAGTATTTCCAAAATCCAATGTCATTGAAAGTTGGAAATATGAATGTTTAGAAATATGAAGCTAAATGCCTTTCAATATGCACTACATTTATTTTCTCCTCATACCTTCTCAGAGTCCTTGGAATAATCACCATCCCATCTGTCAAGAAACTCATAGTTTGAGGAATTATCATGACTTTCCTCCATTCAAAAAGTCTAATGGCTCGAGGTATTGGCATTTAGATACCCAGGGTCTCAGCTTTACCCACCTCACTTGTGGTGGATCCCAAATAGAGTTGTGGTACTCAAAACATTAATTATGTTTCTCTCTTTACTGCTGCTGCTAGACCCGTTGAGTATATTTCAGCATTTTCTGGTTTTACTTCAGTTCTCTAATATCCATAGCATTTGCTTTTATTACAAACTTCTGTTTCACTGAAAATTGTATTTGTTGTGATTTGTTTTTGCAGTGCAGAGCCTCAATGAGATAACATTGAATTTTCATCCAGCGCTGAATCTTCATTGACAGAGTAACTTTGTGACAAGTAATTTTTTGCTCCTATTTTTCTTCAGTTGTCAATTAGTAGTGGATGATGAGGATCAAACAACAAATGATTGTCCCACGGAAGAATCAGTCCACCCAAAAGGAAAATTCTACTTTGGAGGTTCAGTCCATGACCAATATGTTAACTTCACAGGCTGTATCAGCAATGCTTATCTGAGCAGGTCAGAGCTTCTTTATTTCATTTTTATGTGTGTAGGTAACTTGATGAAAGGTATATGACAGATTCTTCAGAACAACTAACATTGCCCTGATCATGTTAAGTCGCTTTAAAAAAAGGGCAGTGCTAGGTTTTTTGGAAGAAAAGTTTATTAGATAGCTGCTCAGGGATAAAAGTGGATCAGTGTTGCTTTTGGAAAATAAACAGTATTTTGTTATTCATGCAAAAGTGAGGAAGTATGATCCCTGTCCACTTATCAGTAACATATGTAAAACAGGTGCATGTGTCATGGTAAAGCCAGTACTCCTACTTTATATAAGGAAATAGACTTTTGGCTTTCAACACAGTTGATCTGAGTTTTTTTTAAGTTATATTTTCAAATTAAATCTTTCCCTCTCAGAGTCACAGGGAACTGAGTTGGATATTCTGCAACAATGTGTGTTTCATTGAAATAGGCTTTTTTTAAAAATAAAACAAGATACAGATATTACAACATAAATTTCCATTTATTTGCTCTGTTTATGTAATTTAAATACAAGAATGCTGCTTTTTCTCTATGTAGTTAATTGTATTACAATAGTGACTTTAAACAGAAATAATACAAATTATAAATCTTCTCAAAAACAACTTGTTTAAAAATAAGTCAGCAGTCTGTCCCTTCAGATTAACCTGTATAGTTTTAATAGGCAAAGTTGAGAAAAATAAAATTGAAGCAACACATTAGACAATTTTGCATTACCTCAACTTTACAATAAAAGGGTGGTACTTAGAGCCAGATTTTACAGTCCCACAATGAAGCTAGGTTCAGAAACAGGAGGATGAACAACAACCCAGAAAGCAGGATATAATGCAACAGACACAGCTGCCCTGAGCAAGTATGACTGCCATGACTGAGACTTTCCGGGGAAATGGTCATACCAATCTATGCCATCATCAGGGATGAGATATCACATTGTGCCATTCAAAGACAGACCCTGTCAGTAGCACTGAAGATGCGTTTTTTTTTGCATCAAGATCTTTGATAAGGCCAGCTGCAGTTCTCTGTGGTAGCTGTACATTGGTGCACCTCCTCAGTCACAGATACCCTCTTCATAAAGATAGGAGATTACATCAGATTCAACATTAGTATCAGGCTCCCACAGGAAGAGGGCAACATGTGGATTCCAGCAAGGGCAGTTCTTTATTGACTGCACGCATGTGGCATCAGTGTATCAACTAATAGACCAGACATTCCATAAACAGGAAGACAGACCACCCTCTCAGTGTACAGCTAGTCCTAACTTACAGGAAATAAAAGTTCTCCATGTTAGCACACACTTTCCTGGCAACCACGACAGCTCATTCTTACCATGTCAATCAAAGCCTCTGTAGCTTTTTTGACCCAAGCCTCCAGGTATGTGGTTTGATTCTGGGAAAAGAAGGCTACCTCTGTGAGGAGATGGCTCCTGGTATTATGCAAGCTACCAGCTCACTAAGACTCTCATCAGCCTGCTGAAGGTGCACTTTCCTTGACTGAATTGCTTTAAAACACACAGTCAACACACTCCCACACAGTGCTTTGCTTCTTACCTTGGAGGAAATGATGACAGTTTACTCACATCTTTGCCTCGGGGCTGTGAAGACTCATTTTTCAGAGACCCTTTGGAGTCCTTCTGTGATTACACCGCCTGTAACTCTATGGGGTTATCTGTTGTTACTGTGAGCTACACCACGGATGCAGTCTTGTTCGAGAGACTAGTGAAGCCAAGGACGATAAGAGTGGAGTGCAAACTGCATGGAAAATTCGTCTTCCTTTCGAACATCCTCAACCATTAGTGGCCTTTCCGGATGCTTGAAGGAATCTTCCACTAGGGCACAATCTGCACCCTCCAGCTATCATTAGGCTGGCTGTGCAAGTATCCTGGATATCAGCACTCAGGTGAACTATGACTGGCTTAGGCTGCAAATAACACAGTACAGCCCCGGCAGCACCTCCCTCTGCTCTTGTATGTACTTCATTTACTACACAGGTTGCGCTTGTGTCTTGGAGGTATTAAGAGATGACAGTAATTTCTTTGTCTAAACAAGTATTTTATTTTCAGTGCTTTTAAAATGTCTAGTCTCATGCTGGTAGCTTCATGCTTATATTTAGTTAATCTTTCTCAGTCACCATACCCAGGATTAACTATAAGCGCACAGAACAAAGTGAACAGATACAAATAGTCAAGAACATAATAATTGAATAATTAAATCCTACATTTTTTCTCCTTGTAAAACTAAAGCATCTTATTTCAAATTAAACCA
This sequence comes from Rhincodon typus, assembly GCF_021869965.1. Classification (NCBI taxonomy): domain Eukaryota; kingdom Metazoa; phylum Chordata; class Chondrichthyes; order Orectolobiformes; family Rhincodontidae; genus Rhincodon; species Rhincodon typus. The sequence continues at coordinate 54,190,119 of NC_063336.1, forward strand.
TCCTGAACAATAAACATTGATACATTGAGTCATTTTTTAGAGGTCGGAATGTCTATTTTCTCTAAATACAGAAATAATCTTTGTGATATGAAGCATTTTAATGATGCACTGAGAACTACAAACCTGCAGTTATGTTTCTGCTTAGTTGCCTTGTTGAGGCAAACGATCAACATTGTGGTTACACAAGATGTGTGTTCATTACTTGGACCTCTCAACAGGTGGTAAAATATGTCTCTTGTCTCATGGTCAGTTAGCACAATTATACCAAAGATCTGGTCACCAAATCTTGGTACTGAGGACCCTGGCCCTGCTTTTAACTGGATTGCTGCAACATTCGAGCATTGAAGTAGATGAGTTGCAATGGGTTCATCTGTGCATTTGCCTTGTGTGAGGTGCAATCATTAGTTAAAGATGGTTGAATAGGAATGATAGGTTTGTAGTTTGTAGGCCTGGTGCCTCACAGTTGACATGGCATGGATGCATACTGTACAGCAAGGATCTGGAGGCCAAAGCTCTTTGAAGGGCACACCTGCATTGGGGCATTGTGTGGCTTGGAGTGGCCAGAGCTTTGTCCTCCTATGTTGAGGTTGGATTGACACAGGCGCTCCGAGATGAAGTACAGTTGAAGGCTAAATGTGGGGAGAAGTCTCAGGGCTGCTGTGATCATTTCTGTGGCACTGTCATTTGACCTGTTGTAGCTGCACAAGACAGAGCACAGCAGGCGAGGGTAGAGGCAGTGGGCCAGTACATCTGTGCTGGGTGTCTGAGTCAGCCAAGTGAGGACTCAGTAGCCTGTGCTGGATTGTGAGTTTATTGAGATTTCCTTCATGCTGGACCAGCTTTAATGTGGGCAGCAATCTGTTGGCTGGGAAAAGCAAAACAAATGAAAGAGCATTCTCAAACTTAAAATTTCAGCCATTATTTCCAAAGTGCTTTCGATAGTTTCTGTTGAGACCCTACAGAATTCATTTGCAGTACAAAGATGGTACGTTTTGTACAGGGTTAGCTTCCACCTTTCTAATATTAGAACATAGAACATGGAACAGTACAGCACAGTACAGGCCCTTCAGCCCACGATGTTGTGCCGATCTATTATCCTACTAAGATTAAACTGCCCTGCATACCCTACATTATACCATCATCCATGTGCCTATCCAAGAGTCGCTTAAATGTCTCTAATGTATCTGACTCCACTACCACCGCCGGCAGCACATTCCACACACCCCCCGCTCTCTGTGTAAAGATCCTACTTCTGACATCTCCCCTATACCTTCCTCCAATCACCTTAAAATTAAGTCCCCTCGTTATAGTCATTTCCGCCCTGGGAAAAAGTTTCTGGCTATCCATTCTATCTATGCTTCTCATCATCATGTACACCTCTATCAAGTCACCTCTCATCCTTCTTCACTCCAATGAAAAAAGCCCTAGCTCCCTCAGCCTTTCCTCATAAGACCTGCCCCCCATTCCAGGCAGCATCCTGGTAAATCTGCTCTGCTCCACTCTAAAGCTTCCACATCTTTCCTATAATGAGGTGACCAGAACTGAACACAATATTCCATGTGTGGTCCAACCAGGGTTTTATAGAGTTGCAACTTAACCTCGTGGCTCTTAAACTCAATACCCCTGCCAATGAAAGCCAACACACCATACGCCTTCTTAACAACTGTATCAACTTGGGGAGCAACTTTGAGGCATCTATGGATGTGGACCCAAGATCTTGTCTGTTCCTCCACAATGCTGAGAATCCTGCCATCAACCCTGTATTCTGCATTCAAATTCGACCTTCCTAAATGAATCACTTCACACTTTTCCGAGTTGAATTCCCATCTGCCACTTCTTTGCCCAGCTCTGCATCCTATCAATGTCCCATTGCAACCTACAACAGCCCTCCACGCTGTCCACAACTCCACCAACCTTTGTGTCATCGGCAAACTTACTAACCTACCTTTCCACTTCCTTATCCAAGTCATTTATGAAGATCACAAAGGGCAGAGGTCCCAGAACAGATCCCTGCGGAACACCACTGGTCACCGAGCTCCAGGCTGAATACTTTCCATCTACTACCACCCTCTGTCTTCTATTGGACAGCCAGTTTTGTATCCAGACAGCCAAATTTCCCTGAATCCCATGCCTCCTTACTTTCTGAATGAGCCTACCATGGGGAACCTTTTCAAATGTCTTGCTAAAATCCATATACACCACATCCACTGCTCTGCCTTCATCAATGTGTTTTGTGACATCCTCAAAGAATTCAATAGGGCTTGTGAGACATGACCTGCCCCCTCACAAAGCCATGCTGACTATTTCTAATCAAATTGTGCTTTTCCAAATAATCATGAATACTGTCTCTCAGAAGCCTCTCCAATAATTTGCCCACCACAAAAGTAAGACCGACTGGTCTGTAATTCCCTGTGCATGATGCACTTACTCTCTTGAAACATCTTGGCCTTCTCTGATACACATCAACATACAGATGCCACATGAGCAGAACCAAGCCTACCCTTTTGCATCTCTCAAGCTCACTGTCTCTGCTTTTCAGCAGCTCTTTGGGATGAAACACACAAAAAATTCTGTTATTTTCTCAGCTGAAACGTTTACCCCTGTACGTAACTTGGCAAACCTGTTGACATAACTTAATCGACTGCACTCGCTTTCAATTGCCTTACACCTGGAGATTTGTGAACCTCTTTTATTTAACCAAACTGAACCACATTCGAGTGTGGAGTGTAGAAACATTCAGTGGGGCAGTTGAAAACAGTGACATGCTTCATCAAAATCAGCCCAGTCAACAGCACTGTCTCTCTCACTCCTCTGTCCAATCCACTCCATCATCTCTCTGAGCGGTTTGCAACTGGTGACAAGGTACAAAATATTCACATCCTAGTTTTGCATGGCTACCCAATGCAGTATATGCTGGTATATTTCTTTTGACAATCAATTTTAAATTTACTGCTTGCACAGAGAATATCCATTGCTAGTTGTATGAAGGCTTTCATTTTTTTTCACTAGTGCATCACAATCGAGATGTTATTTTTCCACCTGCATAGAAATATTCACTGTACTAGCTACTGAGGTCCAAGAGGGCGCTGCTATCTATGTCATGTCAGGCAAGTCATTGTGAGCTAGGTTAAATCTGGGTCAGTGAGGTTCAATGTCCAATTGGCCTCATTGTCTATGAATCTCTCTCTGTGGTGCGTGCGTGTTATGCCATGACAAAAGCAGCAAACACATCTACTAGTGGTTCAGTGCAGACCTTTGGGTAGTCAGATTTGAGAGAATTCACCTTTAATCAGGTCTGTCCTTAACACCAGTCAATCAACACCACTTACAGTCTCTTCACTGTCTTCATATTTAGTACCATCGGGAGGTAACCTGTCATTCCATTTGGAGATTCTCTTTTGGATTGTGCCTTCATTTTAAAAACGTATAACTAAATGGTGTCTTTCTTTCTCACAGTTTCATACCATGTTCTACACAGGTACAGGAGGAGGCCATTCAGCCCCTTCTGCAGCCTGTTACACAGGTACAGGTGGAGCCTGTATTGCCTTCATTGGTCAGTGCATTGAGTATAGGAATTGGGATGTCATGTTGGGCCACTTTTGGAATCAATTCTGGTCTCCCTGCTATAGGAAAGATGTTGTGAAACTTGAAAGGGTGCAGAAAAGATTTACAGGGATGTTGCCAGGGTTGGGCGTGTTTGAGCGATAAGGAGAAGCTGAACCAACTGGCACTATTTTCCATGGAGTGTCGGAGGCTGAGGGATGACCTTATAGAGGTTTATAAAATAATGAGGGGCATGGATAGACAAATAGCCAAGGTCTTTTCCCCAGGGTGGGGGAGTCCAAAACTAGAAGGCATAGGTTTAAGGTGGGAGAGGAAAGATTTAAAAGGGGCCTGAGGGGCAACTTTTTCACATGTGTGTGTATGGAATGAGCTGCCAGAGGAAGTGAAGGAGGCTGGTACAATGACAACATTTAAAAGGCACCTGGATGGGTACATGAATAGGAAGGGTTTAGAGGGATATTTGCTAAATGCTGGCAATGGGGACTGGATTAACTTAGGATATCTGGTCAGCATGGATGAGTTGGACTGAAGGGTCTGTTTCTATGCTATATGACTCTGAGGCCATTCAGCGCCTCAAGACTGCTCAACCTATCAGCAAGATTATAACTGATCTGTGACCTAATTCCACACACCCTGATTATTTAAAGTCATCAAAGTTAATTTAAAATTAACAACTGATGGCGCATTAATTGCTGTTAGTTTGCAAAACCTCTCCCACACTTTGCCTGTGGGAATACTTCTTCGAATTTATAGGCAGTCAAGGAGTCAGAACAGAAGAGGCCTTTTGGCCGATGGAATGTGGGTTCCTGTCCTTAAACTACCATCTGTTATCCACCAGTAGTTGCCCTTGAAATGAATATTTTCCTAAGCCATATCAGAGGACAGTGAAGAGTCAACTGCTTGTGGAACTGATGTCATGTGCCAGACAGATTAGTTAATCATGGCAGATATTCCTCCCTAAAGGACATTTGTGGACTAGTTGGGCATTTTGTCATGGTAACCATCATTGATACTATTGCACATTTATGAATTGAGTCTAAATTTCACCAGTTGCTATGGTGGGATTTGAACTCATGTTCCAGATCATCAGCCTCTGGATTACCAGTCCATTACTACTGTGCCCACACTCTCCACTTCCACTCCTGTTTATATTTCTAGCCTATAAGTGGAGAGGCCAAGTCTGTCCCAAGGGCATCTAGCTCTGCAATACATGAAGATCCCATCTACCAGCATAGCTGGAATGGACGGGAATTGCTACATCAGGAGTAATTCTCCTCTTTACTCTCATGGGAAAATCAGGCCCTTCATATTTTTCAAAGGATTTGCTTAAGTAAAATGTTAAAATTCAAAATTTAACGATTCCCACTAAACTTGAATTAAAAGCATAGTCTTTTCCAGAATATGCCGCGTTGCTACATTTCCTAACTAAAAAAAGACCCTTATATACAACTCACAGCAAAAGCCTGTTAAAGTTCCTTTTAGATATAATTTAAAAGTTCACATATGTTATTTTGACGTCTAAACTGAAAACAAATGCAGGGACATTACTTTAGGTGTTTCTGGTAATAACTTCCCTCAGGGCTTTTTCTGCCACCCCTCTAATAGCATGCAGCTGAACAGGAGGATAATCATTTAAAAAGAAACATTATGCTACTTATAGTCATGGATATGCTGTTGTTGGCCGGCTGCCCTTTACAAATAATAGCAGATGTGAAGCTCATGACCCTTTGCAGAGGGAAACAAGTCCCTGATTAAAATTAGTGTTGGAAATAATTTAAAACTTAAAAAGCAGCAATTTTGATTGTGCAGTAGTGTAAAATAGGTGACAATAAATAGGCAGCTTATCTTACATTTAACTTTTAACTTCTGTGAGCTCCAGATTTTCACAGAAAAAAATGATTGAATTACAAAATATGATTCTAAAAAGTACTTGTTTGAAAAAAAACTTGGCATCCTGTGTAATTAAAGTAGAACCTGACTTATTTGGTCACTGCAAAGCACTAGCACTAGTCATGTTCTTGTATTTTTGAACTGCTTGCTGTTTTAGGACATTTGGAAGCTATTTGCTAACTTTTGTGGGTTTTCTGAATTGACATATCAATGATGATATCAAAGAGATTCTTGATTAACAGAAGTTCAAAGTATTTACAGATTTGTGCCCTGTGAAATTTTGGCTGTTATCTTTAAACTATTGTAGGGTTTTGCTATGGAACATCTGTTGATTCTATATCAGTTGAAGAAGACAGGAACTAAAATATGTAACTGTAGCTGTGAGAGTTCTGGATGACCTACCAATATTGTCCATGTAATCTAACATGGAATGCAGTCTGTGCTTCAACCACATAAATACTAAAGAGATGCTTTTTGAACAATCAGAGGTCAAGACCTTGTTTCTTTCTGAGCCATTTCAGAGTAGTAATAGGATGGTTTTGTAGTACAAGATATTGCGTTAAACTTTACATCTTCATAGTATTGGAAAATGTGACTGGGATCAGTAAATGAATACGGTAACTGTCTTAGGCATTTGCTGCAAACAAAACCTCCACCTTGAAAAATAAATTTTGAAACCTGGTACCTATCGGTAACAGCGTGTTAACTATGAAAATTTGCACAAAATAAGATATTCACTGGTGCCAAATTAATAGCAAATGATGTAAATATTTCACAAACTAAACAATAACAAAATACTGCTCAAGGTAAACAAAGTGTTGTTTCATGGGCTTTGAGAAGTTAAAAAAAAACTATCAAACTGCACAAAAAAACAAAGAAGACAACATGTACTATTTCAACGGCCAGGATTCTGTCGGACCATGGAGAACCAGCAAGGAATCTCTGAATTCTGTGGGGGATGCCAATCAGAGTCCAATGCTTCTCAGGCACTTCAGCGGCCACCACTGGGCCTTTCTCATGATTCAGGCCCTCTGTGGTAAAAGTCCTGCCTGCTGAGAGCTGCCAGGCACACAGAGGCTGGCAACACCTCATAGCTCCAGCGCCAGCAGGTCGCAGGTGATTGTTAGTGCGGACACCCTCCAGAGATCTAGAATCGTTTTGGAACCTCAGCCACAGATTAATGAGGATGGGATGGGGATCGTGGGATGAGGAGTCACAGAACAGGGAACATCGATGGAGCTTTCAATAGCTCCCTCTTTTCCTGGTGCCGGGTTGCTTGACTGGGCACAGAGCTTCTGAGGCCCATGGAAAATCCCTGAGCCAGCACTAGTTTGTGATGGAATAGAAATAGTGGGTGCCATTCAGTCATTAAAGTGAACTTAATGCCATTTGAAAATCTGCATCAGTCCCATCCGCCCTCTAATTTAGTGGGGTGGTTTTGCTGTCATAAGATTAATATAGAATCTCTACAGTGTGGAAACAGGCCAATTGGTCCAACAAGTCCACACCACCAGTCTGAACAGTGTCCCATCCAGACCCATGCCCCTACCCTTTCCCTCTAACCCTACATTTCCCATGGCTAATCCATCTAACTTACAGACCCCTGGACACTATGGGCAATTTAGCATGGCTAATCCACCTAACCTACACATTTTTGGACCAATGGAGGAAACTAAAGCAAACACACACAGTCACAGGGAGAATGTGCAAACTGCACACAGACAATTGCCCAAGGCTGGAATCAAACCCAGGTCCCTGGCGCTGTGAGGCAGCAGTGCTAACCACCGAGCCACCGTCCTGCTTAGGGCTTCACCCATACTTATGTAGATCCAGGCATTATTTTTCCCAGTGTGATGGGCTGCACAAAATCTAACTCATTTAATATATCAAAGGCACAGCACAACTACACTCATTGAAACGAAGGGAATAAAACATGATTTTTTGTTTACAGTCACTCATGGGATGTGGTGTTGCTGGCTGGCCAGCATTTATTACCCATCCCTTGTTACCCCTGAGAAAGTGGTGGTGAGCACATGCAGTCCATTTGCTATAGGTTGATGCATTTGCCCTTAGGGATGGAATACAGCTCACAACATTGTGCTACTAATGAGAAATCAATGGAAAGCTGTTTGAATGACAGGATTTTCATTTTCTTCATTGGGTGATAGATATTTCTTTTTTTTAACGTGTTGAATAGTTTGCATAATACCTTGTAACCTGTGAATTTTCTTGTGCAAAAAAAACACTGATGGGGAAATTGACATTTTTTTTTCCATTCTATAAATGTCATAGAACTGAGAAAGATATTGCAGTAGAAGATTTCCAGACATATGCTGAAAAGGTGCAAACCTCTCTACATGGATGCCCAGCTGAAACTCATCCAGCAGCAATTATTCAGAAACATCAAAAGTATGCTGCTAAAGCCAAGAGAGGTCGAGGTAGAAAGGTAATAATTTCTTGTCATATTGGTATTTTTGTTCATCAAAAGTTTTGGCAACTTCCATAAATGTAACGGCTATTATTTACTTTCCCAGACATCTGTTCAAGCTTTCCACATTGTCTCAGTGACATGATCCTATCATAAAATAAATATTTATTAAGAAAATAAACCTAACAAATCAAAATTTGTCATGGACTTAAAACCCTAGTGGCAAGCATTGTATGCATTCACTGATACCGATTTATTGAAGCTCCCTTCAACTTCTTGATTTGCTGCACAGATGCCCAGAATTTACTAATGGACATTATTTATAAGAAATTGAGAATATCTCCACATACACAAATAATCATCAACATAATACAACGTTATTAGAGGTAGCAATTAGAAGCCTGCAGAGTACTGAATTCTGATTATTCTTTAAAAAAATGAAAAATTGGCAAATTGTTCATAACAGCAAAATATTCAAAATTAGGAGAAACTTGTTAACAATTGGGCAAATTGCAAGAAATATTCATTTTCTTTTACATAGAAATAGCAATATGAAATCTGTTACCAGGAAAGGATTTTGAAGTGAATAATACAAATGAATTGAAGAGTTGAATCTCTGTTCTTGAGAGAATCAAGGGGGAAAAGATTCATTCAAACAATGGTCTATTGTTCCTAAAATTTCTTGGGGTCTATCTGCTTGCTTTGCATTGCAACCATTGAATTGCCTAGCTGCAAGAAAAATTGGCTGGGGAGGAATTAGACTCTTAACAGCAGATGCCTCATTTTTAATTAATTAGCACATTAAAATCATACAGGCTCCCTAATAATGCAAAAGCACAGTAATTTGGTAATGGAAAGTGAAATGAAAACAAAATTATTGCTGGAAAATTCACCTATTAGACATCGTTAATGGCAAGAAAAACCAAGCTAATCTTTTAGATTGATAAGCTTTCTTAAGAGCTGGGAATGTATTTGTGGGCCATGTATATCTTCCTGCCTGACATTTCTCTGTTGCTTTAAGATGGTCCAGCGACAGGCACAGAATAGTAAGGTTTGCTTTGTCATGCTGGAAAAGTGTAGACAAACCCAGGTATTACTAGAGTGGATGCTGTTGACTTTCGCAACTTGAAGTGTAATTTTTCAGATGTGGGTTTCCATATATGGTGCTTTCATTAGATACGAGTGTTGATTGCAGAATCAGTCTGATGGTGTTACAGTCCTATATCAGACTTTTCCTTCTATCACAGAATGTGGGTATTACTGGCGAGGTGAACATTTGTTATCCTCCCATAATTACCTTTGAAATGGCTTACTTGACCATTTGAAGAGGGCAGTTAGATGTCAGTAATAATACTATGTATTTGGAGTCACAAACAGGCCAGATCAGGATGGGATGACAAATTTCTTTCCCTAGGGGACATTCATAAACCAGATGGGTTTGACAGCAATTGGTGAGAGTTTTCTGGTGACCATAACAGAGAGTAGCTTTCAATTCCAGATTATTTTTAGTTAGTTGAATTTAAAATAAAATGGAAAACACATATTCCCCACTTGGAGGGACCTCCATGCAAAAGCAAAACCTCACTTAATAAAGTATGCTAACTATATTTATGTGGGAAAAGTGAAACATCAACAGAAATAATAGCTGTCAATTAACTTTATTCTAGATGCTTAGTTCATTTTGTGAATAAATGTTTTCAAATGTTCATTTGGCAAAGGTGAACAGTGGCACAGCAGAATTACGAAAAGTTGCAGTAATCTACAGTGGAAAGCCAAAAGGAAATGACCTGCATGAAGTGGCACGCTGCTATCTACCAACTAATCCCAAGACAATCCAATATGCCCATCAATATGGTGGCATTCCTAACAGTCGGCAGGAGATTTTTGGAATCCCTGAATATTTCAATCGCAAGTGAGTAACTGCAGTTATTTACAGTATATATTAATGATTTGGATGACAAAGAATAGGTGGGAAGGCAAGAAGCAATGATGACACAAGGAGTTGACTAAGGTGTACGTACAGGTTAAGTAAATAGGCAAAAACTGGGGAAGATGTAACATAACGTGTGAAAATATGTGACAGTGTCAAAAAAAAAGGGGTCTCTAGTTTATCGAGTCACCAGCTATGTACCCAAACGCATCTCATGCCACTACCCAGAACTCACTGGCACACATGCTGTTTAAAAGGAAGTTAAGAGCCACATTCGATCTGTTGCTACCCGAAGAAACACAGAAGGTTGTTGAAAAGAATCAATTGGCCCAGATACACTCTTTTTCAGGGTGGCTAAGTACTGGCACTGAGCTACAATATGACTGACAAAGTGGGTATCTGACGAGGTCCTGCCCAGCGAGGAACTGTATCTGACACAGACTCAGGATGGTATCATGTGGCAAAGGCATGCTGCCAGCTGTTAGCAACACAGCCTCAAGTGTCGGAGCTCCCATCACCACAGCTTTAAGACGGGGCCTCTGCCTCACTTCCTGTATGCAGCACACTGTCCCCGGAGCAACCCACCATAACTGATGAGGATACTGCCCTTGTGGAACAGACTGTCTGTATGCCCCCTAAGGATGAGCCTGCTTTACCTAAGGTTCCCAGTAGGTGAATCCTGCACCAGAATTAAGAAAACAGCCAGCATGAAACAGGCACCCACCAAACAGATTCTCAAATGAAGTTGAGCCTCCTGTTTATAGTATCTAGTGGAAACTGTGCATCATGTCCATGTAAATAGTTTTGCTGCTTGTACAAACAAATTATGTTTGGAAATATGTAAACACTGGATTGTTTGTTTAAGGGGAATTTTGAAAGTAAAGTGGAAGGGTTGTTATGTATTATAGATGGTGTACATTATGTTGTGACAGTGTTCCTTTAGGCAGTGAGGTACATGATCACTGGTGAGTCACACTGTTTTGTGTTTTCTTAGACTGCACAGCTACAGAATAAAACCTCCCTGTTGGGTTTGCAGCAAATGACGAGTTTGAAGCTCTTAATTCTGACTGGAAGCTGGTAACTGTCCAGTACATAATAATATGATACTTAGTGATTTAACAGCAGAGGTGGAGAGTTTGTTCCCCTCGTGGGAGCATCGAACACCAGCCTCAGAACAAGGAGCCACCCATTTAAGATAAAGATGGGGAGGATTTTTTTTTTCTCACAGCGTGTAGAGGATCTATAGAATCCTTTACTGCATAGGGCTATCAAAGATGAGTCATAAAGTATGTGTAAGGCTGAAATAGCGAAAGAATCAAGGGAATGGGAATGAGGCAGTAAAGTGGAGTTGAGGATTATAAGATCAGCCAGAATCTCATTGAATGAGAACGCGGAGCTGCTGGACCAAGTAGCTGACTTCTGGTCTTCTGTCCTAATGTCTTCTAAAGATGCTTTCATTATTATGTTAATGTTTGGGGAGCTGTGCTAACCTGAAGTGCGTTTAGGATCCTCCTCCTATTTGTGGAAGGATAATCACTATATATTTAGCTGGCAGTGAAGTGTAGATGTGGAATCCTCAAGCTGACAACATTTGTAGCTAATTCTTTGTAAGGGCAGGGGTTAGGTACATTTAAATAATTTTTTAAAAACTGTTTTGGTGCTTATTTTCAAGCATTGAACTTACTTTCCTGCAGCACAACATCATCATTTATTTACTGGGTTCCTCTGAAGCTCAATTATATGGAAAATAATGGGATCTGTCCTCAGTCTGCATATATTCTTTGGTAGAATATGTGGAAATTCCTTTTGAAGACCAAAATCCTTTTCATCCAGGTCCCAGCCTAAATTGTGACGTTTGATATGACCTCCTGCTAGTACTATGCCTGAAGAGTGGCAAAATTGTCTGAGATTTTTACCTGTAAGACATTCTGATGGTACCAAAGTAGCTTATGCTCTACGAAGGTAAAGTCAATGCATTGAAATGGATTCATTTTATTATATTAATTGTGATGGTATTTGCATTTTCAGATCCCACTTCTCTGTCAGTATCAGAACCAAATCTTCACATGGACTTATATTTTATGTGGCAAATAAAAAAGAAGACCAGTTCATGACACTTTTTATTGCCCGTGGTCATCTTATTTACTCATTCAGTAATGGTCGTGAAAAATTGAAAATAAGAAGTTTAGAGAAATATAATGATGGTCTCTGGCACAATGTAAGTGAGACAAAAATATCATCAGAATGCTTTCCAGTTCTTTTCTCTTTGAAGGAATATATTTCATACAGTGCACAGTAATATATCTGTGGTATATATGACATACATTACAACGATGAATCTGTTGTGATGTAAAAACAAAAATATTTTATTGACAAAATGCACCATATCACTGTGTTTGTAATCAAAATATCAGCATTCAGTTAACACTTGCGCTCTTATATTGGTGGCATTTTAATACTTCATAAAGATGGATTGGATGCACATTGGACCCAGTTCCTTTTTTAAAATTAAATTTTGTTCTAAACCTATATTTTATCCCAATTCTAAGCTCCTGTTTCAAAATATAGAGAACTAAATGAATCCTCATATTTTTAATCAAACTAAGTGTGTTTATTTGTGTGTGACCCGTCCTGAGAATGCCGTTTTCAACTGGCCTTACTCACCTCTGCGCTAGTAGAACTACTAGGTTAGGTAAGTGAACTAAAGAGAGTCAATATCACTAAAAACAGATTATCTGGGCAGCGTCGCATTACTAATTGTAGGAACTTGCTAAGTACAAGTTGTTTATAAAGTTTCCTACATTACAATGGTGACTACACTTCGAAATTCCTTCATTTTCGATAAAACCGTTTAGTACATCTTGAGGACATTAATGACATTATATAAAGACAAGTTTTACTGTTTTGTCTTTTTAGGTATGCTCATTATATTAACTAAGCTCAATATAGACTAACACATTTCTCTTTATAATTGCAATAATAATTGCTACTTAATAATCAAAAGTTAGCAATGAAATACTACAGGCATTGAGCTTATACTGATTGTCAATGCCTATCTCTGAGTCCTTTGTAGTCATTACCTTAATATTTCCCCTGTTGAACTTTGAAGGAAATTTTAATGAAGTCATTTCAAACCATACATGTAATAATTTTCATTATTGCTGAAAGTAATAGCCAACGAATCAGCATTCCCCTTTCATGCATTCTTGTGAATTGTCCTGATGAGTACAAAACAAAAAGCTTTGGCAAAATGTGCTTTTTCAGCAATGCTAAAATTCTGTTCTATCGCACAACAATTTTCATTATGGTTGTATGCTAACAATTTAGTGGTTCTCAAACTGTTTTGGTTGAAAGACTCCTTTTCAAATGGATTAATAAACAAGGGCTCTTTATCCAAATTATAATGTTATATTGTATAATATTCAAGTTATGAAAATACTGCATATAAAGAGCATTTTAATTGTACTTTTAAGAAAACAGCTTTGTTTTGCAGCAATCAATAGGTTATATTCCTGCTTTTCACTGTAGAATGCTTAATTGACAAGAATATGGAGAGTAGGAGCTGGGGAGAGCAGTACATGGAGGAAGCACTAGGGGAATGAGGCACAGAACAAATATGATCAAAACTGAATAGGGGTCAACAGAGCAGAGCATGGGGAAAGCAATAGGGAGCAAATATACCAAGACTTGGTTGAACTCACTTGTTTACGTGGGTAATGCTTATGCATTCAGGCTCTCTGATAAAGGGAGCTGAATGGAGGTACTTCATCATCATCATCGAATCCCTACAGTGTGGAAACAGGCCCTTCAGCCCAACAATTCCACAACTACTTCCAGAGCATCTCACCGAGACCCATCCTCTACAATCCACCTAGTCTACACATTCCTGAACACTGCAGGCAACTTAGCATGGCCAATCCACGTAGCCTGCACATCTTTGGACTGTGGGAGGAAACCAGAACACCCAAAGGAAACCCATGCAGATACGGAGAGAATGTACAAATTTCACAAAGACAGTCACCCGAGGGTGGAATCGAATCCTGGTCCCTGGGCTAACTACTGAGCCGCTGTGCCACCCTCACAGGTCAAGATTTCGACATTATGTCCATAGAAACTCTATTCTACATCTAGCAATTTCTGTTTCTGTGACTTGCATGTGACCTGTCATGTTCACGATCAGCACTGAAATGAGGAAACCTTCCCAACAATGTGGGCTTTGTCAAGTCATTGGCAGATGTACATTGGGATACAGACTGCCTGTAACTTTTACACCTCTATATATCATTAAAAAATAATTGAACAAAAAACGGAGAAAAAAATTTCCAAGTTCAATCATTTTTAATGCACTATGTTTAGATCAACTAAAATTTTCTGTTTCTGTTTCGTTAAGGTTATCTTCACACATGAAAATAATAAAGGACGTTTAATAATAGATGGTCTCCACATTCTAGAGGGTAGTCTCATCAGTCCTGTTTATCCATGGAATGTAACTGAACCATTTTATGTAGGTGGTGTGCCATTGGGAAAAGCTGCCAAAAACATTCAGGTAAGTTAAGCTAACTATGTATTTTTTTAAATTCATTCATGGGATGTGGGTGTTGCTGGCTGGGGCAGCATTTATTGCCCATCCCTAGTTGCCCTTGAGAAGGTGGTGGTGAGTTGCTTTCTTGAATTACTGCAGTCCATGTGTCGTAGGAGACTCACATGGCAGTAGGGAGGGAATTCCAGGATTTTGACCCAGTGACAGTAAGAAACGGTGATGTATTTCGAAGTCACGAGTGGCTTGGAGGGGAACTTGCAGGTGCTGCCGTTCAAATGTATCTGGTGCCCTTGCCTTTCTGGATGGAAGTGGGCATGGGCTTGGAAGGATCTTTGGTGAATTTCTGCACTGCATCTTATAGATAATACACACTGCTGCTACTGAGTTTTGATGATGAAAGGACTAGATGCATGTGGGTGTGGTGCCAATCAAACAAGCGGCATTTCCTAGATGGTGCCTTTTGAGTGTTGTTGAAGTTTCACTAAACTAGACAAGTGGGGAGTCTTCCAACACATATCCGACTTGCATCTTGAAGATGGTGGACAGATGTTGGGAAGTCAGGAGATAAATTATTCACTGCTGTATTTCTAGCCCCTCACCTGTTCTTGTAGGCACTGAATTTATATGGCTACACTAATTCAGTTCCTGATCAATTTAAACCCCCAGGATGTTGATAGTGGGAGATTCAGTGATTGAATGTCAAGGAGTTAATAGTTAGATTGCCTCTTATTGGAGATGGTCATTGCCTGGTGGTGGTGTGGCATAGATGTTACTTGCCAGTTTTCACCCCAAGCCTAGATATTGTCAGGCCTTACTGCATCTGGACATGGACTGCTTCAATATTTGAGGAGTTGAAAATGGCGCTGAGCATTATAATCATCGGCAAACATCCCCACTTTTGACCTTATGATGGCCAAACCATTGTAGCATTGTATTCATGTATTTCAAGCACATTTTGCTTTTTTTCTGTACAGGCTATTCTGTCAGCTTATCAGCCAAATATAAGCTTTCAACAAAAAAGTTCTTTAAATAGTATGACAGGCTGTCAGAAATTCAGTACTATAATGAAGGGAGTAGGTTTCACTTTGGTTACAAACATAATATGAACAACTGTCGATTACACATTGATTTGAACTGGGGGCCTTTGTGCACTCACCTGATTTTTCATTTCCACTGTCTTCAGATTTTAAAATATTTTACTAATTTTGTTGAGGGTGATTTCCTGAAAGGGTTTCTTGGAAAGGTCAAAGTTTTTGTAGTTGAATTTCCTCTTTAAATCGTTCTATTTTGGGTGTCTCCATAACCCAGACTACCATCTTGTAGTTAAGAAATCATTTCCATCAGTCCAGTTTAAAGTGAAAAGGGAATTAAAGGATTGACATCAAAGGGCCTGGAGAATCTTTGAAATCAGGTGCAGATTCTCTTAGAGGAGCTGAAGATCTTCATATATTAAGAGACAGAAACAGGTCAATTAACCCATATCCTGGTATTTTTCTGCCATATGGGGCATGCAATTCAATGGTGCTCTGCTGCTCCCTTTTTCATTGTATATTTTAAGATTATTATATTGAAGTAAACATTAACAATCTCTGCTTCAGCAATTTAGGCACAGAATTTCACATCATGGTCAATATCTATAATTGTTGTTAGACAATTGACCAATGTTGTGGATAGCGAGGGGGAGCGTCAAGGCGAGATAATTCTGACACTGTGTCACTGCCTGAGAATTGAAGGGTTTGTCTTGCTGACGTGAAGAAACCATCCACAGTGTGATGACTGCTTAGATTTTTCTTATGGCCAGACTATCTAGGCGAGAATTGGCAGAGACAGGGACAATAGTTACAGTTGGGCAATAGAAATAAAGCAACTCAGCACTGTTCTGAAGAAGGGTCACTGGACCTGAAACACTAACTAAGCTGCCAGATCTGCTGAGCTTTTCCAGCAATTTCTGATTTTTGTTTCTGATTTCCAGCATCCACAGTTCTTTTGGTTTTTACTCTTAGAATTCATGCTGCCATGGAGATGGACTTTGAGAGGGGAAGGGTCTTTAGGAAGCCACTGTAGGTTTTAAATTTAAAAATTCCTTTCAGTAGTTGGCAATCTCAATGAAGTTCATAACAGACTCATCAAAGAAAATAATAACCAGCACAATTAAATGTTGTTTTCTTACCAGAGATAGGCTGTTAAATGCAAGCAAGAATTCTGATAGAAATCTGTTCATCCCAACAGAATTGACCCTGGAAGTCATGCACCATTCTTTGCAAAGGCAGCACTACAAAGCATAAGACACTGGTTTGAACATTTAATGGCAATGCAGGTAACTGCGTGAATTAATAAAAATGTATTTTTCCTCAGGTCAAGTCAATCCAAAGTTTTAATGGCTGTCTTCGGAACTTCCAGCTAAACAGGTGGCGGTTGTTACCCGCTAGTCAGATGTTTGGTGTTACACCTTGCTTCGAGGGTCCGACTGAACCCGGAACATACTTTTCCGCAGAAGGAGGATATGTGATTTTGGGTAAATCAAATAAACACACTTTACCATTTCCATCTCCAAATGCATATATAGGAAGCAAATGTAGTTCTTTCAAAGTAGACTGGAAGTGAGGCCTTCAGTGGTTGTAAAATGAATGCCATTCCCAGGGAGGTATCTTTAAACAGTGAAACATGGACTAAATAAGCCACTACTTTATTTCGAGAATGAAAGGTTTAAATAATCTTAGGCAAGGCTATAACATCCTGATCAGATAGACACATGGCTTACCATACGTGGAAGCTCGATAACAGTAAAGTAGAGTGCAAAACTGCCATTGTAGAACTGGTGATGTATAATTTGTTATTGTGCAATAATCAGAATTTCTGCCCTTGATTTTCAGATGATTCATTCAATTTAGGATTACAGTTTGAGCTTGTTTTTGAAATTCGTGCAAGAAATCATTCAGGAATACTGTTACATATTCACAGTTACCAGCGGAAGTACCTGAATCTCTTCATGGAATATGGACAGGTAAGAGAAAATCTTAGCGAAGTTTTCTCTCACTTGTACATATTGGATCACCCAAGTGCAGAGCAAAGGAGAAGTGTTCTGTGGTAGTACTGTAGTGGAGCCAAAGTGCTTTTCAGTCCATTAACTTACTGATGTACTTCTGCCAGGTTTTCTCTCTAAATGCTTTTTTTTTGGCAGGTAATATTAAAAGTCAGCAATGGAACTGCAGAATTTAAAACATCAGTGTCTCCAAAGCAAAGTCTGTGCGATGGCCGATGGCATCGAATAGCAGGCAAGGGTCATTTTAATTACTATGCTCATTTACAAATTTCCCATGGAGCTCTTAACTCAAGAACAAAGTACCCTCAAGAACCTAATCTTAGGCAGTCACCGTTATTATCAGAATTAGGGCAGAATATTTTTGGCTATTAGTGGCAATAACAAAAATTGAGGCCATACATTCAATCAATCACTCACACTGTTTTCAAATTTTTTTAATACAACGACTGTGCTGACATCGATACTTACTATCTTGGTGAGCACAAAGAAATTAATGGCCATTGGTGCAGGGAAACAGGTGACTTTCTCCTTGAGGTGCCCAGTGCTGGCATTAAATATTATAGCACAATATGGGGGTTAGTTAGCTCAGTTGACTGGATGGCTGGTTTGTAATTCAGAGTGATGCCAAACAGCACAGGTTTAATTCCTGCACCAGCTGAGGTTACTATGAAGGACTGTTCCTCTCTATCTCTCCCCTCACAAGAGGCACAGTCACCCTCATGTTAAACCAGTTGTCTCTCGCTAGAGCGAGTACAGCCTTACAGTCTGGTAGGATTGTGGCACTTTTCCTTGCCTAGAATACAAATAAACACCAAATAAAGATTCCTATATACTCTGGCTAATAACATATCTCAGCACTAATCTTAAACAAGCACACCCCGATGCAGGAATTTCCAATTCTTTTTTGGTTTTTGTTAGTATCAAGAATTGTTGTTTTTACATTCTGAGGCTCTTCACTTGGATGAGAGTGGTATCGTGGATGAATTCGTATATTGATCGCCAAACTGATGACACTTTTACATGGCTGGCTACATTTGGGACTCTTAGAAGGCTTTTGTCCTATATAAGAAATTGATATGTAAAGCACATGGAACTTGAGGTAGTGTATTGAGATGGATAGAAAATTGTCTGGCAAACAGGAGGCAAGAGTAGGAATAACTGGGTCTTTTTCTGAATGGCAGGCAATGATGATTGGGATACTGCAGGGATCGGCACTAGGACCGCAGCTTTCACTGTATATGTTAACAATTTAAATGAGGGAACAAATGTAATATCTCAAATGACACAAAGCTGGATAGAAGAGTGAGCTGTGAGGAGGATGGAGAGATGTTGCAGTGTTCATTTATACAGGCTGAGTGGGTAAATGCATGATGCTGTATAATGTGGATAAATATGAGGTTGTCCACTTTGGTAGCAAACATAGGAAGGCAGATTACGATTTGAACAGCTGTAGATTGAGAGAGGGGAATGTTCAAGAAGACCTGGGTACCTCATACACGAGTCACTGAAAGTACGTGCTCGGGAACAGCAGGCATTAAAGAAGGCTAACTGTAAGTTGGCCTTCATAGTGAGAGCATTCGATTACAGAAATAAGGATGTCTTGCTGCAATTATACGAAGCATTGGTGAGGCTACACCTGGAATATTGTATGCACTTTTAGTCTTGTTATCTGAGGAAGGATGTTCTTGCTATAAGGGGGTGTGCAGCAAAGGTTTACCAGGCTGATACCTGGAATGACAGGATTGCTGTATGAGGAGACGCTGAGTCAGTTAGGATTGTATTCATTGGAGTTTAGAAGAATGAGGGGGATCTCAGAGACCTACACGATTCTAATAGGAATAGGCAGGTTAGATGCAGAAAGGATGTTTTAGATGACTGGGGAGTCCAGAACCAGGGGTCATAGTTTAAGGATAAGGGGTAGACCTTTTGGGACTGAGATGAGGAAACATTTCTTCACCCAGAGAGTGATGAGCCTGTGGAATTCACTATCACAGAAAGTGATTGAGGCCAAAACACTGTGTTTTCAAGAAAGAGGTAGATGCAGCTCTAGTGGCTGAAGGGATCAAAGGATATAGGGGGAGGACGGGATTAGGGCACTGAACTTGATGATCAGCCATGATCATAATGAATGGCAGAGCAGGTTTGAGGGTTCAAATGGCCTACTCTTGCTCCTATCTTCTACGTTTCTATGGTACGTGGGCATATAGCATTGATCCAATAGGAACAAATATGTAGTTTAATTCAGTGTGTCCATCAATTCACATACGCCTCAAGTTTCTGACACTGATGGGTATTGATAATTTAACTAACAGAATCACAGAATTGTTATGGTGCAGAAGGAGGCCATTTGACTCATCATGTCTGCACAGGCTATCTGAATGCCATCCTTTCCCCATTACTCTGTGCATTGCTGTATTCAATTATCATCTAATGAACAAAAACAGAACTTGCTGGAAATTGCTGGCAGCATCTGAGGAGAAATTAGAGTTAACGTTTCAGGTCGAGTGACACTTCCTTAGAAGCCACCCCTTTAAACATGCTGTCTATGTATCTTCTAGCCTTGAGATGCATACAGTGACTTTAGCTGCTGCTTTTCTCCAGCCAGTAACACTTCCTGCACATGTTCATCTAGGTCACGTGGAGTGTCCATGATTTCCCAAATGCTACACAATAGACAGTCCACATGACTAAAGTATTCTGCCTGAACATCAGCTTACTTTATACTATTTGTTGTAATTGAAGATTAGTGATTAATGAACATACAGTCACGTGTGATAGAAACAGAAAATAGCTGCAGGAGTAGGCCAGTCAGCCATTTGAGCCATTCATGATGACCATGGCTGATCATTCAATTCAGCCCATTCCTGCTTCTCCCCATATCCTTTGACCTCTGTAGCCCTATGTGCTACATCCAACTTCTACTTGAAATGACCTACCCCTTACTGAGGACGAACGGTCAGTCCTCAGTAAAGGGCTCACCTTTGTCCCCCTCCACCCACAGATCAACGAATACCGCTCACGCTTGGACATAG
>NC_063336.1:54210945-54250749 GCF_021869965.1 Rhincodon typus
CGCTTGGGAACCCTGCAGCCCAATGGTATCAATGTGGATTTCACAAGTTTCAAAATCTCCCCTCCCCCTACCGCATCCCAAAACCAGTCCAGCTCGTCCCTGCCTCCCTAACCTGTTCTTCCTCCCACCTATCCCCTCCTCCCACCTCAAGCCGCACCTCCATCTCCTACCGACCAACCTCATCCCGCCCCCTTGACCTGTCCGTCCTCCCTGGACTGACCTATCCCCTTCCTAACTCCCTACCTACACTCACCTTTACTGGCTCCATCCCCACCTCTTCGACCTGTTTGTTTCCTCTCCACCTATCCTCTCCTCTATCCCTCTTCTATCCGCCTCCCACTCTCTCCCTATTTATTTCAAAACCCCCTTCCCCTTCCCCTTTTCTGATGAAGGGTCTAGGCCCGAAACGTCAGCCTCTCTGCTCCTATGATGCTGCTTGGCCTGCTGTGTTCATCCAGCCCTGCACCTTGTTGTCTCTACTTGAAATGATACAATTTTTCGGCCTCGACTGTTTTCTGTGGAAGCAGATTTTGCAGCTGTCCACTCTCTGTGTGAAGAAATTTCTCCTCATCTCATCTCAGATGTCACCCTTTGGATTTATCAGGGAGGCAACTGTGTTAAAACAGCCCTTTTCAATTCTACAAAATGTAGAACAACTCACCCAATAGGAGATGCAAATGCAGATAGGATTAAATTTCCTGGACTAAGGAGATAAGGCCTGAAGTAGCCCATAATGCATATTTTGGAAACTCATTTCCTGAGGCATTATTATGACATGTTTCAGTTTCCAATGTTTTTTCTCTGAGTGAAATTAACAATTAATGCCAATCAAGGATAACATGTATTGTGGGTCTATGCATATTAGAAACTAGATTGAAGCTGCCAAATCTGATTTAGTGTGCTATCCTTGTAACCAGCAGCAAGAGATTTAAATCAATTCCAAATCGAGAACCCAAATTGAATTTTCAAAGCACTGTGTAGCCTATTCAGTTTTACATTTAACCAATGACATTATGTCTTCCATTCCAATTTTTTTTCTCTTAGTGACTTTATTTTTCTGTTCATTTAGTTATCAGAGCATCAAATGTTGTGCAGTTGGATGTCGACTCTGAGGTGAATCACTTAGTGGGGCCAATAAGTTCACGCCCTTTCAATACCAAGGAGCCAGTATTTGTTGGAGGAGTGCCAGGTAAGCAAAGTGCTTTTCTTGAACTTTAGAAGTGGAGTGATATTGGAAGGGGATTATTTCATTCTGGAGCTATTTTAGTGGAAATGTTGTATTGGGTAGAGTTTTCCCCTCCTTTTGAAATTAGCTTAGACATGCAAGACATACAGATGAACCTTGTGGGGATGGTTCTCTGCATATTTCTGTCACTGGCACATTTCCTGACCAGTTGTTCGCTGTATGGAGGTGGATAAGTAGCCTTGGCAACAACATGTTAAAGGAATTAACAAGTTAAGTTAGTATTTGATTTTAAGTCACAAAGTAGGTCCTGTGGTCTGCTAGCTGTTACTATCCAGCAGTGTGCTGATACGTACAAAATGTGTGCAAGAGAAATGTTAATGTGCAAAAATTTAAATAATGAATGTGAGATGGATTTTTAAAAAAATTTGTGTGTGTTTTAGATAAACTTGGTAATATTATATTATCCCATTTAATGTTTACAAAAGACAGAATTGCTAATTCAAATTAGTTGCAGTGAATTGGGGATAAAGAAAGGAAGACATTCAAGATGCATTGAGTTGAACAGTCCCCATCCTGTAACTGTACAGTCACATAAACTATTGAATGTTGTCCTTTTGCTGCAATTCAGGAGGAATATAGCACACCAGTAGGCCAATCAGCCTCTTGAGCCTACTCTCTCATTTAATTAGTTCATAGTTGACCTGTACCTTAAGTTCAACTTCTTCTATTTCTGAAATCCTTAATACCTTTACCTAACAGCAATTACAGATGTATTAAATCCCAGAAATCTTTAGCTCTTGAGACTCGAGAAGGTGATAAAGAGGTATAGGCATAGATATATGTAAGATAACAAATATTATGGAAAAGTAAATGCATAACAGTGGGAAAAATTAAACAGTGACAGTACAATCAAGCAGGGAATAAGCATGAATTTGAGTTGTCAAGAACAGTTTTGAGAGGGGTAACATTTCTTATGCAAAGAGTAATCAGCAAATGAAACAGACCTCAAAGTAGGGTTATTGGAGAAAAAAAACAGCGCTTATTACAAAAACAACTGTATGTTACAGGAGACTAGATATGTCCTGCCTGAATGAACTGGTATAAACCAAATAGCCAAATTTTCATCAGTACCTGCATCAGAATCTTGTGAAAAAATTCTTGACAGAGATTTTTCTTTATTTGTCAATCTAATAAAGTCAGCGTGAAAAAGAATGCATTTATAGTTTCCCCTCAACAGATAGGAATGGACCAATTTCAACTGCCCTAGTCTTTACGGTAATGGAAGTAAGCCAGGAAAGTTTGAGTTAGCATTATTGTCATCAGATTTCAGTCAGTTTTGAAAGCATTTTGTAATTATGAACTAAAGCTAAGGCAGCTTAAAGGATAATTTTCCATTTTGTTTTCTCAGAGTCACTACTCAGCTCGAAACTAAGCATGCGCCAGTCATTCACTGGTTGCATGAGAAACTTCAACATCAATGAAACTCCTGTCATTTTCTCCAAGGCTGCTCTGGTCAGTGGAGGAGTCAGCATCAACTCATGCCCTGCAGTTTAATGCTTGCAAACACTGCTTCTGCAATCTTTACACAACTGCCTGAAAGAAAATTGAGGCAAAATCACAATTTCACATCTGGGGGTGCAGTAATGCATCTGAATTGAATCAACTGTCAAGTCACATCCTCCATCTCATTGTTTTTTCAGTTTGTCCATGCATTTCTTTTATTTTAATTTTTTTTCCGACAATTTGGAACCAATAAAGTTACCTTTTCATTTTGTCATGATCAGGCTTGAAAGTATTACAAATGCAAATTTATGTCATCAAAGACTCAAAATGTTAATTTCAGATACTGAACACGAGATTGCAAGGTTGATTTGCTAATAATACCAATAGCTAATACCAGTGATAATGATGTGACTTTGCTGTAAGAAAGCCAAGCAGTGGCTCAGATTAATTTCTCTTTATCCCTATAAGTCTTCACACACAACTATTTATAGGTATGGATGGTTTATAGGTAAAGATCACACACCTTGCTAGTTAAATGATTCATGTTAGTTATTTGGTTGCTTCTTACTTCCTCAAACAACGCTAATTAGTTAATCAAACACCAATTTCCTTTCATAAAGCCATGTGGACTTCATTTGGTGGAGATTTCTTTTTACGTCTTCTGCCAGAACCTGCTTAATACTGCAAAAGATTCCAGCATTTTTCCTGATGAAAGATGCTACGTTAACTGGTCTATTGTTTCTTACCTTCTGTCTCCCCTCCCTCTTCAATAGAAGAAATACATTAGCTATTTTCCAATCAGATGGGACCTTTCCAAAATCTTGGCAACTTTGGAAAATTTAGAGATAATAAGAACTGCCGATGCTGGAGTCAGAGATAACACAGTGTGGAGCTGGAGGAACACAGCAGGCCAGGCAGCATCAGAGGAGCAGGAAAGCTGACATTTCGGATCAGGACCCTTCTTCAGAAATGGGTCCAGAAATTGGAAAATTTACACTACTTCAGCAGCCACTCATAAAATGCTCAATAACGTCCATCAAGACCTATATCAGCCTTTAGTACTTTTCTCAATACCCTTTCCCAGGTGATCGTAGCTCCTTAAAGTTTCTCCCTCATTTTTACTTATTGATTTCTAATTTTTTCCTTTGCCTTTCATAGAAATGATTAATACAAAAGATCCACTTTTCCTATTTTTTTTGTCAGCATTTGCTTTGCTTTTATACTCTATGCAAACCTCTGACCTGCCAGTCAAATTTGCAGAATTCTGCAATTTTTCTCCATTTGATACTATCTTGTTAATAATCGATGTGTCCTTCCCCAAGAGATTTTCTTTCTCATTGAGATGTACCTTTGCTGGGTATCATGAAATATCTGTCTAAATGTCTGTCACTGCATCTATATAGACGTATATTTTAAACTACTCAAATAAACGCAAAGTACTATGGATCCTGGAAATCAGAAATGAAAACAGTGCAGGAGAAACTCAGTGGGTCTGGCAGCATCGGTGAAGAGAGCACAGTTAACATTGAGTCCAATGACTCTTCTTCAGGTTCAAAACGTTATCTGTTTCTCTGTTCACAGATGCTGCCAGACCTGCTTAGTTTCTCCAGCACTTCCTATTATTATTATTATTATAAATGTTAACCTCATTTTCCAGTTCACGCTCTTCATACTGTCATAATTTACATTTTAAAAAAAACACCATTCTTAGACGCACTCTTCTTTCCCTTAAACTGATCAGAAATTTAATCTCATTATGATCACTGTTAACTAGGGTCATCTTTATATGAGATCATTAATTCCATTGTATGTAAACTAGACTAATTGGATAACTCTTGGAATTTTAATGTTGATCTATTTTACAAGAGAAAGTTAGATTAATGCAAAAATTACAACTCAAGAGATTCATTCCAGTTACAAATCTAATTTTTTATCATAGAATCCCTACAGTGTGGAAACAGGCCCTTCGGCCCAACAAGTCCACACCAACCCACCCCCCTAATCATCACATCCCTGAACACTACGGGCAATATAGCATGGCCAATCCACCTAGCCTGCACATCTTTGGACTGTGGGAGGAAACTGGAGGAAACCTATGCGGACATGGGGAGAATGTGCAAACTCTACACAGACAGTCACCCAAGGGCAGAATCGAACCCAGATCCCTGGCGCTGTGAGACAGCAGTGCTAACCACTCAGCCACCATGCTCAGTTAAACTGTCACAGAATTAACAGGTATTTGGGACTCAAATGTTACGTTAACTTATATCATTATCATCCTCTGCATAACTTGAGTAAAAAAGACCCCTTATTTTGTCACAGTTGACATTCACTTGCAATTTTCAATATCAAAGCTAGAGGGGGTTCAAGCACATTTTACTCAAAGCTGCCTTCAGTTCTGTCACCAATTAACATGAAGCAGAATGCTGCAGGGACCTCTCGTGGTAGTAATGTGATATGGCATTGTTACTATTTTATAATTTTCCATTGGTGCATTTAAGATTAAAATGTATTTTGTCAGGGACTGCCTCTCAAAAATAAGTTCAAACAGTAAAATGTTGATATTCAAGCTTTCAAAATTGCATTAAACTCAGTTTACATTTACATTTTTTGATCATGTTTTCACCTTATCCACCTCTGCTAGAGGTGCACTGAACATAGTCACTAGTGCACCTGGAGTAGAAATGTTATGGAAAACGAGACCAGGAACCTGATGGATACAGAGTAAATGGTGATGTTTGCTACTTCTCCAAATACAGCCAAGATTAATATGGGAATTCCCGCTGTCTGTTGTTTATTGACAGCAGTAACTATTTTCTTGTTCAAATAATAAGATCAGTCACACAGCCTAACCATATGCTTTAGTGAAATGTTTGATATTTGAAATGATGACTTCTGTATAAAAATTGTCAGAGGCTTTTTTTTAAATAATAACAATATCTTTATGTTGCAAATTGTGAATTTATTCAAATAGAGAATTTATCATAAAAGACAGCTGAAAATTGATTGGTTGGCCCTTTAATAACTGTACTTACAACAAGCTCCCCCAACCATATGCTTAATTTTGGATATGCAGCTTATTATTGTAAACTCATGGGTGTTGTCAATTCAGTATACAACCATATGTAGTGACAGATACGGGACTAAACATTGTATTGGTCAAATAATCAAATCATTTCCTTACTTTGTGATTGATTTTGTGCTTTTAGGGTGCAATGAAAAAATATCAAATAGGAAAACATGGAATAAATAAATCCAAGAAATAGTAGCTTTCATCTTCCCAGCTCACCAACTTGTCTAAACATTGGCATTGTTAGTACAGTAATCTAATATATGATAGCACCACACTAGGTTCAAGTGTAGGCGGTCTGCATTCAAGTCACAGTTTTGCTTCTTGTGAGAATATCTTTACTTTCAGTGTGCATGTTTCACCCTTGCCACAGCCATGTAATTAAAATGAGCTTGTCAGTAACAAACTGATCCACTGGGGAAGTAACTGTCAGAATAAGAGACATCAGAAACTAATCCTGCTGCAATGGGAAGTCTAGCACACAAGCAGATAAACACAATGGAAATATGATGCTGGTATCGAGACCCAAATATGAGAATGACAGATACTTCAAGCTTTAGTGATGACACCAATCTCAAAAAACAACAGGATTCTCCATAACGATCATTCAATTTTACTGCACTATTGTAAAAGTAACTCAAGTAAGCATTACTGCACCTCCTTCCATCACCTTCTGCCTGTAACTGTTAAGATGTGCACATTGATATTCCAGCCGGCTTTTCTTTGTGCTTAGTGGAATTATATTTGGGCACCTGGCAAATATACATACATCCACAGTTATGCTTTGAATGTTGCCTCATTGTACGTTTTCACAACATCGATCTAATAAATTGCAGGATCTGATTTGCAAATTTCTTATTGTGAAACTTTCATTTGTAAGAATTGTGCAACAAGCTTTATTATGCAAAGGAACATACTAACATACAAATTAGTAATAGGATGAAACCATTTGGCCCCTCAAGCTTGATCCACTGTTTAATAAAATTAAGGACTATCTGATTGTGGCATTAACTCCACATTGTAACATACCCCAGATAACTTTTGATGACCCTAGTCTAACGATCTAGCTATCTCTGCCTTCAAAAAGCTATTCAATGACTCTGCCTCCACCACTCTGTGGGGAAGTGTGTTCCAAAAATTCTCAACCCTCAGAGAAAAAGAAATTGTCCTTATCTCTGCCTTAAATGGCCCCTTATTTTTAAACTGTTTCTAGTTCCTTACACAAGTGAAAACATCCTTTTAGCATCCACCCTGTCAAGTTCCCTCAGGATCTTGTATGTGTGCAATAATTGGCCTTTCATTTTTGTAAACAATGGTTACAGTCCCAACCTATTAGATAACCACTCCCCTAATCCCAGGGAATTTAAGGCATTTCTGAATTTGTACATCTAGGATGATAAATATTCCTCTGCTAAAGCATGAAGATTTCACAATTTGTTTGTTGAGGAAACATGAAATATTAACCTGATAGGATTTTCATGGATAAAATATAAAGAGTGGAAGCACTTTTAGAAGACAGTCATGTGGTATGTCCAATGTGAGCAAGTTGTGAACTTTGTAAAAGATCCGCTGGATATAGGGCACTAAGGATGAAATTATGTTCCTGTGCGAGACTGGTACAGAGAATTTGTGCTAGATTTATATTTGTCACTGGTTTTCTGATGATTACACCTGTGCCATAGGAACTTTGCATTGCATTGTGGTACAAGCTTTATTACAACAACTTGCAGTTATATATTAGCCAGATAAACTTCCCAGGGTGCTTCAATGGAGCCTTAATAAACAAAAATCGATAGCCACCTAAGAAGGTCTAGATGACTAAAAGCTTGACCAAAGTGTTAAGTTTCAAAAAGTTCCTTAAAGGAGAAAGAGAGGTAGAGGCCACGAATTTAAGGGAAGAGTTTTAGACCTTAGCAGCTGAAGGCACAGCCACCACTGATAGAGAAATTAAAAACAAGGATTCATAAGAGGTCAGAATTGGAAGAGTGCAGGTATCTCAGTGGATTGTAGGGTTGGGGGCGGTTAGAAGGATAAAGAGGGATAAAGCCATGGAGGAATTTAAGAAAAATGATTAGAATTTTAAAATCAAGGTTTTGTTCAATGAGGAGCCAATGTCAGTCAACAAATAAAAAGGTTATTGTAGCTACGGAATTTCAGCCGGTGGAGAATGAAATCGACCTTTTATAGGGCTGTTAGCATATGCAAAAGGGTCTCACTTATACAGCTAGAAAAAAGGTACACACAATTCCAGTTAAAACAGAGACTCCTCCATCCACCTCCTATCCAGAGGGCACGTCTGAGGGTGAAACCAAGCCACCTCACTATTCCATCTCCACTACCTGCAACAAAACTCTAGCTGGCAAGCTGTCCATTGGAGGTTTATTAAGGCCTCAATGAGTATGGCGCTAAAACTAATTAATCCCAGAACCTGTCACTGCAATTTCAGATGGGGCCTATGCCTATCACCATAAGTGGCTAGCATTCCCCTACCCAATTTCTGTCATCAGAGCAGGATGTCCATAATTTTAGGCCCAAAATATGTAAATGAAGGATATATCAGTGCCCTAATCTTGAAAAAGCCACAAATCATCTAATAACTGCAGAAATAATAGAAATCTAAAGTTAATTTGTCATCAGACGTTTTACTGACACAAATAGACTAGCAACCTCAAATGAGAGTCACCAGTTATGAAACAACTTTTCAGAACGCAACGAAGAAATGAAGGGCCTTGGCGTCTGGCACCAACTTCAAGATTTCATCTGCTGAGACTGAATCACAGGTGCTGGTGCGATGAACTCTTAGGAAGCCTGTCCACATTGTAAGTTTGAAGGTCTTCCCATGGTTACATAGACATCAATAGGCACATTAGTAATCGTCAGGCAGTGACTCCCATTGCATCTCCTTAGTTGCCTGTGTAATACAACCATTGTAGTTAATATACATTTTTATTGTCACTAAAATATAAAATGATCTGAAGATTTCTAAGAGCCTAACAGTTAACTTTATAATGAAGCTTCAAATAGCACTAAGGGGATCCACAGGAAAATGTCAGGATTATTTTCTGTTTGCTCCATCCATTTTGTTGGTAATCATCATCATTGATAATTTTACAATTGGTCAAGTTATGACTTAACATTTGATATTACAATGTTTCAGTTTTCTTTAAGTTGCTTCAATACCCATTAGAAAGAAAAAAATCACAATCTAACATAAAAAAAAGCAAGCTGTTTCGGACAGCGTAAGATTGCGAATCAGATTTGATAAATGACTGAGTCTAAATATAGGAAGAACAAGAAAATGTGTATAGCTATTTCTAATACCAAAGGTAACAAAAAGTAATAGAGCAGCAAATAAAAAAGGAATTGATAGAAATGTTTGGAGAAGGTACTAACAGGAACAAGAATTCTTGATTTGATCAACATGGGTCTGATATATGTGGAGATTCATCACCACGGACAGAATGTTTCAACATACTGTGGTCCCTGTCCTCCTGGTGACAAACAAATGGCTGGTGCAGGCATGCTGCAGGGAGTTAATTTGCAAATCAAATAATCTGATCAAACAGCCATCCGCTCACTTGACCCAGCAATGGTACCTGAAGTGACGGCCACTCAATTTGGGCACAGTGTGTGGTTTCCCTGTTGGGTGGTTCCCAAGCTGTTTGCAAATTTACTTGGAGAATGCCTGAAGACCAGATCATTCAATCAAACATGAAGATGTAGTGTGTCTGCTGGTGAGAGCCCTCCCCATCAAATCCTCCATGTGCATGCATGGATTCTCATCACTTCTGCACGTTGTGCTGGAGGTTGCTCTAGTGGGGAAGAGACTGTCACCAACCTCCATCAGGAAAGCACCTTTGCAAAGTACATCTCGAAAGAGATGCAAAAGTTTTTGTCAAGATGCATTCAATGCAGTCCTTCAACACAAGGATGCTGATGGCAACAAACATTGAGTGACTGAACTGTCAACTCCAAAATGAGCTGGTCTTCTGTTTGAAAAATTGTCAGCAACCAAGTGTGGCAATTTGGCATAAACTATATGCTGAAGAACACTGAAGTTTGGTGCAGCCACCTTAAAGGCTCAGTAGAGAACTATACTATAAAGAGGGACCGGAAATCCTTGAGCTGTAGTCACCAGAGAAAGTTTAACATGACATATAAATGTACGCTGTAAATGCAGCCTGTAATAGAAAATGTGGTGATGTACTTCATACACAACACTGAAAGAGACTCATCTATATTACATTTTATGTAAGGTCAAATTTGAACAATTGTGTCATATATTTTATTCATTAAGTTTGTTAAAGTATACTTTTAAGGAAAAATTACACAATACAAAATTAATCCTATCTTGTCATAGGATTACATCCAACATAACCATTTCCAAGGAACCTAAGGTTGACAGAAGCCAGACGTAGTGACACTAAAGTGTGAACAAGGCTACTGCAGTTTAGTGGAAACAAAATACACATTACAATAGTTGCTTCTTATTGCTTGTCTAGCTGTGTCCACCAGGTTATATGGAGGTGACTGTGTAAAATCCATATTCTTATTGACATTTCTACCACTCCAGATTCTATGCGAGACTTGTTTTGTTTTGATCAGTTATTAATACTCCAGATCTGGGAAGTTCAGGGATTCAATTAAAGGAGAGGCAATGGCCTAATGGTACTATCACTGGACTATTAATCCACAGACCCAGATAACATTTTGGGGACCCAGATTCAAATCCCGACACAGCAGATAGTGGAATTTGAATTCAATAAAATTTCTCGAATTAAGAATTAATAATGACCATGAATTCATTGTCGATTGTCAGAAAAACCCACCTGGTTCACTGATGTCCTTTAGGGAAGGAAACTGCCATCCTTACCTGGTCTGGCCTACATGTGACTCCAGACCCACAGCAATGTGGTTGACTCAACTGCCTGCTGAGCAATTAGGGACGGACAATAAATGCTGCCTAGCTAGTGACATCCTCATCCCGTGAATGAATAAAGAAAAGAAATTACTAAGTCCACCATAGAGTGCTGATTTGGTTCCCAGCTCCAATTGTAAGCTGGATAATTTTGATGATAATGATGATTAATTTTAATTATGTGTGGAAAAATGTTGGAAAATCTTTCCCAAAAAGTGGTTAGCACTGCTGCCTCACAGCACTAGGGACCCAGGTTTAATTTCAGCTTCGGGCAACTCTGGAGTTTGCACATCCTCCTTGTGTCTGCGTGGATTTCTGTGGGTGATCCAGTTTCCTCCCACAGTCCAAAGAAATGCAGGTTAGGTGGATTCGCCACGCTAAATTGCCCATAGTGTCCAGGGATGTACAGGCTAGGTGGATTAGCCGTGAGAAATGCAGGTTTACAGGGATAGGGTAGCGTGCTGGGTCTGGATGGGATTCTCTTCAGAGGGACGGTGTGGACTTGATGGGCCATATGACCTGTTTCTACACTGTAAGGATTCTATGATTCTGAAAGTTGAATATATTTATGATACCGTTTCAAGTCTGCCTGTTAACACGGTACAATGAAACAAAAAGGTACAGAATGAAGTATGCTTATACCATATTTTCCACCATTTCATCTAAGAAGGTGGACAATTTGCACCCCGGGCCAGTAGAACTGTAGCGATTACAAACTTAGATTTAAGCTTTCAGAATCAGCGGGAGCAGTAGGGAAGATACTTTGGCAAACCAAAATAAGGGAAAGTCAACATTCAGACCTAGATAGTGAAAGACAAAATCCATTATTTACTTTTAAATATATGAATGGCAGATATTAGTAAACTCAATAAATTGAGCTTGCATTTATTCAGTGTCTTTTACGACCTTTGGCTATTGTACTTGTCCATAAATTAAGTCGTTTTGCAGTGTACTCATTATTGTAGTGCAGCGAAACAGCAGCCAATTTGTACAGAGCAAAGTCAACATAATACCAAGATAGCAGCAAGATAATTTGCAAATTATCTGTCTTAGGAACATTGATTGAGGAATGAATATTAGCCAGTACACCAAGAAAGTCCACCTGATTTTTTTTTTTCAAACAGCACTATGAATTATTTTGTGTCCAGCTTAAGCGGGAAGCCAGGACCTGAGTTAAACATCTCAAGAAAAGGCAAAATAATAGAATAAAATGAAACTTCATGCAATGAGCATGAACTTGAAAGAGTATAATGGGTTAAAGATTTAGCACCAATCATGTACAAAATAAAATTCAATGGTATAGTTCCTAAGCACAGGTTTATATGATGGGTCCACCTGAATGTCATACCATCAATCTAGATTTTCCGATGGCTACACAGTCGCTATTCTACAGTAGATGGGAGTTATGTGTGGGACCCTGCAGAATTTCCAAAGTAGCAGACTCTGAAGAAATTGCTAGAAAATTGAAGATTCCATTGGGCAATTCCCTTTTGCTTGGAACCCTCAAAGTATCCACTTAAATTGGAAAGTTTGCAGGGTTCCAATTAAATTAAGTAACCTATTTACTCAGGAAAAGTTTCACTATTAAATATAGTCTACTTTATGATTAACTACTTAACTGATCCCATACCTACCTCACAACCCCTAATTACACTTTCCCCATTCCCCTTGCACATTTCAAGACCTGACATTGATACTAAACAAAATAACAAAATATAAAATAAAACAAGGAACTGCAAATGCTGGAGATCTGAAACAAAAAGCAGCATCTGTGCGCAGAAAGCTGCGTTAATGTTTCAGTTTTGGTGACTTTTCATCAGAACTCCCTCTACTCCAGCCCCAAACCCCTTTCACTGCCAGGTCAGAACCCAAGCTGACCCAAAACCCTCACCTCATCCCCCACCACTGCTAGACATGCCCCCACTGATCCTTGCACTCTGCACACACTCAACATTCTCCTCCTCTCCCCACCTGCAGGTGCTGATTCCCACCCCGTCAGACTGATGTGAACCCCCTTGGTAGACAAGGTCTCCATCGCACCAGGCACATGCGGCCCCTTGCCATCACTGCTGGACCCAGTCTGAAACCCTGCTTCAGACTAGAACACCCCTGTAGGCCTGACATCCAACCCCCTCGCGGGATCTAACTTCTCCAATGCATCTGACCTACTCCTAACACCACATCACTTACCTGTCCTCTTTGCTACCTTATACCCTGGCACTGTACCCTCTGGTATTCTACCCAGCTGGCACTCTACTAACCTGGGTCCCTAACCCTACTCATCTGGCATTCTACACCTTGCACTGTACCCTCTCCCCAGCTGGCACACTACTTATCTGGCACTCTATACCCTACCCACCTGGCATCCTACTTACCTGGCTCCCACTGCCTAGCATCACACTTACTTCAGGTGGTTACTCTTTCACAGCAGCTATCAAAGTCACTGTTAAGACCTTCAAATTTCAGAACTGGACAGCTGACTGCTGTGAAAAGGGGCTGTGGTTTGCCTTCTACCGACAGCTCTGCACTAGAAAAATCTGTCAGAATTGAATTGTAGCTCAGCATTTCTGAAGAAGCCCTGATCGGAACCTTTTTTCAAATGAGGAGTTCCCATTCCGTGTTAAAACAAGAAAGGCCAGAGCACCAGTCTGTGTGAGATTGCTGACCCTTGTAAAATCTGGCCCAATATTTTAAATATATGTCATCATTAAGTGTTCCACGCTCCTATTTCTATCGCATTATATACTAATTTTTAAAATTTCAAACAGTAAATGCTGATGAAAATACTGGTGATAAACGCTTCGAGGAAACATTGAGCTTAACATCTTAAGAAGTACCGAAAATGACTAAAATGTCTGAGTGTCTACTGATATGAATCTCAGATCATTTGATCAATACCATGGTATTAAAGTTGTATTTTTTTTTGTGGGGGGGGAGAAAAAAAAAGAGATTGGCTGTACACATCATATGCTGAACCTCATGATTTCATATTAACTTTTTGCCCTCAATAAGCATTCAGATTAGGCAAGCCAAGTCAAATCAAGGGCAAGACCAAACTCGGCTCAAACTAAATGGCCAAGATTTTGCTGATTTTGTTATACAGACACAAACAAAGCTAGGGTTTTAAAAGCAATTGCTGTACAAATGTAACAACAACATAAGAAACAAAAACAGAAATTGCTGGAAAAATTCAGCAGATCTGGCAACTGTGGAAAGAAAGCAAAGTTAATGTTTTGAGTCCAGTGACCCTTCTTCAGAATATAAGAACGTAAGAAAGAGGAGCAAGCGTGGGCCACTTGGCCCCTCAAACCTGCCCTTTCAGTCAAAAAGATCATGGCTGATCTGCCCGAGGCCTTCAAAACACTTTCATGCTATCCCTGCATAAGCCTTCAACAAGAGAAGACAATGGCCTAGTGGTATTATTGCTACACTATTTTAAAAAAAAGAGATCCAGGTAATATTCTAGGACCTGGCTTTGAAACCCACCATCACAGAAGGTGTAAATTTAATTCAATAAAAAACTTGGAATTAAGAGTCTAATGATGACCATGAAACTGTTGTTGATTGGCAGAAAACAATCCTGGTTTACAAATGGCCTTTAGAAAATGAAACTGGTGTCCTTACTTAGACCGACTAATATGTAACTCCAGACCCACTGCAATGTGGTTGATACTTAACTGTTCTCTGGGCAATTAGGAATTGGCAATAAATTCTAGCCTAGCCAGAGATGCCCACATCCTATGAATGAACTTTTTTTTTTAATATCCCCAATATTTCAAAATCTACCTACCTCCTCTAAGTCCTTTCAGTGATCTAGCTGCCACAACTCTGAGGTAGAGAATTCTTGGGGGAAAACATCCATTGCATTTCAGTTTTAAATGAGTGTCCATTTATTCTGTAACTATGAAATGTACTGGGCAAGATGGCCTTTTCATAATCTAATGTGGTAATGGCACCAATCAACTAGCAGCCTGGAGTAACATGCAATTCATGGAGCTATTTCTTCCTTGCCACCTAATCTTGGCCACTTTGTGTGCACTAATAATGCTGTTATTCATTCAGCTCCACCGAGTAGGGAAATGTTGCTCATAAACCTGACACCAAACATTTGATGCAACTGTTCTATTCAAAACTTGTTCATGGCAGGAAGCACCCACAAAGGACCAGAGAAATGCTTTAGGGATGTCCTCAATACATTCCTGAAGTGATCTCTTTGTCTCGTGACTGAGCAGAATAGAAAGGGTTCATTTGGGAAGGCACTGAGTACTAATTGAGACACCATCAGGGAGAAGCAAAATACAAGCAAAATATACCATGAGAGAGTGCACTAATAATTCATTTGGTTAACCCTTCAAGCACAACGTACGCTGAACATGACAGAATCGGTGGTCAGTACCTTGGACTTTCAGAACCCGTCAAACCACAATGAAAGCAAATTATCCTTGATCCCTAAGAAGAAGGCTTTGTTCATGTGTCATTATTCATCGGCAATACCTGGGCCAAACTTTAACCCAAACTTCCAAAGATCATCAACATGTGACCTTATTGCATACAACAAAGATAGTTCTCAGTGGAATTATTTCACACCATGTTAATCTGTGGGTTAACCCACTGCTGTGTTAACCCAAGTTACTTGATCAATTTGGTGTTTAAAAATATTACTTCTGCTGTCTGCACTTTCTAATTGTAACGACACAAAGTACTAAACCCAAATCTGACACTGCAGTTAGCGATGCCAGGTTTCAGATGTGAAGTTATACCAAGGTCCATATGCTTGCTCTGGTGGATGCAAAATGTGGCCTAGGATTGTTTCAAAAAACTCAATGGAGTTATCCCCATGTGTGTCCTGGCCAATATTAATGCTATTTGTGGGAATTTGCTGTGAGCAAATTGGCTGCTGCATTTCTTACATTTCAACAGTGAGGCCACATCAAGAAGCACTTCATTGGCTGTAAAGAATTTTGACAGGTCTTTAGTTGTGTGGGGCCTCATAACTACAACTCTAGGAGAAGAGCTCCAAAGGCCACTTAGTTGGATGTAGGTAACGCAGTGTGGAACTGAAGGAAAGCAGCAGGCCAGACAGCATCAGAGGAGCAGGAAAGTTGACGTTTCAGGTCTAAAGATGGGCCCCGACCCAAAACGTCAGCTTTCCTGCTCCTCTGATGCTGCCTGGCCTGCTGTGTTCCTCCAGCTCCACACTGTTATCTCTGGCTCCAGCGTCTGCAGTTCTCACTATCTCTCGTTGGACGTAGAGTTGGCTGAAGTTGAGCTGCAGCTACCAGCCCCAGACCCTGGGGGCAGTATCAGAGCAGGTTAAGTGGTAAAGATGAGGAGGATGTGCTGGAATCCAAGGTAGACAAACAGGAGGCTGGAAGAACACAGCAAGCCAGGCAGCATCTGGAGGAAAGGAGCAGTCAACTTTTCGGGTAATTACCCTTCTTCAGGACTGGGGATGAAGAGATGTCTGGTGAACTCTGTGGCGCTGTAATGAAGTACCTTACCGTCCATGACTGGGCGATGGAAATATCTCAGCGCACGCTTCCCAGTCCGAGGTGGATCCCGGGCGCTGTTGCACGGCTCCCGCTTCGCCCTGCCGCTCCCCCGACATCAAACAGTCGCCTGCCTCCAGAAACCTCCGGGATTGCACTGCAGCCAACTCACCCGTCATAATGTTAACTTACGAGCTAGTGGCGGAGAGAGAGAGAGAAGCAGTAAGTGTAGAAGAAACGAACTTCAACATCTTGCATACATAACCAAAGCGGCTCAACAAACACGCGCAGAAAAAAACTTGCTCCAAAATTAGCAAATGGCAGTGAAAATAAACAAAACAGAAAATGCTGGAGACGTGCAGCAAGGTTCATCAAAGCTGTCAATCTGGATGGGATAACGTTACACAAGGAAGAAACCTGCAGGAACGTGGGAAAACACACACACAAAAAAGCCGACTCCCTAAAGAGGAAAGAGCTGAAATCTCTACGGGGTTACTGAGAGCTTATCAGCATTTTCTGCTTTTGTTTCAAATTTCCTGCACCTGCAGTTCATATATTTAGTAACGCTCTCCCAAAATATTTATAAGAAAACCCAACAGACAAAATAATAGGAATCAAGCGAACTGTCAATACTTTTGAACTCTCAATAGTTAGAAGTGCTTGATACAATACGAATCGCTCAAGATCAGCTGCCTACTGTTGCTGCTGTCCTTGCTTCATGCTATAGCTATATTGGCGTAGATGTGGAAGAGCTGCTCCAGTATTTTGGGTTGATTTTGGTTCTATTACCATAAGACAGTCCTCTCCGTCAATGTACGGGGTCTAATAATGAACAGCCACGCCGATGCTCCTAGTTACAGTAATCAGTCTTTGCTTGAAATGTCTCCGTTTTGCGTTGGCGCCGGGAGCACAGCAGCGGCGCCCAGTGTCACAAAGACGCTCTGTTGATGCGCCAGAGCCGGCGCCAGTAACAGGCCGCCAGTCCAACCAGCCCTTCAGTCCGGAACGGCACAGATCTGCAGAAGCACCCGTACTATAGGCACATAACAGCCGGGAAAACACCATGCCGTTAATAACAAACACCAGCCAGTCCCTACCCACAATCTACAGAATGGTGGCTGAGAAATACTTGTTGTACATTATCCTACACAACAGACAATATCCTTGGCTAGAGAACCCATTTGCTGTTCATCATAAACACCAGTATACACCATCACATTGAATACAAGTTGAAATCAGTTCAATACCCAAAAATTGTTTGTTTGTGCGGATCTGTATGCGTGCGTGCGTGAGAGAGAGAGAGAGACGGGGGGAGGGGAGGAGAGATAAAAAGGGTGTATCTGTAAAATTATATTGCTGCTTGGCCTGCTGTGTTCATCCAGCCCTGCACCTTGTTGTCTCGGATTCTCCAGCATCTGCAGTTCCTACTATATCTGTAAAATTATATTGTTTCCTTAGTGTCCTCAGGACATCCCAAATTCTCAGGTAATAAATGACTGTTCAAGCGTACCAGCTACTTCTTAGTTGTCATTCTTTGAACCATATGGAGACTGATCTGATGAAGGATTTTCTACAAGTCACTGCAATATGCAACTGATTTCACTTACCAAGACGGTTGGTGTAACAAACCAAAATTAATATTGATTTGGCAACTCACACTACAGATGCAATATTTCATAGAAACCTTATTGCACAGATAGAGGGCATTCAGTCCATCAGGTCCCACCAACCTTCCCACCTTATCCCTTTAACCCCACATTTACCATAGTAAACCCATCTAACATGCACAGGAAACCCACACAGACATGGTGAGAAGATGAAAACTCCACACAGTCAGCCAAGGCGTGAATCAAACCCAGGACCCTGGCACTGCTAATCACTATGCCACCCCACCACCCCAAATTTCTCATTAAGCAAAGCACAAACAGAAAAGTTTTAGCAAAGATTTGTAGCTCATGTTGTGGGTGAGGCTTGTTTTTGTTCTTGGCGAGCAAGTCAACAATCTCAGAAACCTCCTCTTTACACTTATGTGTGACAGGGTACTCTCTACACCTTGTCTGGTCTATAAAGTGCCAAACTTCTCCTAGCTTTAACACAGTCTCTTCTTTCTGCCCTATCAGCATAAAAATTCCAGCATCCTTTTAAACAAAACCACCTAGACTTAATACTCTCAAAATTATTGTGTTGACTTCTAGTACCGAGGCAACCTTTAGCAGTTCGTAGACTTCAACTCTCCACAAAGCCCCTTTTCTTCGTCTGGGAATCTGTCCTCACCAGCACTCGACCTGGTAATTAACGCCAAAATCATCTTTTTTTTTTAAATTCTACTTGGCACCTGTTGTGTGCCTTCTCTCCCAAATATCCCAAAGTCCACATGTACCAAGATCATGTGACTCTTCCTATGTCCAAGTTTTCAAATACTTTCAACTATAGTTTAGAGTTTCTAACTCTATAACAAGCAGTTCACGTTTGTCTCCAAGCAGATTATGCAGGTCACATCTCCCTCTCCAAAGTGACTCTATTTTACCTTGATTTAAAAGAAACCTGTTTAAAAACATATCCATCTTATAAAGTCCAGCATTCATAAACTGCAACAGTCAAGTCACTAACAGCAAAGTCTCACGTTCAGAAAATTAGCACGACCAGGTAATTGGTTTTAGTTTTAACACTGGTTAAATATTTCTTAGAAAGCACCAATGTCTAGCCATTTCACCTTGCCCCATGCCTTCAAATAATGATGAACATTTAATATACATCTCAACAGCAGATGAAATTCCAGTTTTAACATCTTGTCCACATTAAAGAATTTTTCATCCCACTTATGATATTTTCATTTGTGTACATGTGTATCACAAAACCATCTTAAAAAGTTATTAATTAGAACTGTACAAATAGTGAAGAGAATTGAGGAGGCTAGGCTAACTGATGGTGTGACAAGGACTTTAAAACAGCCTACATAAGACATATGTTGGCATTTTAGTCAGATGACTGAGGAATGGCAACATAAAATGAATTGAACAAATTTTAAGGGGGTACAGATACACACAGTCAGCTTGTAGGTGTACATGCCCTAAAGATAGGACAAGTTAGGAATGGTGTTTAAAAAGACCGGAATCTTGTTTTGAAAACAAAAGATGCTCAGGTAAACAATTTATATAACTCTGGCTAGGCCTCTGCTAAAGTATTGCATTCAATTTAGGAAGACTGCCAAGGTCTTACAGAGAGTGCAAAATAAATTTATTAGACTAGTGCCTAGGATAAGAGACTTCAATTTCATGGAGAGACTTGAGAAAAGATTGTTCTCTTTAGGACAGTGTACATAAAAAGGAAATTTGATAAGAGTTGTTCAAAATGACAAATAATTTTGATATCAGTAAATAAGGAGAAACTGTATTTAGCGGCAGATAGTCAGGAACGAGCGAATACAGATTTAAGATGATTGGCAAGAAAAAAGCAATAGGAAGAAACATTTTAAAAAAACAGCAAATTGTAATTTGCAATGCACTGCCTGAAAGGTTGAGAAAATTGGATGATTCTTTGAAGGAAAGAAAAATAGTTAGATATGGGGAAAAGCAGAACAAAATGAGACAAATTGGATAGATGTACTAAAAACAGTTAACAGACACAAATGAGCCAAATGCCCAATACTTGTGATGTATCACTAATTTGGAGTTTGAATGGCTACAAGTTTACAATCCTCTGAAATTAGCTGTGCTTGCATGTTAAAAACAGGCTTTTAAATACTAGGCAATGTCCAAATCTAAACATCAAATTCATGCCCTGAATACTATAAATTTTATGAACAGTAGAAACAAGTGAATAATTGTTGGTAACTTAGGGAACTCCCTATTAGCATTATGGGTCCCCCTATGCAAACACACTGCAGTTGTTTAAGAAGGCAGCTCACCAACACTTTCTCAAGTGCAACTGGGGATGGGAAGCAAATGCTGGTTCAGCCAGTAACTCCCAAATCCCATGAATGCATAATTATTGTTTAAAAATTGTGGTAATGATTCTGAGTGATCTGTTTCAGTATCATATAAATGGCAAATTACTGCAGATGCTGGAAAGTTGAAGTAAACACAGAGGATGCTGAATAAACTTAGCAGATCTGCCAGCATCTGTGAAAAGAGAAACAGTTAATGTTTTGAGTCTGTTATGAGTATTCTTCAGAACATTGTTTGGTTAAAGTGTCATGTGTCTAAAGGTTCCGTGGGAGGTTTTAAAACACTGATGCAATTTGTTGATTTTATAACAAAATAAAAATCTAATGAAATAAATTACAACAGGCAAGTCTTAATATTATTACTTATTAGCTTGCTGAAATCAGTAGGTTTTTGTAGCACTTCCCTAATGATATGTAGCTCACCAGCAAAATTAAGATTTGTAATTCACTGAGACCAGTAACATTTGCTCAAACAGGGGATGTAGTCTTTTAATTCTCAATCTTGTGGAACTCTTACATTATAAGTTAATAGACATGTTTATTTAATTGACACATAAAATGGGGATGGTCAGAATACCATCAATGGAAACATTCTGATATTAACTGTCTCACTGATTTTTCTACAAACATTCAACACATTATTTTCACAGCACTCAAACCATAAAAACAACTTTTTTTTAAAAATATTCAAACACAACTCACCCAGCCAAATCAGAATTACTGTAAATGTAGAAGACAAGTTTTTTTTGTCTTTTTGGGAATATATAACTAGCTTGATGTTGGGATTCTACTTTAAAAGGTTACATGACTGAAGTTGTAATTTCCTAGAGGGATCAGAGGAAACTTTTGCCACAATATTTTTTCAGATTCACATATGAGCTTTCATCTTTTAAAAAGAAAATGAAATCCCAGAAACCAAAGAACAAGAAAAAATAAACTAAGAATTACTTTTTTCACTTTCACATCCAATAATATTGTTTATTATATATTAAAAAAAAGTTAATCTAAGCTATGTATAGACTGTGTGGGAGCTCTTTATTAACAGCGAAAGGAACCACTTAAAACTTTTGCTCTCTGCATTCAGACCAGATTGTTAATAAATTGGATAGAATTCAATTTGCAGCAATTTATAGGCAGTTCAAGGGTAAGCTGGCCAGAAAATCTTGCACTGCCAGTTGGGTGTTGAACAAAATGAAATTTGGCAGTTCTAATGTGCA
This sequence comes from Rhincodon typus, assembly GCF_021869965.1. Taxonomy (NCBI): domain Eukaryota; kingdom Metazoa; phylum Chordata; class Chondrichthyes; order Orectolobiformes; family Rhincodontidae; genus Rhincodon; species Rhincodon typus. Next base: position 54,232,275 of record NC_063336.1, read on the forward strand.
AAATTACTTACAAATTGACAGCAAACTTGACTAGGCCAAAAGAAAATCTTTTGGGTTAAAAGATTCATTATGGGGAAGTAAAGATAGACAAAGTTTAAATACTGCACCTCACTCTGCTGGTCTTGAGCAAACATTCAACACTGAAACAGAATATCACCAATAGAAAAGTGATCAACTTTTCAGCACCAAACACATTGAACACTGACAAGAGCAGGTGTTATATAAACATAGTTGTTTTAATATCACTGGAGACGTGACCAAAAATTTAATCTAAAGTTTTACTGACTGCGACTGGAAGTTGGAACAAATCTTAGTTAAATAAAGACTAGGAGGAGAAAGCAAAGAAAAGCTTTTGAAACAATTCACAAATATCACCCACCCAAACACTAATACAGTTAATGCAGAAGACAATTTCTGCCTTTTGAAAACGATTGATGAAAATGTATCGCATATAGTTCAGCTTGTTGATACACAGTGTCATGCTCTGGAACAAGTCATAGTTTACAGCCACAATTTCCCATTCGTAACTGTCTCTCACATCTCCAAGACTGTTCCAGTGAAATTGATATTGGCAAGTTGTGAGGCCCTTCCCTCTCAAAGGTCTGAAAATTAACATTCTGCCAATTTCTTTATTTCATGAGCTACTGGAAATGTTGTAACTGTCTTCAAAAGGCTAAGGCACTGAGCAAGTGAAGGCCTACTTAAAAACTCAACATGTCTCCACTTAAGATGAAATAAGCTGGAGAAATGATTAGTGTTCACAGCTAAAATAAAACTAAAAATTCATTGCAAAGTAAATTTTCTGGATAAAAATGCAGGTGGATACAAGATTCACGCAATAGCTGTAAGTCTCCGTGACACTGAAATTAGGAAGTTAAGGTTTAAGGCTGTAAAATTCCTGAATGTGAGAATGCAGGTCAATGAGAGTTTTGGACAAAAAAACGAATGTGTCAGGACCTAGGTCAACTGGGTGCCAATCTGAAAAGCACAGCAGCATCAATTTCAGGATCTGTTAATAAAAGCACTGGGAGATTCTAAGGAAAGATAGATTTATTTGGTGGCACCAGGGAAGAGCTACACCACCTTTATAATACTCATCAGTAAGATGTATCAACTTGTGCACAGTGATACCTTGCCTGGGAGTTCTGTGTTTCCCTGGAGATTGTGCTTCATTCATGATGCTGGGGGGTTCTAGCAGTCAGATCAAGAAACGAGAGAGTTACAGTTTACATTGTAGGCGGTGGCTCAGAAAACAACGACATCTTGACTTTCAGATGGCAGCAATCATGCTGAGGAGTCATTGAAGACTTTAGGCAGGTTAACTAATTCACTGCATAATCTTCTATAGAGGGGGGTTACCAACACCACCTTTGTGACACAGCAACTTGTACAGTTTAACAGCATTCCCAGACCAAGGCTGCCAGATATTTGTTCATTCTTAGCATTTACCGTTGAAATTGGCACCTGTTCAGATACAGATTTTCAATCCATTCATGAAGCTGCACATGTATGTAAAAATGATTGTCTTAACATATACCATCTCAAATAAAATTGTTATCTTGTCCATAAACTGGTTGATGTCTCTTTTAACACAGCACTCAAATAATGGCAACAGCTTGTGACACAGTATCCATTTATTTATGTTCTGCAGGTAATAGTCTAGTTGTGTCAAGAGTTTACTTCTGTTCGCAAACCCAATCATCCCAGTCTTCAGGATCAAGCTGCAAAAGAAAACATAAATGCATGACGGCAGCAATCTTGTGACCTTTAATTATCAAGGTAGAAAAGCATTACAGAACAAAAACAGTACCTCACCCGAGGCTTCAGCTCGAGATAAAGTCATCTGGATTTCCTCTTCAGTCATGTCCAGATCAAGGTCTTCATCCCAGTTTTCAACATAATCAGTGTTTCCTATAATTAAAAAAAAACTGTGAAACCAGAGTTCATACAACACTAAATCATTGACAAGAGTTTCCCAATATGTATCATTATCATCGATTCTTCCTGTTAAAGATCACCACCATTATAAATGGAAGATCGCTTTAGTTTTAATGCTCTAACTCTGGAGGTAGCCAAGTCAGTTTCAGATTTCAAAATTCTATTCTTCAGCTACAAAAACCTGGCCCACTTTGAGAATTTTCTAATTTAATATTTTCTCCTTCGGTTGCACTGTTAGTAGAAGGGAACTGCAATGCAATTCAATTAATACAGACTTTAAAAAGCTATACTTCAGTAACAGTGATCATGAATCTACCACTGTTGCAAAAACTCATTTGGTTTATTAACACCCTTCAGGAAAAGGAAATCTGCCTATATCATGATTCCAGACCCACAACAATGTGGTTGATGCTCAACAGCCCTCTGAAATGGCCAAACAAGCCACTCAATTGTATCAAACTTTGCAGAAAAGTTGAAAAGGATCGAAAATAAACAGAGCACTCAACATCAACCCAAGCACCAATCCATCCTGCAAGTTCCTTCACTTTTTATACCTGAAAATATGCCACAGTTCAGACAGGTTTCAACAGTAGTCATACTCACCAAACCATGTCTTACAATTAATGGCCCAGGACTGTATGACAGGAGTGAATAGTTCTGAGACTCCTCAATATTGAGTCTATACACCATGAAATCTTAGGGTTTCTAGTCAAATATGAGTAAAGAAACCTGCAGTTACCATCTACTGTCCTGTCTTATCTCATGATTCAGTGCTCCTCCATGTTGAGCACCACTTAAAAGGAGCATTGAAGGTAGGAAGGACACAAAATGAACCCTCTATCCAGTGTACAATGTCCTGTAAATAGGTAGCACTAACACTGACTGAATTAGCAGAGTACTGAAGGACATATCTGTAAGACTAGCCTATGGTAGATAGCAGAAGGAAAAAAAATGACTTCACCAATCTACCCATAGTTGTTGCATCTGTTCTTGACAAGAACAGATACGGATGACCACAGCAAGTCCTTGTGAACCCAAAGCCTTTTGTTTGGTAGTGTTGTAGAACAGCAATACCTAGGGGTTAAGGTGCATAATTCCTTGAAATTTTCATCACAGGTGGACAGGGTGGTTAAGAAGGCATTTAGCACGTTATTCTTAAAAAAAAAAACATTGTGGAGCATGGCCAGTATTCATTGTCCGTACCTAGTTGCCCTCGAAAAGGTGGTGGTGAGCTTCCTTCTGGAACTGTATGGACTAGTTGGACCGAAGGATCTGTCTCCATGCTCTATAACTACGAATATGACTATGTTGTGTGGTACAACCATTATACTAGATGGGATATGTTTAGAACAGATATATCAACTCAAAACTTGTCATTCATGAAGAGCTGTGGGCCATCAGGACCAGTGGAACTGTAATGAATCATAATTTATAACCTTGTGGTCTCTCTAACTACCACTGCTATTAAGCTAAGGTACCAGTGTTGATTCAACGAAGAGTGTGAAAACTGTCAGGAACAGCAACAAGCATACCTATAAATGAGGTGCCAAACTGGTGAAGCTATATGACAGGACTACACAAGGAAGCAGCATGCAATGGTCTGCAGATTCTAAAACCAATGGACCAAATCAAAGGCTCTACAGTTTTGCCACATCCAACCACAAATGGCAGTGATTAACTAAACAATTAACAGAAAAAGGAGGTTCCAGAGGATATCCAGCCTCAATGACGGGGGTTCCTAGCACAACAATGCAAGAGACAAGGTTGAAGGGTTTGCAACAATCTCCAGGCAGAAGTGTTAATTGAATGATCGATCTCTGCTTTCTCCTGAGGTCCCCACCAAAGTGGCCAGTATGCAGCCAATTTAATTCACTCCACATTATGTTAATTAATGGTTGAAGATACAAGGTACAATATAGGTTATGGGCTCTGAAAACACTCTGGGGTAACAGAATTGAAGACTTGCCCTTTAGAATTAGCCGCATCCCCAGCCAAGCCATCCAAGTGTGGTTACAACACTGACATACACCTGACAATATGGAAAATTGAAGTGAAACAGAAAATGCTGCAGAAACTCAGCAGGTCTAGCACTACTTGAAAAGACAGAAATACAGTTACTGTTTTGATTATGTTACAAGTCTTCAGAAAAATAGCTCGGGTGTGCTTTGATCATAAAAAGCAGGGATGTATCCAACTGGCCAATTATCACCCATCAGCCTACTCTCAATCATTAGTAATGTAAAATGCTGTTATCAGCGCTATTAAGTGGAACTTACTCAGCAGTAATCTGCTCATTGACACTCAGTTTGTGTTCTACCAGGGTCACTCAACTCCTGGCCTCATTATAGCTGTGGCTCAAATATGGACAAAAGAGTGGAATTCAAGGGTGAGCCTAGAGTGACTGCCCTTCACAAAAAGGCAGAATGTGCAAAGTGTAGCATCAAGGAACTCTAGCAAATGTTCATGAGCTAGTCTCTTTCTTGCTGGTTTCTCTGTAGCTCGTGTTCCCTCCACATGCTGCTGAAATTCCTGTTTGTCTGGCCAGAGCAGAACTGGAAGAAAGATGCTCACTTTGAAAGAAGAGTATGACTAGCATTGCTAGAGATTATAGAAGTCAATGCAAACTTTTTTTTTTAAAAAGAGAACTACTCTAAAATGATGCCCAAAATGTCTCCTAAATTTTACAGCATTTTAAACGTCAACAGAGGTGTATCCCTAGAAAAGGTCGATTCCTAATCTTTGACAAAGTAATGGTGCCAGAAATGATTTACCTGAAAATCACAAACTTAATTATGGTACCTGAGCCATTTCTTTTCCCCAATAGTTTAGTTTAGTTTTATCGGTTTCAGACAAGAGCCTTGGTCACCTAAATGTAGTCCCTACAACAAAAAAAAAAGGGCATTTTACTGAGAGAAAGCAAGAACTGCAGATGCTGGAGTCAGAGATAACACAGTGTGGAGCTGGAGGAACACAGCAGGCCACACAGCATCAGAGGAGCAGGAAAGCTGACATTTCGGGTCAGGACCCTTCTTCAGAAATGGGGAGGGGGAGGGGAGATCTGAAATGAATAGAGAGAGGAGGCGTGGGGCGGGGGAAGGTAGGTGGGGTGGTGATAGGTGAGTGCAAAGACACAAGAGATGCAGTTGAGGGCATTTTCGATCACCTGTGGCGGGGGTGGGGGGGTGGTTGCAGTCCTTGAAATAGGACGACATCTGGGATGTTCGGGAGTGGAACACCCCATCTTGGGAGCAGACGTGGCAAAGGCGGAGGAATTGGGAGTAGGGGATCGCATTCTTGCAGGAAGGTGGGGGAGTCTAGGTACCTGTGGGAGTCGGTGAGCTCCCACTCCCTGGGTGACATGCCCATCCTGGCCATCTTTACTGATCAAGAATCTATCTCAGCCATAAATTTACACAAGGACTCTGGCCCACAGCTCTGTGGCAAGGAGTTCCAAAGACACTGAACCCTCTGGGAGAAGAATTTTCTCCTCATCGGAGTCTTAAATCGGCACCTCTTAATTCGGACACTATACCCTTTGGTCCTAGACTGTCCCATGAGGGGGACACCCCCTCAGCATTTACCTCGTCAAGCCCCATAAAAATCCTACAGGTTTCAATAAGATCACCTCTCATTCTTCTAAACTCCACTGAGTAGAGTCCCAGCCTATTTAGCCTTTGCTCACAAGACAATGTCCTCATACCAGAGATTATCAGTTTCAACTATGCAAAAAGAAAAGTTTTAGATTCACTGTCCAACTCAAAATATCTTAGTGAAAGACAATGGGCTAAATATTCCCAGCCTGAATGACAGCAGCAATGGTGAGACAGTTGGGGGAAAAGTGGCAAGAATGGAAAAATTATTTTCTCAAAACCGAGGGAAAAAAAGACTGATTTTTTGCATACGGTTTCAACGGCCAAATGAGAATCTCGCTAGTGAGCTGTAAGGAACCTAATTGCGTGGCATTAGTTACCTAATCCCATGACATTTACATGTAGGTTGCTATTTTCCTAGGCAGCAAAGGAAACTAATTGGCACCAGTTTCTGATATGAAAGTCAGAACGGTTACCTGGTGGCTGTAGCGTGTCGATGTCTCTTCAGGCACTGACCTTGGCTAGCATTCCCCAACATCTCAGGGCATGCTACATAAGCAGCAACAGCTTGCAATCTCTAACGACGAAGGGTGGCTTCAGCCAAGCAGCAGCCTCATCACACTGTCATGACACATCTCAGACTCACTTATAATACAGGTTCATACTTTAATACTGCACTTTGAAGCTCAACAATTCCTTACATTGTAGCACTGCTGCCAGGCAGTTTTACATAGAAGGACAGGCACTCATCTCATGAATGGTGCATATCAGGGGTCTTAGCCTCTTAGTGCTCTCCCTTTGCACCTACATGGATGCACATAGCATCTCTGCCTTGCCTTGCTTTTTTATGCATTGCCACCTCATTCATATGCTACAAACTCATAGAATCTCCATTTTGCAGAACCTTTTAGCACAGACACAAAGCCTGCCAGCAACAGTCAGTCAAGGGGGTAGACATGTTGCCGTATAGCACCATCCTACATCATTGTAACAACTGCAGTATGTGCCAGCAGATTATGCAGCAAACACAGATAAATGTGCTTCAACCAAATGGCCATGTCTCAAAGTCAAAGGGACTGACTCTTCAGTCAAGTCAAGGGGACTCTTGTCAGTCAGGGGTCGCAACATACTCAAAGGCATCATCCAGAAGCATCAGTCAGCTGGTCACTTGGTTCATTCAGGTTCAGGGGTTCTGAATCATTAAAGCCCTGAGAGTATGTTACAATAAGTCCTACAGGTCCAGTGCTATCAGCCTGGAAATTAGTATGTCAATCAGGGAACTGCACAGATATCGGTCAAGGATCTGGTCAGCCATCAGTCAGGGCTGTCGTTCCAAGTCGGGCAGTAGAGGGGGGAGATGGAATCAGTGTGTCCTAGGGGTTTCCTGACTGAAAAAAAATCACAGGCGAGGGGTTAATCAGAGGCTGCTGTTGTGGTAGGGGATTAGCAGATTCAATTTTGAGAACTGGACAGAGCAAGGAGGGGGGGATTCAGAGGAGAGAACAATTATGCAGGGGACAACTTGTGATAAGATAGGAGATAATACAGCATTGGAGCACACAGGCTTTGTTGGTCACTAAGTGGGTAAGCCTGGGCCTCAGGGGTAATTTGGGAAGATGAAGACCTAAATAAATGGGGTTACTATGGGGTTGACAGTGAGAGCATGGCAGAAAGTAACATGAAAGTTTGGTTGAGTGCAGGGGAGGGGATTACTTACCTAGATCAACAGGTTGAGGTCACAACTCTGTCTGAATCACTGCCTGCGTTGCCTTCCGTCCTCACCCAAATCACAAACAGGCAATAGCAATGAAAATTGGCCTACACCCCATCAGAAATGGATGAGTAGTGTTTTATTTTGTCTGAGGGACTGGGTTGTACTTGTTAGACATGTGAAGCCCTTCAAGGGACAGTTGCATTAAATCTTGCATTTATGCAGTACAGGTTAAAGAAATAGGAAATCTCAGAATTCTGCATGTGAACCTTATGTAGTGATGAACTACATTAAATACACATCCTGGTCTCAAGTTCAGAAAAGATTTATCAGGATGTTGCCAGGAATAGAGGGTTTGAGATATAAAAATAGACTGGAATGGCTGGGACTTTTCTCACTGGAGCCTAGGAGGTTGAGGGCATGGATAAAGTGAAAGACAAGGGTCTTTACCCTGGGGTGGGGATTTTAAAACGAAGGGGCATATTTTTAAGGTGAGGAGAAATATTTGAAAAGGACACAAGGGACAATTTTTAAAATACAGTGTGGTTCATGGGGTAATGAACTGCCAGACAAAATGGTGAATGCAGGTACAGTTACAATGTTTAAAAGACATTTGGATAAGTTCATGAATAGGAAAGGCTTGGAAGGATATGGGCCACGCAAAAGCAGGTGGGGTTAATTTAGTTGGAAACATGGTTGGCGTTGACGGTTTGGACTGAAGGGTCTGTTTCCATGCTGTATGACTCTTAACACTCTAGAGGTCATCAGTGATCAGAAACTTAACTGGACCACTCAGAAATCCGGCAGATCCAAGGGCAGGTCAGAGGTTAGGAATTCTGTGCACCTCCCGATTCCTCAAACCCTTTCTACCATCTATAAGGCCCAAGTACTCTGTTGTTGATTGGATGAGTGCAGATCCATAAAATCTCAAAGGAACTACACCACAACAGCCTGCTTAATTGGCAAACTACCAGTCATCTTGTGTACTCTCTTCCTCCATCACTAACACAATGTGTTTCATCCACAAGATTCATTGTACAACTCACCAGTGTTTTGTGATAGCACCTTACAAACCTTTAACTTCTACTGTCTACAATAAGAGTCAGCAGATGCATGGGAACACCATTTGTAAATACCCTTGCAAATCGCAAACCATCTGAACTCTGAATTATATCATCGTTCCTTCACTGTTGTGTGGTTAAAATCATGGATCTCCTTAACACCATTGAGGATGTACAGACTACGGCTGTTCATGAAGCTAACTCTCCAACACCTTCTCAAGAGTGGTTAGGGTCAGGCATTAATTGCTGTCCTCATCAGTAATGCCTGAATCCCATGAATTAATATAACTGACTTCAGCAATTTCAATAGTTTAGCATGACAGCTCAATCCATCAAGGGGCACAGGTCATTAGTGAAGTACTATTAATGCACATATCATTCAAATTAGAAAACTTTTAAAGTGAGTTATGATATAACAGGAAGACTGAGCAAAGTGCAAAAGGTCTAATTTATACAAATTCTACAACAACTAAACAGTGGATGATTGATTTAAATGACTGATTAAAGTGTTCAAAAAATGAATTTTGTGAAGGATTAAACATTAAAAACTCTACCAATTATTCAACCAACTAACCCATTAAATATATTGACTGGTCCCAAGTTCAATTTACAATTGGTACTAAATCTGAAGATTTCAGCAAGTTTGCCAGTAGCAGTATAATCATTGGTCTTTGTGTCAAGTTGGAGAGAAGAAATTCAACCATATATCCCTGTTCTGTGTTCAAGAATTACAAGCAGACTTGTGAGAAACATGTTGGATACATGCTAGAATCTTCTATAAAACTCAACAGTCAAACAGCATGCACAACACAACAACAAAGCACGAGTTTGAAGGATGGTAATTTATGCTAGGTATCAAAGAGTGATTGGTGCCCATCAAACTGTGCACTGAAGGATGGAGCCAATGTTTTCAGGAGACGAAGGGCAAAATTGGTAAAGAAAGAATAAGAAAACTGAAACAAAAAACAATTCAAATAACACAGTTAACACATAATTTGAAACAAAATACTCACCTTTGTTACTCACAAAAGCAGATTTTTCAACATTTGAAGTTAACTTGACGGTTGCATTTTTATCAATGCTAGGTTGTAAATTGAGGTGAGCAAAATTTCTCTCGAGAATGGAGACTGGGGACTCTTCAAAACCTGAAGAGTCCTCACCAGTACTTATGCCCTCATCTCCAAATAGTTTGTGACACAATTCTTCTTTTAAAACAGTTTTATTTTCATGCTTCTTCTCCATTTCCAAAAATGATTCTAACATTTGGATAGTTTCTCCTGCTGGGTGATTTAGTTGGATTCCTTGAATGTCCTCAGTGGAAAGCAAAGCAAGTGGCTGGATTTCACTTGATGTGTGGTCAGACAAAGTTGACACAGCAACTCTCGAGCCAGTTTCTTCCACTTTGTTTCCTGGTAGTTCATGCCTGTCATTAGTTATCATATTTAGATCTTTCGGGTTAAAAGCAACAGCAGAAAAGCTTGTGTCATCCCATTCATCTAAGGAAAAAGATTAAATAAGAAAATGTAAATTTTTAATTCCTTAGTTCATTGCACCATTATATGAACACAAGATTTACTTAAATAGCTCTTCATAATGGCGTAAGGAGTTTATAATGCATTTCTATACCTTCATCTTCCCATTTTAGATCCACAGAATATGTGCTTTGTTCTGCTCTTTCTTTTAAGGCTGTTCTCCGAGCTTCTTCCTGTGCAAGGAGTTAAAAGAAAGTGCTAAGGTGCACTAGTTTTTAATTTTAATTCAATAATCCTTCCAATCTTGTTCACGCTTCCCTGTTACCTGCTGCAATTTGTGTGTCTATTAATTTTTATTACATGACTATTATAGGTTTCCATATTTTTAACTGATTGTGTACTTTACATTTGAATTTATGGATGCAAGTTCTACTGCAATCCAGCCTTTCACTATAAATACGTGTTCCTAGAATACCATTATTATTATTATTATGCCTCTTTATTCACTGGAGAAGCCGTTCTAATTCAACTTTCTGCATACCTGACCATGCTTACACTTGCAAAAGGCCTGTATAAGTACAGAAACAGTAGATTTGATTTGCTAACATGAAAAAACAGTTAGATGAACAACATTTAACCCCATCAGTAAAGGCTGTTTATACTTAAGCAAGCCGCACCACTTAGAGAATCTGAAAACTACCAGTTATGGAGTATTGCATTTTTAAGAGCCAATGAGCTCAATTGCAATATAGCTTTGTCTACTTACTGCAGTACTGAAGACACACTAAAGGATGATAGGAACCCAAATTCAAGTTTCTAATAGTTCCTCATCCGCTAATAATGTGGATTATGGAATTGCCCAGGAACTAGCATTTTGGTACCATGTTGCTCAAATTATAATCTTACATCTGTGCAAGAGTGCATGATTTCTACTAAGATAAACAAAATCAACCTCACTTATCTGGAAGTGGTACAGAATCATTACAAATGCTTAGCTGAATATTTAGCAGAAGTATTGCCCCTGAAGGTCCTCCTCCTCCATTCTCAAAACCCATGGTCTTTCAATAAACAGCCTTCTAGGAGCAATCACCAGAACCACAGCCAAGTCACTTCACCCATCATCCAAGCGAGATGCATTCAGAACAGTAGTTTATATTTGCTCCCTTGTCCCATCATCACTATCCAGAGATACTGAAATTAATTTTGTTATCCATACCGCAGATCATTGCTGTTTGTTCCCAGAAAACATCAACCCATTGGAGTGCTGACCTGATGAAGCTGATGGACTCTGTAGAAATACCGAGACCAGAAGTCTGCATGAGTAATTTCAGAGGGAACCTATCAAAAAGATTTTATAAAAAAATGCAAATCAAAAAAAAGCTAGGTAGGAATTCACTATGCAAATAAAATTAAAGCACAAATGTAATAGAGTTATTTTAATAAAAATATATAAAAGCATAAATACAAAAGTATATTAGTAAATGCTTCATAAAACTGACAGGTTTACTTAAATTAAGATGGTTAAATAATTTCACAGAAGTGAAGTTGCCAGTTTAAACTAAGAAAGAATATAGAATTTTTGGCCCTTGACATTTCTACAAAGGGTTAACTTTAGAAGAGCAATATAATTAAGTTAAAACTTATTTTAAACTGATTTTGAATATATTCTTGCAGCAATTTGGAGAATTTAGTTTTGGTACACAATTCATTTTTTACAGATTGATGCAGTAGTCTTTGGTAAGTAGATGCCAATGCAATAAGTTTTCATACAACTATAGTTTGTCAAGTATTTTAATTTGCCAAAAATACTGATAAAAATACCAATTTTGCATAAAGGTCTCTTATGGGTGGATTATTAGCCAAGAGGTCAGATATAGCGCACTTCTCATCATCCAAGGTGAAGCTCAACAACCAGGAGTTATAGTGTTCTGTGGAAACAAAAGATTTACATAGAAAAAGTAAAGTGAGCTAATTAAACATTTTTGAAAACAGGCCATCAATAAAACTCAAGTATTCAATTTGTTGGAATCAGTCAAAATATGTTTGAACATTTCCAATTATAGAAAAAAATTTCAATTTATAGATTAGACCAAGACTACTCAATATTTTATTTGGTCAATGCACATCACAAGAACACTTCTGCTCATTAGACACAGGAAGATGCAACTTAGTCCACGGTAACTATACAACATGAGTCAATTTAAAGTTATCAGCTCAGAAAGTCTTCACCCGTGAGAAGGGCAGATGTGGGCCGAGATACAAAATATGACTGGAATTGAGCCAAACAGAAAAGCGCACTTTTTAAAATTCTGGACAGATACTGTATCCTTGGTAACAATATGGAAGAGATTTCATAATGACAACTAAAATCTCTTAATAAAAATTGTAGGCGATTAAAAGGAATTTATCACCTTGTTAAAAAATTTGGAATATTGATTTAAAAAAGAAATCAGACTAGGAAGAGCAGCAGTATATGTCTGAGGTGTGGAGATTTGTCTCCCCCACCTCAACGATGGGAGTAAACAATAAAAACATGGCTTAACTGCTGTGAAATGCTGCCAACAACTTTGAGTGGTATGAATATGAGTCCTGTTGCACTTCATTCTTTTTCTGTTTTTTTGATTTATTTTTAAGTGATCTTTTTCTACACTTTTTATCTAATTTTTCTCTTCCTGTCTTTTTTGCTTTAGCACTGTCTCTATTTCAGTATATGTTACTTTCTACTCTGCTATTTGGCATCCCACCAGCTAATTGAGAGTATTATTTTTCTGTTGATGTTCTCCTTGACTTAAATTTTGTTTGAGGTGGGGTTCACAGAGTGTTTCTGATTAAATCTTTTTCATTTTCAATTGATTTGATGGAAGCCCTTCAATATGAATTTGGATCTTCCCTTCAACCCTATTTTCTTACAGAGGTAAGATAAACCTGCACACAGGCAGTACGCGTTTTCAGGGCTGTTGCACATTGTTTGTAATCATGCAACAGTGCAATCAATAGTGCCCCTTGCAATTGTAAATTATATTGTATCTCTTGCATTCGACCTCACATGGAGTTCCAATCTTCCTGAATGCTGGTCAAAAAAAAAAGAGGCAAGAGGAGGATAAATTAAATTTAGCAGCATTATCTATTTGTCTATGCAGCAAGTCAACATAGCAAAATTATGTAGGGACTCAATTAATTCAATCACTGCAGAGGATGGTTGCTTAATGTTTTGTATTGGCGTGTAATGGTGTTTGATATAAACCAAACAACCTATCAGCCTATCCCCTAAACTTCCAAGTCTTCTGAGAGCTTGTCACTGCTGCTTTCTATTTCAAAACTAGGATGACTGAGTTAAAGAACCCAATATGCACAATGTTCATTGCACATATCTCAAGAGGAGATCCAATGACAAGACAAATTCTGCTGATCACCGAGCATTAAGGATTTTCTAATATAATGAATGGCAGGTATTTAGTGATAAAAGATAAACATTACTTTTTGTTACTCACCAGTAACAAAGAAAAATGGATAGACTCGTCTACATAAAGAGAAACATTGCAGTCCTTGAGCAGAATATCAAATTACACTCCTGTTAAATGCAGAACATTGTATAGGTGCGCTGAACTACATCATGGACTCGGTCACTTAAGGACTGAAATGTCAGGCGTGAAAAATGATGGGAATATAGAAACTGGATTGAAATTGGCTCATGGATTTTTAATGAGTATTGCTCGACTAAACTACATTACTGTGAAATGATTTATCAGTATATTTCAGTTTGCAGGTAACTCAAATATCAACTTGTATACATTGGAACGGCAACAATTACCTCAGGCAGAGCAGGCTGTGAATTTCTGGCATTTCTTACTTGGGCAGGGTTACACAACAAACTTTTTGAGAATTAATTTGCAAAATACTTACACATGCAAAACCATTGTTATTTGGTGGCACAGGGTGAGAGAATTGAAACAAAATATAATTACATTCACACAAATTTTTAAAAAATTATTGGTGCAGGATATAAATTGTACTTTTTTAATCTCCACTCTACCCCCAGTTAATGACCGTACCCATTTTTCCATTTCCTTACTTCTGGAATGATAGCAGCCACCAGTACATGTTACTATGAGGTTATTGCGTGCATAGCGGCAGCACTGTAAATTCAATGCTGCATATTGCTTCAATTTCCATAGCTACACAGGTTAAAAATTCTTGCACGTTGCTATTTGTTCTAATTTCTCAATTTTCCTGCATATCCGTTTTACAAAGTCAGATTGAATAGTTTTCTAGTCTAAATTTGGTTTTGTCACTGGCTGTATCTGTATTTCTAGTACACAAAAAAGCTGAAACACTGAACAGATTAGAATTGTAGCTCTAAATCTTACTTCAGCTATGAGAAGTATTAGTTTACAGAGATGAAACAAATAGCAAGATGCATGCAACTAATCAGTATGGTCACAATAAATTAACATATAATTTGTGATGAGTCATTAAGTAAAATAATCCAGTATACAAGGCCTGATGCTGGAGTTAGAATATGAATACTAAATACTTTGGAAGAAACTTTGTTTGCAACTTCCCAAATATAGATTGCACCATTTTGGTAACTTAACACCACTCCTTCCTGGCCCAGCCAGTGACACCCACATCCCATGAATGAATAAAGCTTAATAGTTGAATATTACCATCTGGTTTCTTGGAGTATGTTGCAGGATCAGCTTGAAGGTTACAGAGACGGGCCTGCAAAATAAAAGAAAAAAAAAATTCTTAAATAATCACTGTCCTTCCACTTCACTTTTGTCCATTATTTTAGAACATTGTACATACCTTCAGACTATCATATGGCTCACTACTTCCCATCTGATAGTCATTTATTGCTTTCATATCAGCAGTGGCAGATTCTTCCACTGTAGGTGCAAACGCATCCGAGATTGCTCCAAGTAAGTTTGAAAGTCCCTTGCTAAATACCTGACCACCTTCTGCGTGCTCCTCAACCTAGTAAAGAAGTATAAAAGTAAATCTTGTGTAGTCTGCAATTTGTTAAGTACTGTGATCAGATGTGTCTCTGGTTCTACATGAATATTGTACTCCCAATCATAGCAACCTACACTGAGTGGTGAAGATCATAATAGCATAGGTGTATCTGTGAACTTGAACACGTTGCTTAAATGTTTTTAGAATCAGATTATGTTTCATTGCACATTTTAGCTCAAATTAATAAGTTTATAGTTATATTGCTGCTGGAACATTCTATCTTTGATACCAAAAATCGTTATAACACAGGGTCTTTTGATATTTATATATTTTTAATATAATTTGTGTTACGTTTGCAGTTTCAGATTTTTTAGTGGCATATCTTCTGGGAATCTGAAAGAATTAATTAACTGAAGTCTGTTTCTGTCGCCATGTTCTTTTTTTAAGGGCTTGTTTTCAGAACTAAATTTTTTTTAAAATTTACCTTGGGAGGGTTTACAACCTAGCAAGGTAAACAATTGCACCTCAGGCTTTTGGTTAGCATTTTCTGAACATTTTTTGGTAAACTTACGGAAAACAGTCGAGGTGGAGAGAGAGAGGGAGGGAGGGGGAGAGGGAGGGAGGGAGAACAATTTTCAATTTTACTTCCAGTTTTAGTGTATTCAACAAAAGTTTTATTCTGTGTAAAGTTGGTCTTAAGAAAGGGAGACAATAAGAAGATTTGTTAATGCTAGATTACCTTACTGTAAAGAGTTAGTGACAGGATTTTCTGGTGGGAGTACTGTACAATGTATCCTTTGAAGTATGGATGTTTTTGGGATCGGGAAAGATGTGTCATTGGGATTATACTTTTATATTATAGTTATACTATCATTCAAATGATCTTTAGAATAATTTAAAAGATTTAAAATCTTTGAAAGTATTATGAGTAAATAATCTGGATTACCTATTTTATCTTCATTTCTTTTACTTAGTAAACATCCATTTGTTGTTAAAATCTCCAATATTGCATGCATTTTCTTTTATTTGATTTATTGTTGTCACATGTGCCCAAGTATAAAACAAAAAGTTTTGTTTTTCGAGCAGTACAGGCAGATCATAACAAACAAGGACATTTAGATTATAAGGTGCTTAGACAGAGCGAGGCATACAAGGTTATGGCTGCACAGGAGGTGCACAAAAACAAAGTCAACAGTAGATTTGAAATTAGAGAGGTCCATTCAGCAGTCTAATAACAGCAGGAGAGACCACCTCATTAAAACAAAAAAAAAATCTAATCTAGCAAGTCAGACCTGTTCAGTACAACATCTGCTAGAATCAGAATATAGACTCACATTAAGTTTCTCTTTGAATGCTAAGGCTGTTGTTGAAATTGTAGTCACAGTATCCTGTTGGATAACCTGAGTGAATTCAGCCAGATCACGCGTCAAAAGCTCCACGGCTTTTGCAGACTGTGAATTAAAAATATAAGTTTGTTATGGAACATGATTCTTTTTACAGAAGTCCCTTCTTCATCTCACATCCTAACATACTACTCTTTCAAAAAAGTGAAAATGTTCTTGACAATTTCAAATTTTCACTTCTATTTGCTAAAGAGTCTGAAACATGGGAGGGAAAGAAGCCAAAAAGCAAGAGGCACTGCCAGTGTCTGCCATCCAACCAGAGATGAGGGCAAATAGGCATCCTCAATTCCATTTATGCTAATAAGCAATGTTAATATAATGCATTTTCATATACAATGTCACAACACAAATGCCATTGCAAAAAAAAATTTCTGTACAACTACATCCACATCCAATCTTATTACTCAGAATTGCTGAATTTGAACAAAGTTTTACGTGCTAGTTGATGTTTCTAGAGGACGGCTATTTTTGGTGAGGTAGAAAGGGACCTGGGCCAGGTGGATTAATGAACAATAGAGCAGACAAAAGGGGCTTTATTATCCATTTCTTATGGCAGATGAAGCTTACCACAAAACTGTGAAGTAATTTATTTACTAAGGAGATGTAAAATAAATGGGACAATTTTTAAACAGTGCAGGAATAAAAAGACGTGGGGGTGTACATGTACAAATCTTTGAAGTTGGTGTGATAAGTTGAGGAGTCTGTAAAAAAAAAGGTCTATGGAATCCTTACCTTTATAAAGAGAGGAATTAGGTAAATCAAGGATGAACTCCTATTCAGCCTTTGTGGTCAATAAGTATGGGCCGGGAGGAAGGTAAAGTGCAAAGGAGCTGCTGAGGGTCATACTTTTCCTTCAGTCATCACCCTCATTTTCAGGTAGGGAGGTAGGAGGTTTAGCAGGTCAACGAAATAAAAGGCAAAAAGTTAAAGTTAACTTTTAAAACGTGTCAGAGAACAAGCAAAACCAAATAGATTTAAGTGGGCAAATGATATAACACCATATTCTCCAATATAGGAGTGCAACGCCATAGCTGTATCGGCGCGCATAAATTAGACAAACAATGAATATGTATACAAGCTACTAATGAAATTAATTTGGCAAAAAGAAATCCTGAAACAATGTAACGAATTACTCCATCATTCTAGGCTTTGCAAGAAATCTGATTTGTTTACAAAAGGCCATACCTTGGCTTTAGCCGTTGCGATGTTTTGCTGAATCCAGCCTCCCCACCACCTACCAACAAATCAAGGAGAAATAATTGCAATTTTAAAAAAATGCTGCTGCCTCACGCCGCTTTTAGATTGTCAGCTGCTTTCAAACAAACACTTACCTATTCGTCATTCTGTTGTTATTATATCCTCAAACTTACAACCGTGAGAATTACAGCGTGGACCAAGAG
Organism: Rhincodon typus; assembly: GCF_021869965.1. Classification (NCBI taxonomy): domain Eukaryota; kingdom Metazoa; phylum Chordata; class Chondrichthyes; order Orectolobiformes; family Rhincodontidae; genus Rhincodon; species Rhincodon typus. The sequence goes on from NC_063336.1 coordinate 54,249,806, forward strand.
CTTGCGGTCAAAAACTTCGTGTCATCTGGGTGGCTACAACACAAAACAGACATGGCATCATTGCCACCGTGGCAAAGACAAATTATGGGAAAGGAAGTGAACACTGGGCTTTACCTTTTCCACAGTCACTAATTAACAAGAGGCACCAACTCCGCAGTGTTAAGCTTGATTTATCACTGAGCTCAGATAAAATTGCATCAGTACCGTCCAGTAAGCAGCTCAAACAAAATTACTCAAGCACTATCCAATTAGAATAAAAGTAACTGAGCATGATTCATAGAGGAAGCAGGGACAAGTTGTAAGAGACTGCACACTGAGAAAACACAGACGGCGCGTGCCCCCGGCTCAGACTGACGGCGAGCGCGAGACGGGCTGAAGTCGCTGACGTCAAACTCACAGCCCCGCCCCCCACAGGCGTCCCGCTTCCTCCGGAACGTGACGTCACGCGTCAGTGACGTCCACTCCAGGTAACGGCGCGCGAAACTGACGAATCGGCGGCAGAAAGAACTGTCGGGAAACCATAGCACCCGCGGACCGTGTGTCTGTGGGGGGGGAGAGGGGGCAGAGATGACTCAGTCCGTCCTCGTCCAAGGTAAGCGGCTCTACTCCGCCATTTCACCGACATGGCGTCCCGCTTACTCTCCTCCGCCTCCTGAGCTCACCGTGAAGCTGACAGCGCTCTCCCTCCGAAGCTGAGGGCGGACTCCTACAGAGCCTACATGCTGGCTGTTTTCCTAATTAGCCAGTGCAAGGTTTTCATTACACACCTCTGGAGCAGATGGGACTTGAATCTGGGCCTCCTAGCACAGAGCTAAGGACGCTGCCACTGTTGCTACCCCAACAAGCAAACTCAGATACAGGGTTAACGCGGAAATCTGCAAGTTGCCGCCAGTGATGGTCTGCATCTCTAATTGACCTGTCCTTTAACATTAACTGAGACAACA